>NC_057797.1:405991888-406087183 GCF_018294505.1 Triticum aestivum | reverse complement strand
TCATCGTACACACACAAATTCTCTGGCTCATTGCTCGTAACTTTCTCACGCTCCACTCTGTTGTCTCGGAGCTCTTCCCTCTCTCTCTCAAACTCTCCATCTCCCTGGGTCACACATACACATGCATATCCCACTCACACTCGATAGACCCATCTAAAACTCTGTCTCTCTCCCTCGTTCTCTCTCCATCTCACACGCACACACATACAATCTCACGCCTAGCCAAGTATGATGGTCTCTCACTCAATTGTAGGCACACATAGTCCCCCTATATGTATATGACGAGCTAATTCTTAGTCTCCATCAAAAACATGTGCATGGTCTATCTCGATTTCTCTCGGGGCATCTTTCTATCGCACACGCACCTCGTCCCTCGATCGCCCACCCATATAGTCCCCTCACGATCTCGAGGGGTTCTCTCTATCACAAACACACCCTCTCTCCCTCCCCATGCATCCCTCTCAACATTTGTTCCTTGTTGGCCAGACCACTATTTGACATGTTCTATAGGGGTGTCTCTCTCTGTTGCAAACAATCATGCACTAGCTATCTTCGTGTATCTCCTCACCTTTCTTTTCTATCTCGGAGATGCATGCGTGATATGTCTGCATAAGAAACTCTCTCTCTCTCTCTCTCTCTCTCCGACAATCTTCAATTCTATCGCACACATCCAAACACAAACCTTGTTGGTCCCTCTCCCTTTCTCTCCATCTCTCTCTTTGTGCGTGTGTGTCGGGGGGGAGGGATCTTTCTAGTTCGCATGCACACTCCATGTATAGGTCTCTCTCTCACACTATGTTTGATTCTCTAGTCCAAGCTAAATATCTTGGGTGCACTCATCGTACACACACAAATTCTCTGGCTCATTGCTTGTAACTTTCTCACGCTCCACTCTGTTGTCTCGGAGCTCTTCCCTCTCTCTCTCAAACTCTCCATCTCCCTGGGTCACACATACACATGCATATCCCACTCACACTCGATAGACCCATCTAAAACTCTGTCTCTCTCCCTCGTTCTCTCTCCATCTCACACGCACACACCTACAATCTCACGGCTAGCCAAGTATGATGGTCTCTCACTCAATTGTAGGCACACGCAGTCCCCCTATATGTATATGACGAGCTTATTCTTAGTCTCCATCACAAACATGTGCATGGTATATCTCGATTTCTCTCGGGGCATCTTTCTATCGCACACGCACCTCGTCCCTCGATCTCCCACCCATATAGTCCCCTCACGATCTCGAGGGGTTCTCTCTATCACAAACACACCCTCTCTCCCTCCCCATGCATCCCTCTCAACATTTGTTCCTTGTTGGCCAGACCACTATTTGACATGTTCTATAGGGGTGTCTCTCTCTGTTGCAAAAAATCATGCACTAGCTATCTTCGTGTATCTCCTCACCTTGCTTTTCTATCTCGGAGATGCATGCGTGATATGTCTGCATAAGAAACGAACACACACACACACATTCTCTCTCTCTCTCTGCAATTTATCGTTTGTTCTCTGTCTCTCTCTCTCTCTCTGTCTCTCTCTTTGTGTGTGTGTGTCGGGGGGGAGGGGTCTTTCTAGTTCGCATGCACACTCCATGTATAGGTCCCTCTCGCACACTATGTTTGATTCTCTAGTCCAAGCTAAATATCTTGGGTGCACTCATCGTACACACACAAATTCTCTGGCTCATTGCTCGTAACTTTCTCACGCTCCACTCTGTTGTCTCGGAGCTCTTCCCTCTCTCTCTCAAACTCTCCATCTCCCTGGGTCACACATACACATGCATATCCCACTCACACTCGATAGACCCATCTAAAACTCTGTCTCTCTCCCTCGTTCTCTCTCCATCTCACACGCACACACATACAATCTCACGCCTAGCCAAGTATGATGGTCTCTCACTCAATTGTAGGCACACGCAGTCCCCCTATATGTATATGACGAGCTGATTCTTAGTCTCCATCACAAACATGTGCATGGTATATCTCGATTTCTCTCGGGGCATCTTTCTATCGCACACGCACCTCGTCCCTCGATCTCCCACCCATATAGTCCACTCACGATCTCGAGGGGTTCTCTCTATCACAAACACACCCTCTCTCCCTCCCCATGCATCCCTCTCAACATTTGTTCCTTGTTGGCCAGACCACTATTTGACATGTTCTATAGGGGTGTCTCTCTCTGTTGCAAACAATCATGCACTAGCTATCTTCGTGTATCTCCTCACCTTGCTTTTCTATCTCGGAGATGCATGCGTGATATGTCTGCATAAGAAACGAACACACACACACACACACTCTCTCTCTCTCTCTGCAATTTATCGTTTGTTCTCTGTCTCTGTCTCTGTCTCTCTCTCTCTCTCTCTCTCTCTCTCTCCTCCGACAATCTTCAATTCTATCGCACACATCCAAACACAAACCTTGTTGGTCCCTCTCCCTTTCTCTCCATCTCTCTCTTTGTGTTTGTGTCTGGGGGGGGGGTCTTTCTAGTTCGCATGCACACTCCATGTATAGGTCTCTCTCGCACACTATGTATGATTCTCTAGTCCAAGCTAAATATCTTGGGTGCACTCATCGTACCTACACAAATTTTTTGGCTCATTTCTCGTAACTTTCTCACACTCCACTCTGTTGTCTCGGAGCTCTTCCCTCTCTCTCTCTCAAACTCTCCATCTCCATGGGTCACACATACACATGCATATCCCACTCACACTCGATAGACCCATCTAAAACTCTGTCTCTCTCCCTCGTTCTCTCTCCATCTCACACGCACACACATACAATCTCACGCCTAGCCAAGTATGATGGTCTCTCACTCAATTGTAGGCACACGCAGTCCCCCAATATGTATATGACGAGCTAATTCTTAGTCTCCATCACAAACATGTGCATGGTCTATCTCGATTTCTCTCGGGGCATCTTTCGATCGCACACGCACCTCGTCCCTCGATCTCCCACCCATATAGGCCCCTCACCATCTCGAGGGGTTCTCTCTATCACAAACATACACTCTCTCCTCCCCATTTCTACACTTTCTCCATACATCTCTCTCGACCTCTCTCCCTTGTTTGTCAGACCTCTCTTGGCCACGTGCTAGGGGTCTTTCTATCTTGGTTGCAAACAACCGCACACTATCTCCTCACGTCGCTTCTGCTGTTGAAGATGCATGTGTGATATGTTTGCATAAGACACACACGCTTTTTCTCTACTTTTATCGTGTGTTGTCCATGTCTCTTTCACACACGCATACACACGTTTTCCAATCACGCTTTCTATTTCTCTCTCTCTCTCTCTAGTTATGTACTCTCTCACATCCATAAGCATATGGATGTTTTGAAAAGTCAAACCTCAGAAAAGTTTGACTAGGTATATGTGGAGAAAAACATTTACATCTGGGACGATCATTAGATTCATCACAACATGTACTTACTTCATACTATCATTTATCTTTGGTATTGTAGATGTAAGTAATTTCTTTATAAACTTGGTAAAAGTTTCAAAAGTTTGACTTCTAAAAAATGTAGGCACTACATTATCGAACGAAGGGACTAGCTCTTTCTCTCTCTCTACTATCTCTCACGGGCCTCCCCTCTCACACGAACTCTCTATACCGAGGGATTATGCGTTCACTGTGTTAGCATATAGCTCCGTATTTTTTTAGTTGACTGGTCAGCCAGTCCACATGCTGCCTTGTCAACTCGTGTTCTTTATCTTCGTGTGCTGGCCCATGTGGCAGTGGGTGAAAATAAGTAAACTAGAGGCCCATCTAACACACGGTGAAGTAAACAATGTTGAAACCACTCGGGGTAGCACCCTGAGCGCTAGTAAATTGAGGGCACACTTCTTCCACCAGAAGGACGCACTCACGTACACTTTACCACTACGTGGCGACATGCAACGAAGGACGCACTCGCGCACACCCAACACACAATACACACCAGCACACATGTACACCAGCGTCGCTGCCGGCTAAGATGGACGGTGAGGCAGCCAACAATCGGAGGCGGCTCGAGCCAAAACCTCATCCGGCGAGCTTGGACTTCATCAGCAGCCTCCCCGATGACATGCTGCTCATCATCATTGGCCTCCTCTCCACCAAATCTTCCTTGCGGACCACCCTACTCTCCCGGCGGTGGCGCCCCCTCTGACGCCGCGTCCCCCTCACCCTCACTGTCGACAGCTGCCTCTATGACGGTGATTGCCAATGCACGGCCGCAGTCTCCAAGATCCTTTCATCGCACCCTTGGCTAGCTAAACGCCTTGACATCCACATGTTCAGTACCAACTGCAAGGTCCAAGCCAAGTTCGACGAGTGGTTCTTATCCCCCGCCCTAGATCAGCTCGAGGAGCTCAGCTTTGAAGCTAGACGATGTCGCTCTCTGCCGCTGTTTGCGCTCCGCCTCACGCCAACGTTGTGCCGCACCAGCTTCAGCTCCTGCTATTTTCCCCAGATTAAAGTCACACCCGCCCTTCTTCTCCCTCAACTCAAGCAGCTCGACCTCTTCGATGTTGGCATCTCGAAGAAGGCTATGGAGCACCTGCTCCGCAGCTGTACTGTGCTGGAGTACCTTTCTCTTCAGCAGATCCACAGGTATTAGCCTCCACATCGCCTCAACGAATCTCCGATGGATTTATGTATCTTGCTGGCCCCTATCAGACCGGGGGATGTGTTTCCCCTGACTCGTACACGGACAAACAAATGCCGAGCATACAGACCAAGATATACAAAGGACCAAGAGATTCGAAGGACCAGCATATAGACCAGAAAGACCAAGATCGAGCCAAGAAAGTAGATTATCGACAAAAGAAGGACCTCCCTTTTCGGGCAGGTGAGCCAGGCAAGGGGCAAGGCCACTACCGGAAGAATACAACCAAGACACCCCGGCAGGGCCTGCCGGTGCTCACAGAGGCAGAAACGACCTCATCAACCACTCAAGCATGACCCACATTGTCGATCAATGTGGTGTCAAGCAGCAAGGTGATTAAGTGGCATCCATTCGCCACATCGCAACCATTTCCTATAGGAGAAACCCACTGATGACACCCGTCCTGCGACATGTGATACGTCTCCAACGTATCTATATTTTTTGATTGTTCCATACTATTATATTATCTGTTTTGGATGTTTAATGGGCTTATTTATACACTTTCATATTATTTTTGGGACTAACCTATTAACTGGAGGCCCAGCCGAAATTGCTGTTTTTTGCCTATTTCAGGGTTTCGCAGAAAAGGAATATCAAACGGAGTTCAAACGGAATGAAACCTTCGGGAATGTCATTTTTGGAACAAACGCAATCTAGGAGACTTGGAGTGGATGTCAAGGAAGCAACAAGGCGGCCACAAGGTAGGAGGGCACGCCTAGGGGGTAAGGCGCACCCCCACCCTCGTGGGCCCCTCGTGGCTCCACCAACCTACTTCTTTCGCCTATATATACTCATATACCCTGAAAACATCCAGGAGCACCACGAAACCCTATTTCCACCGCTGCAACTCTCTGTATCCGTGAGATCCCATCTTGGGGCCTTTTTCGGCGCTCCACCGGAGGGGGAACCGATCACGGAGGGATTCTACATCAATAGCCTCTCCGATGATGTGTGAGTAGTTTACCTCAGACCTTCGGGTCCATCGTTATTAGCTAGAAGGCTTCTTCTTTCTCTTTGTTTCTCAATACAAAGTTCTCCTCGATCTTCTTGGAGATCTATTTGATGTAATATTCTTTTGCGGTGTGTTTGTCGAGATCCAATGAATTGTCAGTTTATGATCAAGTTTATCTATGAACAATATTTGATTCTCCTCTGAATTCTTATATGTATGATTTAATATCTTTGCAAGTCTCTTCGAATTATCAGTTTGGTTTGGCCTACTAGATTGATCTTTCTTGCAATGGGAACAGTGCTTAGCTTTGGGTTCAATCTTGCGGTACTCAATGCCAGTGACAAAAAGGGAAACGACATGTATTGTATTGTTGCCATCGAGGATAAAAATATTGGGTTTATATCATATTGCTTGAGTTTATCCCTCTACATCATGTCACCTTGCTTAATGCGTTACTCTGTTCTTATGAACTTAATAGTCTAGATGCATGCTGGATAGCGGTCGATTTGTGGAGTAATAGTAGTAGATGCAGGCAAGAGTCGGTCTATTTGTCATAGACGTGATGCCTATATACATGATCATGCCTAGATATTCTCAAAATTATTCGCTTTTCTATCAATTGCTCGACAGTAATTTGTTCACCCACCGTAAAATATGCTATCTTGAGAGAAGCCACTAGTGAAACCTATGCCCCCCGGGTCTATTTTCCATCATATAAGTTTCCAATCTATTTTATTTTGCAATCTTTACTTTCCAATCTTGTCAGGACCCCGACTCGATGTCACATCGATCTAGCTTGTAACACCTCATATCACTTTGCGGCCTCACGCACGGTATCCCCACGGGTGTCGCCTTACCTTTGCCCGGGACCGTTTGCGCCTTTTGGCTCACGTATATGATAGTGTCGCTAGCATCCATATGATAAAGAGCCCGGGCTGACATGACTAGTCGTAAACCCAAAGTGGCACAGGCTTACAGGGACAGGCATCCATGACCCAGCAACGAACGTGTCGGTCATCAGCAAGTGGGTCCGGGCTGTAGCACTGGGCTAGCAGGACTCCGGTAAACCGGGCTGTAGCGGGCTAACAGGACTCCGGTACTCAATGCGTGACATTTCCCCGAAGGGACAGACACAGGAACGAAGAAGGACACATGCCAGCCAGCCTAAGTGTTCCAGAGCAGTAGCAAGCTACCATGGCTCAGTGGTAACACTAGGAGACATTTCCCGGTAAGAGAGGCTACTAAGGATAAACAACTAGATAGTCAGATCCCACACATAACAAGCATTTCAATCATACACACAATATGCTCGATATGTGCAAACACAACAAGGCATCACAACATGACTCTATGACACAAGTACTTTATTTAAGGCTCAAAGAGCCATACATAACATACACAAAGGTACGGTCACACGACCCAGCATTCAAGTCATACAGTCATACAAACCAGCAGCGGAAGTAACTTGTCTGGGTACAGACAACTTGGAGAAATAAAAGAGGCTTGGAGAGCCTAGCTATACTACGTGGTCCTTCACAAGCTCAGGATTACCACCTGGGCCTTAGCCTACTCATTGATGTCAACGTCTACGTAGAACCCATCAGAAGGGGTTGCAGCGTCTTCTGTAAAAAAATGTAAATTATAGCAACATGAGTACAAAGGTACTCAGCAAGACTTACATCAGATCCTACATACATGCATATCATCAAGAAGGGTTGGTGGAGTTATTGTAGCAAGCCAGCTTTGACTCTTGGCTAGGCTAACTTACGAGACTCC
The DNA here is from genome assembly GCF_018294505.1 of Triticum aestivum. NCBI lineage: Eukaryota > Viridiplantae > Streptophyta > Magnoliopsida > Poales > Poaceae > Triticum > Triticum aestivum. Next base: position 406,079,816 of record NC_057797.1, on the reverse strand, counting down.
AACTTGAAATGGTTTTGCGCACACGAGTCCACTACTCACCACTTCAATACACTACCGAGGATCCACCTCCGTCTTCCTACGGAAGAGCCATCCTCGGCACTCACACTTATCTTGAGGCTTTTAGTAGTTTCCATTTAGTTGTCTATGAACTGTATAGGCAACCAAGTAGTCCTTTACCGCGGACGCGGCTATTCGAATAGATCATGATAACCCTGCAGGGGTGTACTTCTTCATACATGTTTCCACCACTTAGCGTCTGCACACGACATGTGCTCGGCAGACTTCAAGCGAAAGCCGACGTGGGTGTAGACCACGACCTACCTAAACACCTAAGCCTCTAGTCCAGGTTTATCGCCTATCCAGGTTCCATCCGCAGGGAGTCCGGCCGAGGTTTCCCATACGGCCCCGAACGATGTGAACAGGGTTCCCGAGATACCTAACGGGTATTCGGTACACCCGGCCACGTACCTACCGCATCACAGCCCACCCCTACGGTCAGCGCTGTCCACGGCCTCCAGTAGGCTACAAACACCAGAAACTACTTGCAACTCCTGGACAGAGAGCTAGGGTGAATAAGAAGTCGAGCGGGGTCATATTTCAGGGCCCAATGCATGGTAGTAGCTGTATCTTAAATCACACATACAGATCTCAGTGCTTAAGGTCGGCTTCAATGAAACAACCCACCATGTACTCCTACATGGCCTCTCATCGATACCTTTACCAAATCGTGTTCACCACACCACTCTCATTACCGACATAATCATTTCACTCTAGCCCATCACCCAGATGAACCAGACCTGACACAACTCTAAGCATAGCAGGCATAGCAAGGTAGGAACAACACATACATATGGCTCAATCAACTCCTACACATGCTAGTGGGTTTCATCTAGTTACTGTGGCAATGACAGGTCATGCAGAGGAAATGGGTTCAACTACCATAGCACACAGCAGTTTGAAATGCGTTGTCTTAATGCAGTAAAAGAGAGCAGGAGCGAGAACATGGGATTGTATCGATATGATCAAATGGTTGGTTGCTTGCCTGATGGTTCGATGCACTGATACGGTTCTTCGTTAGGGTAATCACGGTACTCCTCGGAGGCAGAACCTGCCGCAAGAACACCGATACACAACCATCACCAAACAATGTGCAACAATATGATGCATGCATGAAACATAGCAATATGAGTGTGTTGGGCTAATGCAACTAAGACCAGAAGGGTTTGTACCAATTTGAATCAAAGATTCAAATTTCAAACTCATACATGGCCCTTTAAAGTGTTTTATCTTGTTCTGCATTAAACATCAAGTTAACTTGTTTAGTCATGCATGAAAATAGTACAGATGGATAGATTGGATTTTTCTGATCATTTTTCATATATAACTTGTCTGATTTGGAGTTACAGAATAAAAGTTATGAATTTTTGAAGTTTAAACTATATTCTGGAATTTCCTATATTAGATTAATCCAGAAAATCAATTATTGCGTCAGCCTGACGTCAGTGTGACATCAGCAGGTCAACGGGACACGTCCGGGTCAAACCTGACAGTGGGTCCCGCGTGTCAGTGTGATTAGATTAATTAGAATTTAATTAAAACTAAACCTGTTTAATTAGCAGGGCTGGGCCCCACCTGTCATTGACTCAGGGGAGTCAACCAGGGCCCACCCGTGGTCAAACCCGGGTCGGCTGCACCGGCGTTTAGCCGCCGGCGAGCCCGACGCGGCGGCGGAAGTGGTTTTGGCTGTTTCGGCCACCAAATGGGTCGCGGAGACCACTGGAGTGGAGCTGAGGACGAGCCGCAGCTCTTGGTGGAGTCCGTTGGGGTCGGGGTGGCCGGAGTTGGCGCCGGCGACGACTTTGGCGGCCACCGGGGTTCGGCCGAAGACGAACTTGACGCTAGAGCGGTCGGTGAGGCTCGGGGAGTAGCTAGCTAGGTGCTACGGGAGACGGTGAGTATGATGGACACCGTGGAGTGGTCGGAGGGTGACCGGGAGCACGTCGGCGACGAGCTCCACGGCGGTGGGTGCGGTTGAGCTCCGGGAAAAGATGGCTAAGCTCACAGTGAGTGCGACGAAGCCCTTGGTGCGGCCGGAGATGGACCGGAGCGACGACGGCGTTGAAGGGGATCTCCGGCGACGGCGGTTCGGGCGAGGTCGTTGCGGTGGACTCGGGCGTTGCGAGCGCTCGGGGCTCGGCTTGCTCGATGGAGTGGACAGCGGCGGAGCTCCTGGACACGATGAGAGGACGCACGGGTGGCGAGGAGCACGGCTACGACGAAGGCACAACGATGGTGGCGTCGGTCATGGCGGGGGAGCGCGAGGGGGAGGAGCTGGAGAGAGGAGGGGGTGTCTGGGGGGTTCGGGGGAGCGAGGGAGGCCGATCCATGACGTCACCGGGCGAGGGGAGCGGCAAGGCGGCGAGCAGGTGCATGGCGCACGCTGCGGTCGCCGTCGGGCACCTGCCTGCCTGCCTGGCCGGCAAGCAGCTCGCTGGAGCGGCGCTGGGCTGGGCCGGCAGGTGGGCCGGGGGCAGGCGTCAGGTAAGTTTTTCCATATCTTTCTGTTTTCTGTTTTTTTAATACTTCTGCAACTTTGTTGAATTAAATAAAATACTTAGGCAACTCCTAAAATCACCAAACTACTCCTGGTCCATAGTTGGATTATTTCCAACATGAAACATTTTAGTTTGGAGATATTTGAGCATTTAAATATTTTATATAATTTTAAATGCCCAAATTCAAATATTTATGATTTAATTCAAAAACCCTAAGATGGCCTAGGAAAATGTGCATCACTTTTGGCAAAGGTTCTGAACCAAGACAAAAATGATGGGCATTTAGAAGGGCATTTCAGGTTCATTGAAAAAGTTTTTAGTAAACCCTAATTGGTTTCAGAGGGGACTGGGGGTTCTGTCATCCCCATTTCAGGTTTCTGATGAAAGAATAAACATGATGCAACACTCTAATGCATGAACTAGCTAGGGTGTGACAACTCACCCCCACTCAAAAGAATCTCGTCCCGAGATTTGGGTTCCTCCAGAAAAAAGGCGGGGTACTCGAGTCGAAGACGATCCTCCCTTTCCCAAGTTGCTTCATCCTCAGAATGGTGCGACCATTGTACTTTGAGAAACTTGATATTATGACGTCGAGTGGTATGCTCGGCCTGATCGAGGATACGAATGGGGTACTCTCGATATGTAAGATTATCTTGGAGATCAAGCGTTTCGTGGTCCACTCCACGGATAGGATCCGAGAAGCAACGCCTGAGTTGAGAAACGTGGAAGACATCGTGGACTCTGGAGAGGTGCGGAGGTAGTTCCAACTGGTAGGCAACTTCTCCTCGTTTAGCGAGAATGCGAAAAGGTCCAATGTAACGAGGATCCAATTTGCCTTTGATACCGAAACGATGGGTTCCCTTCAGAGGGGTAACCCGAAGGTAAGCCTTCTCGTCAACCTCGAAAGTCATAGCCTTATGTTTTCGGTCATATTGACTCTTTTGACGAGATTGGGCTGTTTTCAACTTTTCACGAACGATGCGAACTTGCTCTTCTGCTTCCTGAATCATATCCGGGCCAAAGAATTGTCTTTCCCCGGTCTCTGACCAGTTAAGGGGTGTTCGACACCGTCGTCCATAGAGAACTTCAAAAGGGGCTTTACCCAAGCTAGATTGATAGCTGTTGTTGTAAGCGAATTCGGCAAATGGAAGGCACTTCTCCCAATCCATTCCGAATGAGATAACAGAGGCTCGAAGCATGTCTTCTAGAATCTGGTTGACGCGTTCCACTTGACCACTCGATTGAGGGTGGAAAGCGGTGCTAAAGGAAAGGCGGGTTCCCATAGCATTTTGGAAACTTTCCCAAAATCGAGAGGTGAAAAGACTTCCTCGATCCGAGTTAATTTCCAAAGGAACACCATGGAGAGACACTATCGGGAGATGTATAAGTCTGCCAACTGACTAGCGGTTATACTCTCACGAACAGGTAAGAAATGGGCCACTTTGGAAAGACGATCGACAACGACGAAGATAGCATTATTCCCTCTCTTGGTCCTGGGAAAACCGGTAATGAAATCCATACCAATTTTATCCCATTTCCATTCAGGAATAGCTAAGGGTTGAAGGGTGCCAGCAGGCCGTTGATGCTCTGCTTTTACACGACGACAGACGTCGCAATTAGCAATATACTGAGCAATTTCTCTCTTCATCCTAGTCCACCAGAACCTCTGGCGTAGGTCCTGATACATCTTGGTACTACCGGGATGAATGGTGAGAGGGGATTCATGAGCCTCCTTAAGGATCAACTGCCGTAGATGCTGGTTCTTGGGAACCACTAAACGGTTCTCAAAGTACACAACACCATGATCATTTGTGGAGAAACAACTAGCACCTCCGCTAGCAATGTTCTCCTTGATTTTAGATATTCCCTTATCTCGCTTTTGGGCAGCGATGATTTGATCCGTAAGAGTAGGTTTCGCTACCAAGGTGGAAAGAAATCCTTGAGGAACAATGTGAAGGTTAAGCTTCCGAAATTCCTCATGGAGAAGCGGTTGACTTTGTTGTAACATCAGGTTGTTACAATAAGATTTACGACTTAGCGCATCAGCCATGACGTTGGCTTTCCCTGGGGTGTAAGTTATTCCTAAGTCGAAATCTGTGATCAACTCGACCCAACGTCTTTGCCTGAGATTCAAATCCGGTTGGGTGAAGATGTACTTCAGACTTTGGTGATCAGTGAATATTTCGCAACGATTACCAAGAAGGTAATGTCGCCAGGTTTTAAGTGCATAGACTACAGCTGCAAGCTCTAGATCATGAGTAGGATAATTCTCCTCATGTGGGTGCAATTGCCGTGAAGCGTAAGCAATTACGTGTCGATCTTGCATGAGAATGCAACCTAGTCCTTGTCGCGAGGCGTCGCAGTAGATAACAAAGTCCTTAGAGAAGTCTGGCGGTACCAGTACGGGAGCAGAAGTTAGGCGTCTTTTCAGTTCCTGAAAGCTGTGCTCACATTGTGGAGTCCACTCGAACTTCTTATCTTTCTTGAGTAGTTCGGTTAGAGGTTTAGCAACTTTGGAGAAATTTTCGACAAAGCGACGGCAATAGCTCGCTAAGCCCAGAAAACTCCGAACTTGCTTGACCGATTCAGGTGGAGTCCAATTAAGGACGGCTTGAACTCGCTCAGGGTTAACAGCAATACCTTTACCAGATATTACATGACCCAGATAGGTCACTTCTGACAACCAAAATTCACATTTGGAAAACTTGGCATAAAGGCGATGCTCTCGAAGTTTCTTCAACACTAGCCTTAGATGTTCGGCATGTTCTTCCTCGTTCTTGGAGTAGATGAGTATATCATCGAGGTAAACCACGACGAATTTATCCAAATACTCCATGAAGATTGAGTTCATTAACCGAGAAAAGGTGGCTGGAGTGTTGGTTAAACCGAAGGACATGACGGTGTACTCGTATTGGCCATAACGAGTAACAAAGGCCGTTTTAGGGATGTCCCCGTTTCTGATTTTGATTTGATGGTAGCCCAACCTCAAATCCATCTTGGAGAAGACTGAGGATCCAGCGAGCTGATCATACAGGTCGTTGATCCTGGGGAGCGGATATTTGTTCTTGATTGTGACCAAATTGACAGGTCGATAATCTACAACCATCCGGTCCGTACCATCCTTCTTCTTGACGAATAGGACGGGGCAAGCCCACGGAGATGAACTAGGTCGGATGAAACCCTTTTTCAAGGACTCATCGAGTTGTTTCTTAAGCTCGGCTAGTTCTAGTGGTGCCATCTTATAGGGTCTTCTAGCAATCGGAACGGTTCCTGGAATGAGGTCTATTACGAACTCAACATCCCTGTCAGGTGGAACACCTGGCAATTCCTCTGGGAAGACATCCGGGAAGTCACGGACTACCGGAACGTCCTCAAGGTCTGGCAAAGGGCTGGCGTTAAGAGAATATAATTGTCGCTCGGCTAACCGGGTCAAGACATTGACTATCTTGCCCGAAGGATGAGTGAGTTGAACAGTCCTAGAGAAGCAATCAATTTTGGCATGATGAGCTGACATCCAGTCCATACCCAAAATGATATTAATATCTGAAAATTTGAGAGCTATCAAAGATGCAAGGAAAACAAGTCTGTCGACTTGGATTTCATTTCCATAACTTACCCTGGAGGTCTGCCATCTAGAACCGGGAGTAGAAATTTCCATAGTGGATGGCATGTCACAGAATGCGGTGTTATGCAAACGAGCATAGTTCTCGGATATAAATGAATGAGAGGCTCCTGTATCGAAAAGAACAGATGCCGGGTGGCAATTAACAAGGAGCGTACCGAGAACGACGTTGGGATCCTCTTGAGCTTCTTCGGCAGAGATACAGTTGACATGGCCACGTGTAGCGGTGGCCGGCTTGGCGTGGAACACTTTCCCTGTCGGCTTGCCACGGCCAACAGCTTTAGCAGATTGGTTGGGGTTGGTCTGGGGACACTCACGCATATAGTGGCCAGATTCCCCACACTTGAAACAAGTCACGGAACTGGTGCGTGGAGGAGCACTGTTGGTTGGACCCCCATAGGGCTTGGCTGGTGCAGACTGTTGAACGGGGCGAGGCGCCTGGAAGGATGGCCTCGGTGTGAACCTGGGTGGCAGGGCAGTGTTGGGCACCCACACGCGGCGCTTCTGAGGACCAGCACCGGATGAGGAACCCATGTCACGGCCATGCTTGCGTGTTGCGTCATAATCAGTCTGACCAGTCTCAGCACTGATGGCCTTGTTAACAAGTTTCTGAAAAGATGTGCACTCATGCAGACGGAGGTCGCGGCGAAGCTCAGGACTAAGTCCCTTACGGAACCTTGCTTGCTTCTTGGCATCAGTAGAAACTTCCTCAGTTGCATATCGTGCGAGGTTACCGAACTCCCTGCTGTAAGCATCCACAGAGAGTCGGCCCTGAGTGAAACTGCAAAATTCCTCACGTTTACGGTCCATGAGACCCTCCGGAATGTGATGTTCACGGAAAGCCTCGCTGAATTCAGCCCAAGTAGTGACATGGCCCGCTGGGCGCATAGCTCCATAATTCTCCCACCATAGACTGGCGGGGCCTTCAAGATGATATGCAGCAAAGGTGACCTTGTCAGCCTCAGCTACTAGCGCGGAACGCAGCTTGTGAGAATACTGCGAAGCCAGTCATCAGCGTCGAGAGGCTCGACGGAGTGGTGGAACGTGGGTGGATGTAACTTGATGAAATCACTGAGTGACACCACGTTAGTCCTCTGATGGTGTGCTGTGTTCTGTTCAATACGCTCCAACAAACGGTTGGTCTCCCGCTTGTTTCTTTCGGCTTCCATCATAACCTCGGCTAGGGAAGGAGGATGAGGCAGATTTGCATTCCTGACTTCACTGCCTTCGGCCTGCTCTTGAGGAGCAGGGTTAGTGCGCGTGTTGACCATCCTAGGTAAACAAGACAATGATTTAGTCAGAATGATAAAATTCCGACATAGGATACAGAATGTAAGGAATAACTCGGAATGCAAGATGATCATCCGTATGACATGGTAGATACAGAAACTGCTTCTTTATTCCATCGTCATACACACCATACAGGGTTTAGTACAAGACCAAACAAGGTACTATTACGGTGAAAAGAGGATTACATCTCATCGGAGGCATTCCAAGCTCCTATACATTATTTTTCTACACCTCCGGAATGCGATACAACTAGGTCATATCCCACGAGTCACGCAGGACGATAGACGACACAGCTAACACGAACTAGTGATACTACCACTAACTCAGACCGATCCGTAGTAGTCCTCGTAGAAGTCACCTCCATAGCCTGGAAGCTCAACATGATCATCCGGAAACAGACGATCTCGCGGAGCTTGTGGACCATAGGGGCTAGGATGAGGTCTTGGACCAACAGACGGTGGCCTGCGGGGACCGCGAGGTGGGGTGATGCCTCCTACATCACGCCAACCCATCACGTCTGGCAGAGCAGATCTCACAGGATAGAGATCGCGCATATCCGAATATCCAGCTTGCACCGCCGGTGCAAACCGAGTCAATGTGGCCCAGTGGTCAGCACGGGTATTGAAGAGCTCTAACCTCAAGGCCCGATTTTCACGGTCCTTATCCTCGAGCATCTCAGCAGTGGTGCGAGTCCGTGAATCCTCCTGAGTGGGGTCAGCATAGATAGCCTGGAGATACCCTTGTGCTCCCGGAAGTGATCCTGGCATATACCGGAAATCAGAGTCCCGAAATAGGCCAGACCTGACTCGCATGATGGTCATCATAGAGTAGGCGGCGTCCTGCACAGCCATCTCAATAGTAACCCCGAGTCCATAGGAGCAGTGAAGGGGCTCGGTGGACCCAGGATAAGATGGAAATATCCTGACAGTGCAGAGATACTGGCTTTGATTAAAGTCTCGGAATTGCTCTTCGACCGTGTACTCAGGATACCAACGGTATCCAGCCTCAGTCATTACCCTGACCAACATGGCAGTATGGCCGGGTACATCTAGGCATCGAGTCAGGCGAACCACTTGATTGAGGTCGCGAGTGGCCATCTGAAAGCACAATCATAATGCAAAGGCATTAGAATTTCTAGCAAAATTTCGGCAGCATAACAGCTGTAAATGCTCAAGAAGGATTTTGAGACATTTGACAAAGGATTTCATACACACTCAACATCATCATATCAAAGTTCTGAGTCCATCCTAACAACATAATGTGGTAGTAGAACTGAACTAGGCTTGTATCCATCAAACCTATAAGGTACTACTGATTAGTAACACGTGATCCTGATAGAGAGAATAGATCCTAATTCCTTAACCCCCGGTGGAAGAATAGACTGACTCAGATCAGAATGTCATAAGATAAAGGAGTAAAAAGAGCCTTACGTTCCACCCACAAACAATTCCCCAACATATAACTAAAGAATTTCTAGACTCAACATCGACCAGTTTGGCTTGGAGAACCTACAGGCAGTCCGGCTCTGATGCCAACGCTGTCAGGACCCCGACTCGATGTCACATCGATCTAGCTTGTAACACCTCATATCACTTTGCGGCCTCACGCACGGTATCCCCACGGGTGTCGCCTTACCTTTGCCCGGGACCGTTTGCGCCTTTTGGCTCACGTATATGATAGTGTCGCTAGCATCCATATGATAAGAGCCCGGGCTGAGATGACTAGTCGTAAACCCAAAGTGGCACAGGCTTACAGGGACAGGCATCCATGACCCAGCAACGAACGTGTCGGTCATCAGCAAGTGGGTCCGGGCTGTAGCACTGGGCTAGCAGGACTCCGGTAAACCGGGCTGTAGCGGGCTAACAGGACTCCGGTACTCAATGCGTGACATTTCCCCGAAGGGACAGACACAGGAACGAAGAAGGACACATGCCGTCCAGCCTAAGTGTTCCAGAGCAGTAGCAAGCTACCATGGCTCAGTGGTAACACTAGGAGACATTTCCCGGTAAGAGAGGCTACTAAGGATAAACAACTAGATAGTCAGATCCCACACATACCAAGCATTTCAATCATACACACAATATGCTCGATATGTGCAAACACAACAAGGCATCACAACATGACTCTATGACACAAGTACTTTATTTAAGGCTCAGAGAGCCATACATAACATACACAAAGGTACGGGTCACACGACCCAGCATTCAAGTCATACAGTCATACAAACCAGCAGCGGAAGTAACTTGTCTGAGTACAGACAACTAGAAAATAAAAGAGGCTTGGAAAGCCTAGCTATACTACGTGGTCCTTCACAAGCTCAGGATCACCACCTGGGCCTTAGCCTACTCATTGATGTCAACGTCTACGTAGAACCCATCAGAAGGGGTTGCAGCGTCTTCTGTAAAAATGTAAATTATAGCAACATGAGTACAAAGGTACTCAGCAAGACTTACATCAGATCCTACATACATGCATATTATCAAGAAGGGTTGGTGGAGTTATTGCAGCAAGCCAGCTTTGACTCTTGGCTAGGCTAACCTACGAGACTCCAACTTGAAATGGTTTTGCGCACACGAGTCCACTACTCACCACTTCAATACACTACCGAGGATCCACCTCCGTCTTCCTACGGAAGAGCCATCCTCGGCACTCACACTTATCTTGAGGCTTTTAGTAGTTTCCATTTACTTGTCTATGAACTGTATAGGCAACCAAGTAGTCCTTTACCGCGGACGCGGCTATTCGAATAGATCATGATAACCCTGCAGGGGTGTACTTCTTCATACATGTTTCCACCACTTAGCGTCTGCACACGACATGTGCTCGGCAGACTTCAAGCGAAAGCCGACGTGGGTGTAGACCACGACCTACCTAAACACCTAAGCCTCTAGTCCAGGTTTATCGCCTATCCAGGTTCCATCCGCAGGGAGTCCGGCCGAGGTTTCCCATACGGCCCCGAACGATGTGAACAGGGTTCCCGAGATACCTAACGGGTATTCGGTACACCCGGCCACGTACCTACCGCATCACAGCCCACCCCTACGGTCAGCGCTGTCCACGGCCTCCAGTAGGCTACAAACACCAGAAACTACTTGCAACTCCTGGACAGAGAGCTAGGGTGAATAAGAAGTCGAGCGGGGTCATATTTCAGGGCCCAATGCATGGTAGTAGCTGTATCTTAAATCACACATACAGATCTCAGTGCTTAAGGTCGGCTTCAATGAAACAACCCACCATGTACTCCTACATGGCCTCTCATCGATACCTTTACCAAATCGTGTTCACCACACCACTCTCATTACCGACATAATCATTTCACTCTAGCCCATCACCCAGATGAACCAGACCTGACACGACTCTAAGCATAGCAGGCATAGCAAGGTAGGAACAACACATACATATGGCTCAATCAACTCCTACACATGCTAGTGGGTTTCATCTAGTTACTGTGGCAATGACAGGTCATGCAGAGGAAATGGGTTCAACTACCGTAGCACACAGCAGTTTGAAACGCGTTGTCTTAATGCAGTAAAAGAGAGCAGGAGCGAGAACATGGGATTGTATCGATATGATCAAATGGTTGGTTGCTTGCCTGATGGTTCGATGCACTGATACGGTTCTTCGTTAGGGTAATCACGGTACTCCTCGGAGGCAGAACCTGCCGCAAAGAACACCGATACACAACCATCACCAAACAATGTGCAACAATATGATGCATGCATGAAACATAGCAATATGAGTGTGTTGGGCTAATGCAACTAAGACCAGAAGGGTTTGAACCAATTTGAATCAAAGATTCAAATTTCAAACTCAAACATGGCCCTTTAAAGTGTTTTTCCTTGTTCTGCATTAAACATCAAGTTAACTTGTTTAGTCATGCATGAAAATAGTACAGATGGATAGATTGGATTTTTCTGATCATTTTTCATATATAATTTGTCTGATTTGGAGTTACAGAATAAAAGTTATGAATTTTTGAAGTTTAAACTATATTCTGGAATTTCCTATATTAGATTAATCCAGAAAATCAATTATTGCGTCAGCCTGACGTCAGTGTGACGTCAGCAGGTCAATGGGACACGTCCGGGTCAAACCTGACAGTGGGTCCCGCATGTCAGTGTGATTAGATTAATTAAAGTTTAATTAAAACTAAACCTGTTTAATTAGCAGGGCTGGGCCCCACCTGTCATTGACTCAGGGGAGTCAACCAGGGCCCACCCGTGGTCAAACCCAGGTCGGCTGCACCGGCGTTTAGCCGCCGGCGAGCCCGACGCGGCGGTGGAAGTGGTTTTGGCTGTTTCGGCCACCAAATGGGTCGCGGAGACCACCGGAGTGGAGCTGAGGACGAGCCGCAGCTCTTGGTGGAGTCCGTTGGGGTCGGGGTGGCCGGAGTTGGCGCCGGCGACGACTTTGGCGGCCACCGGGGTTCGGCCGAAGACGAACTTGACGCTAGAGGGGTCGGTGAGGCTCGGGGAGTAGCTAGCTAGGTGCTACGTGACACGGTGAGCATGATGGACACCGTGGAGTGGTCGGAGGGTGACCGGGAGCACGTCGGCGACGAGCTCCACGGCGGTGGGTGCGGTTGAGCTCCGGGAGGTCGCTACACGGCTCGGGAGCAAGAAAAGGAGGGGGGAAAGATGGCTAAGCTCACAGTGAGTGCGACGAAGCCCTTGGTGCGGCCGGAGATGGACCGGAGCGACGACGGCGTTGAAGGGGATCTCCGGCGACGGCGGTTCGGGCGAGGTCGTTGCGGTGGACTCGGGCGTTGCGAGCGCTCGGGGCTCGGCTTGCTCGATGGAGTGGACAGCGGCGGAGCTCCTGGACACGATGAGAGGACGCACGGGTGGCGAGGAGCACGGCTACGACGAAGGCACGGCGATGGTGGCGTCGGTCATGGCGGGGGAGCGCGAGGGGGAGGAGCTGGAGAGAGGAGGGGGTGTCTGGGGGGTTCGAGGGAGCGAGGGAGGCCGATCCACGACGTCACCGGGCGAGGGGAGCGGCGAGGCGGCGAGCAGGTGCGTGGTGCGCACTGCGGTCGCCGTGGGGCACCTGCCTGCCTGCCTGTCCGGCAAGCAGCTCGCTGGAGCGGCGCTGGGCTGGGCCGGCAGGTGGGCCGGGGGCAGGCGTCAGGTAAGTTTTTCCATATCTTTCTGTTTTCTGTTTTTCTAATACTTCTGCAACTTTGTTGAATTAAATAAAATACTTAGGCAACTCCTAAAATCACCAAACTACTCCTGGTCCATAGTTGGATTATTTCCAACATGAAACATTTTAGTTTGGAGATATTTGAGCATTTAAATATTTTATATAATTTTAAATGCCCAAATTCAAATATTTATGATTTAATTCAAAAACCCTAAGATGGCCTAGGAAAATGTGCATCACTTTTGGCAGAGGTTCTGAACCAAGACAAAAATGATGGGCATTTAGAAGGGCATTTCAGGTTCATTGAAAAAGTTTTTAGTAAACCCTAATTGGTTTCAGAGGGGACTGGGGGTTCTGTCATCCCCATTTCAGGTTTCTGATGAAAGAATAAACATGATGCAACACTCTAATGCATGAACTAGCTAGGGTGTGACAAATCTACAGCATAAAAATACAAAAAATATTTATATTATCTCTATCAGATCTCATTCTTACAAGTGGCCGTGAAGGGATTGACAACCCCTTTTATCGCGTCGGTTGCAAGGTTCTTATTTCTTTGTGTAGGTATAAGGCGACTTGTACGTAGTCTCCTACTGGATTGATACCTTGGTTCTAAAAAACTGAGGGAAATACTTACCACTACAAAAAAAGACACATCCATGACATTTTGGGCCGAACGATTTTTTTTCTGTCATACATATGACACTTCTATGACGATAATTGTGACAAAACCCGGTATCATCATAGATGTGGTGGGCTCCTACTTCTATGACAAAAAATCATGACAGAAAATGGGCTTTTTGTCCTGGGCGGGCTGGAGACACAACTGCATGACATTATTTGGGCCGTCCATGATGAAAAAACCGTGGTAGAAGCGAGGGCAAGGAAAATTTCGGGGAGTTCCCGGTTACGGTGGGAGGTCGGGGGCCAAGCGATGCGCGTTTCTCTTGTACACTTACGCGCGTGTGTGCGAGGCGTTGGCTCTAACTGAACCCGAGCGAGGCGTTGGGCTCTAACTAAACCCGAGCGATTGCACTGCAGGCTATGCATTACTGAACACGAGCGATCGATCGATGGCTGTTAACTGAACCCGATCGAGATTCCTTCGCTACTGCTGCTAACTGAAGCCGATTGATGTTGTCTCTCTGGATGAACGTGAGCGTTGCGAGGGGGGGGGTTGGATGAACAGTGAGCGGTGGGGGTGGAAGCAGGACCCCATGGCGTTGCCTCTGGATGAACGGGATGACCCCGTGGAGGGCTGGACGAACAGTAGACGGTGGAGGGGTGCCCATGGAGGGGTGGTTGAACAGTAGCCGATGGAGTAGCGCGCGGTAGAGGCTGGATGAACAGGAGCCCGTGGAGGCTGGAGGAGGTCGACGGTAGCCCGTGGAGGCTGCAGGAGGTCGACGGTGGAGATGAACAGTATCCTGTGGAGTCCCGTTTTGCGGTACGCCACACCCCTCCCGATGAACAGGACCCCCGTTTCGACTGTAGCGCTCCAACACAAGTCCGTTTCGTCCGTTTTGCGGTACGCCACACCCCTCCCGATCAACAGGACCCCCGTTTCACCGTAGGAGGTCCGTTTCCTCCGTTTTGCGGTACGCCAGACCCCTCCCGATGAACAGGATCCCGTTTCGAACGTGGCCGGTCGAACACAAGCCGTTTCCTCCGTTTTGCGGTACGCCAGGCCTCGTTTCCATCGCCTGTTCCGTCCAAGCCCTCCCGATGAACACGACGACGCATTCCGTTCTGACCCAGCCGGTTGGCTCCCCATGAACACGACGACGACGCTTGTTTCTCCATTCCGACCCAGCCATGTACACGAGCCCTGGCCGTACGTATGCGCGAGTAGGCGTTCGAGACCCCGCCCGTATGTACACATACGTGGCCGTATTTTCTTTCTTGCACACTGGCCGTTGTACGTATGTGTACATGCTACATGCACGCCTCTACTACGACACGTGCACGCCTCTACATCCACCAGTATGTACGTACACATTCGCGACCAGAATGACAACGCTACGTATGCTTCGACCAGGTGGGTCCTGACTGTCAGGCACTTCCTTGCGTGCGAAGATGTAGCTGGTGGGTCCCAGCAGTCGGGGGTGAATCGTTTTTTTTCGGACGCACTTCCTTGTGTGCGAAGATGTAGCTGGTGGGTCCCAGCAGTCAGGGGGGTGAATCATTTTTTTTGCCCGGGCGCACTTCATTGCGTGCGAAGGTGTAGCTGGTGGGTCCCAGCAGTCAAGGGGGAAACGTTTTTTTCGCGAAATACGGTGGCCCGTCCGGTGGGTCCCTGCTGTCAGGTGGAGGAATAATTATTTTGCGCATAATAAGGAGGCACTTCCTTGGGGCTACCGTGGACCCAGCTGTCAGCCTCTCCACGTACAGTACTCTTCCGATGGAAGTCAGTCGTTGACCACATTGACCACGCCACGCCAAGAGCACCACGGCGGTGGACGACGGCGAGGCCTAGGAAGGGGACGACGCGGAGCCGGGGAAGACGCGGCAGTGGCTTCCCACACATGGACGAGTATGAGGGTTCACTCGTTCGGCTGCGGTTGCCGCAGAATAACAGGGGGTGTGGGTGAGTGGAGGAATGGCCTGGCCAGCGGCGGGAGTAGTAGGGAGCGGTGAGGCCTCCGCGGCATCACGACCGGCCACGTGAGGCAGGAGCAGGCGACACGATCGGCGCTGCTTTGGGCGGCTCGAGCAAGAAGACCAGAGGTTGAAGAAGCACGATGGCCATTGGATGGACATCGTACGGTCACTGCAGCTAGAATCATTCATATTGACTAAGTTGACAAAGCCTTCCGTCCCCGTCAACTTTGTGGGCCCACAAGTCAGCCTCCCACCAAGGTGGGTCCCAGCTAGCAGGGGGAGTATTCATTTTTTCTACTTAATAAGGAGGCACTTCCGGTGGGTCTGAGCTGACAGCGGGGGGAACGTTTTTTTTGCAAATACGGTGGCCCGTCAGGTGGGTCCCAGCAGTCAGGGGAAACGTTTTTTTGCAAAATACGGTGGCCCGTCCAGTGGGTCCCTGCTGTCAGTTGGAGGAATCATTATTTTCCGCGTAATAAGGAGGCACTTCCTTGCTGCGGCCATGGACCCAGCTGTCAGCCTCTCCACGTACAGTATACTTCCGATGGAAGTCGTTCCTTGACCACGTTGACCACGCCGCGTTCCGTTGCATGCATGCGTCCATGGGGCGTGGTGCGTCCCCACTGTCAGCCTCTCACGTACAGTCATCTTCCGATGACTCTCGGTTGTTGACCACGTTGACCACACGTCCGAGCCACCAAGGCCGTGGACGACGCGAGCCCCAGACTGGAACGACCCGGAGATGGGGAAGACGGGGCAGTGGAGTCGCAGATGGAGAGGAGTGGGAAACTTCACTGGTTCGGGTGCGCAGCAGCACAGCCGCGGTGCCGCCCACGGGAGACAGGAGCAAGAACAGAGGTTGAAGAAGGAGCACGACTGTTGGATTAACATCCAATGGTCCAGCTGCTAGAATCATTTGTTGATTAAGTTGACAAAGCCGTGCGTACACGTCTGCTTAGTAGGCCCACAAGTCAGCCACCAAATCTGACAGATCCCAGCTGTGAATGGGATGAATAATTTTTTTCGCAAAAAAAGGAGGCACTTCCTTCCGTGCGAAGATATAGCCGGTGGGTCCCAGCTGTCAGGTGGAGGAAAACATTTTTTCAGCTTAATAAGGAGGAACTTTCATTGCGTGCGACCATGGACCTCGTGGGTCCCAGCCGTCAGGCTCTCCATGTACAGTCCTCTTCCGATGACTCTCGTTTGTTGACCACGCCACACTGAGTGCAGCGAGGCGATGGACGACGCGAGGCCACGGACGGGAACGACTCGGAGATGGGAAGACGCGGCAGTGGAGTCGCAGATTGAGAGGAGAAGAAGGGTTATAACTGGTTCTTTTGTGGCGTGGGGCTGCAGTCCGTGGAGAATAACAGGAGGTGTCGAGGGGTGGAGGGATAGACTGGCCGGCGGTGGGGTAGCGCTTCGCAGCGGTGCGTGCTAAGCAGAGCCGCTAGCCGCCGAAGGTCGGACCATGTGGTGCCGGCGACGCTGAAGGAAGAAGACAAGAGATTGAAGGTGCATGCCGGACGTTAGATATAAATCCAATGGCTGTGGATGACACAATCATTTGTTGACCAAGTTGACAACGCCCTGCGTAGGCTTCGACTTATTGGCCCACATGTCAGCCTGCAAAAATGTGGCATATATTTAACCCATGTTTTGTAGAATGTACAGTCCATTTGCTGGGCTGGGTGAACAAATAATTTCACGTCAATCAGGCCCATTTATATTTTCTAAGTAATCCCAGCCCATTTGCACTTCCTTGAAATACACGTATTAGGTGGGCTCGTTATATATATAATGTTATGTTAGAAGGAGCAATTAATATCAAAGAATAAACCGGAGAGGCACATTATATATATATATATATATATAATTAACAAATTAGCGAGTTATTGCTTTTTGCTCAGAATAAAAATGAGCGTGTTATTATTAAATTGGTCCTTAAAGCCTTCGCAAGCTTTTGTACGCAATCACCAGGATTTTCCTTCCCTGTGAGTCAAAAACAACCAGGATTTTCCTTGCCAACTTCCGTTAAACATTTACTTTTATAAGTTAATAACACGTGGGATGTTTTTATAATGTATATATAAGTCTCTATAAAATATACGATAATAGTAATAATATAAATATATATAATGTGGTTAGAAGGGAAAACATAAATTGGACACATCATTATTATTCTTATATATAGATAAATAGAACAGAGACCTGCGTTTTATTAAAAAATACATTGGGCTGCCGATCTTTAAGAAAAAGCCCATAGGCCGGTATGGACCTCAAAAAATAAGTTGAAACCACTATCTCCGTATGTCGTGGGCTACGCATGTTAAAATACAAAACCTAGGCCTAGCTGATACTTGTTCGCCCTCTGGAAAAAATGATACCAGATCCCCGAGCGAACTGGATTAAAGAGGGGGCCGGCGCACGACTGAAGAAGCACATCAGGAGCGATTTTTTTTCTTCAGTGGATGGCTCTCGATAGCATTTTTTTACTTGCCTCTGCACCATACAACTTGTATTTTTAGCCTCCCAGTCCGTCGTGGTGGACCAGCAGCCCATTTGCTGGGCGGGCCAACCTACAGAAACCAACACTCAATTTTTCATCAAGCCCCAAAAACAATGCAGTACTATGTTTGTTTTGAGGCCGAAAACATTACGACACGGGTTGAGCGGGGGAGAGGGGAAGACAGAGTAATAAAAAGATTAAAAAGAGCTGATGCACCGTTGCTACCCTAACAAAGCAGGTGCAATTCTTCTCGGGAAGAAGGTGTGCCGTTGACACCCACACGTCACATACCCCACAGTAGGCATACTAACAAGTTCACACACAAATACAACAGAAAAGGTAAACATTCGTATCAAACTCAGGTTCACAGGACATGTTCATATTCATAGCCAACATTCACTATCAACAACTCAAAAGATTCATATATACACAAGCTCAGCACATCTATGCATCCAAATGATTGATAGATCACACGACAATATTCATACATAATTCACAAAAAGATTCAGATATACACATGTTCAGTATGTTTATGCATCCAAATGATTGAGATCACAGCCAATATGATCCATGGACGAACTTTAATTACCTAGGGTACAGACTGGTAAATGGTGTTCAATCGGAGGTACTTCTTGCTAAAATTAGTTCTTGTACGAGTAAACTTTCGAGTACATAAGAGGCAGCACAGACAATCTGAACTTTGCTTGTAGGTTTATCCTCAAATAGTGGCCTCGTGCCGAGGGAGGTTTGAGCAACTTGGCCACTACTTTCATCCAACTAGTTTACTGGCTCATCTTGGTCCTGTATCTCGCCAAAATTCTACATTGCAGACGAGAAAGGAGGCGGTTGAGAAAATGAACCACCCAAATTTTTTGTGCAGTTCAACTGAAATGGAGCATCCTTGGCGTGCAGACTGATTAAGTGCCAGATGAATATACGCGTCAACCAACTTGTCTGGAATCTTTAGACTCCATGCCATATAGTTCGCTACCATATGTGCCGATAACCAAAAGGCACAAGTTGGGACCAAAGACTGGACTGCGTTTTTCTGGGCTATGCACCAAGCAATATTTTTGGCGTTCACTCTCCTAATACTTGGAGTTTGACAATTGGTTGACGCCGGTTGATACTCGAATGAATATAGGCACTTCTTCTGTCAACATCGATGCTTGTCTGAGTGAACTTTGGAGTACATAGCAGCAGCATAAGTACCTGTCCATCTGATCATTTTGTGCAGTTCTACTGAAATCACCCGATGTAATGATTTGCCTGCGAGTTCAGGCTCCAAATTACTCCTTTATGAAATCGGCAAACAGTAGCACAATACCAAATTACCAATACAATGACAAGCAAGCAAGCACAATAATCAGGATAAAGACCAGTACCAACCTGTGTGAGGTAGCATATCAATTACTATTTCCTTTGACTGGAAGCCGAGATAAGCGAAGCGACTGACAGCGAAGGAAGAAAGCAAGCCGAGATTAGCGACTGACAGGAAAGGACGGAAGCTGTCGAGGCAATGAAGCACCCAAAGTTTTTGTGCAGTTCCACCAAAATCGAGCATCCCTGTTGGCACATATATTGAGAGAGTGAGATTACTGTAATAGTGGGACTAGTTGATGAAACATACACTAACAAATAGAAGCACCCTCATTATCTTAATGGGTAAAGTTAGCAACATAGTAGTCTTGCTTAAAGAGAGGTATTAGTTTATTTAATCAGTGCCAATTAGCTCAACACTCAAAGCATTGCCATTTATCATAGGTTGCAAAACTTTAACGTGCAAAGATAAAGGAGTTTCTCATGACAGTAGCACGATACAAATAGAGATGACAGCAAACTAATATGGATGAAGGCCTTAGGCCCGTACCAACCTGAGAAAAAAAGCTTATTCATGTAGTCCCATAAGAGATGATAAAGCACTCACTGGAATCACACAATAGTATATATTTTTGTGCACTTCAAATGTATGGTTGAAATCACTCTTGTTTACCAGTGCTGAGATTATATCGAAAGATTATCAAGAACTTCCAGCAGAGTTAAAGCACTGGCTGGGATACAGTTCATTGTATTGTCTTGTGTAGTTCCACTAAAATGTATGATTGGCACAACATGATCCCTGTTTGCACAAGTAGGAACAAGGTGAAACCTTCATTAGCTTAGTGAGAAAGGATAGGAAGACATTAGCATATTACTCAAACAGTAGCATCAAATTCATGATGGACAATACGCAAAACATTGCCTCATTGAACCAATGGCAATAAATTGACATGCAAAACAATAGCACTATTATGTCATGACACTAATAATATTCCCTCCCTGCTCCACCACATGATTCACCTCCATAGACAAACATACACACGTACATGATTCAGCATAGGGTCCTACTAAAGATTTGTTTAACTCCGACAGGAAAATTAGGCAGCAATAAATTAGTGGTACTTAAGTACTCCTAATTAATTAAGTGAGACAGCAGAAGTGGAAGGGCTCCCTGGAGGATCGTCTCACATGTAAGGTAGTCGTTGCCGGAGCCCTTGAATGGCCTCGACTGAGGCCTCTGGCTTCAGCAAGATCGCCTTGGCACTGTTTATTCTTCTTCTTCTTCCTCTTCATGCTCTGTTTCTCTTTCTCCTCACCAGTTGGTGAAACCAAGTACATGATTGGCCTTCTAATTCAGAATTGGTTTTGTCAGTGAGGGAGTACAAGTGTACTAGTAAAAAATAGCATTATTTTCTCATGGCAGTCGGAAAATAGAGATGAACACATGCATTAAATATCATTCTTACCTAAAGGAAGGTTATGGCGCCAATATGGATGATGAGGATTGGAACACAGATCTCCCTTTGTGCAGTTCCACCGAAATGAACCAACTGTTCCATTCTGACATTCCAGTTAAACAGCACAAAAGTCACTTCTTTTAAGAAGAGTTTTGTGCAGTGCACCAAAAGGTCACAACAGCAACCAGGTGAATTGGATATCCCTGTTTGCACAAAAAGGTACAGAGGAAACAGTCAGAGTCTCAAACAATTACAGGCAAAAACATTTGGCTAAACTTGTCATGGCTTATAACAGTGGCATGGCTTCATTTTTACCAGGGACATTAGATTAAGAACAGCTAAATATTTGGTATAAGGGCATGGGACAGTGGGTGCACCAGCAGTCCAGCACCATGTACGTAAACAGGGGCATAAAGTGGTGATTCATAGTTTGTTGCCCCGAGAAACAAACATCCAAGAAACATATCTGGGTTGGTCCCATTTTTGTTCACTCTAGCCACCTACTCCTATGTGTGGATAGCAAATCTAGTCCTGGTCATACCACTGTGTACAGCGTTACCCCTATATTTCCCTTTTCGACCAAGAGACCGGTTGGATGACCAGTCTGTACTACTTTCACCCCCTTTCCTTCCTGTTTGTACCAAGTCCGATGTACATACTAAATTCCCCCACCCCCACTTTATTTCTTGTTTGAACCAAGTACTCCCTCCGTCCGGAATTACTTGTCATCAAAATGGATGTGTCTAGAACTAAAATACATCTAGATACATCCATTTCAATGACAAGTATTTTCGGACGGAGGGAGTACAAGATTCGACTCCATGAAGTAGCTTTACCTCTAACAATAGAAGAAAAAATAGGTGACGTTGGACCATCCGATCGAGAGGGGCTGAGAGGTAGAAAATGATGCACATGCAGCGACGTAGCGAGCTGGGGAAGTAGAGCTAAGGCGGTTTCGAACAAAGATATACCTGAAGGTCGTCGGGATGTGGATAGGTGGGCGGCGGGAGGCCGGATCCGCCCACAGGCAACGACGAAGGGATCGGAGGACCTCCCGCGCCGGCGCTCGGCCAGAGATAACGGTGCGGCCGGCAGTGGGTCTCCTCCCTCGCTGTCGACGACGGCCTAAACGCTGCCCCTCCCCCCTTCACCGGTGGAGGGGGATACGTTCGGATCTATAACCAGCGGTGAGGATAGAAATACAGTGTTTTTTGAAGGGAGAAAGACAGTGTTACTACCCCTATCTTGTTTAGATCTGGAGAGGATGAGAGTGTGTGAATAGAGCAACCCTAGCAAGCAAGCGCGGAGGCTCCGGCCTATATATACGTAGTGGGGTAGTTTTCCTTTTTCACTCCATCAAAACAATCTTTTAAAATTGTGTACTACTACATGCCAGGTCGCGGTTTTTTTAGTTGTTGATTGTTTTTTGAGATAGCTACCCGCTTGTTCCAAGTGGTGTTACAGTGTGCCAGGTCGCACTTTGTATCATTCAAGTCTGGTACTACAAGTCCCTCCATTAAATGAACAACCACCCCCTCGTAAAAATTGTGAACAAGCCCACGGCTAAAATTAGCGGAAACGTGGGTTGCCCCAACATGCATTATTATTTATATTTTCTACTCCCTCCGTTCCTAAATATAAGTCTTTTTTATTAGCCACACCTAAGACAAGAATTTTTTTATTAGCAGTGAACCCCACATGTCATAGACACAAAAATTGTGGCAAGATTCCCTTAGGCAAGCCAAAGTGTGTCTAACAATTTGAGCAACTCAGGTTAGGCAAGTGTGGCAAGTGTGGGAAAAATAATGTGGCAACATAAGACAAACATAGTCACAATCCAAACAGCCCCGTAATTTTTTGTGACATGCATGAAAATTTGGTTAGTTAAATTTATAGTCAAAATTTGGCAAGGTGCATCAAATCAACACATGCAAGTATCAAAAGGAAAGTCACGGCATGCATGCATGCGTTGTACTCCCTCCGTTTCCAAATATAAGTCTTTTTAGAGATTGCAACAAGTGACTACATACGAAGCAGAATATGTCTACATACATCGAATGTTAGTCCATTTGAAATGTGTAAAAAGACTTATATCGAGTGCAGTGCTTTGATGTGTCGCGTCAACTCGTACAAGACCGAGAAATTTGATTACTACAACGCCCTCTCCCTCGCGGACTGAGCTCCGGTGCCTTAACTGCACCTGCCTTTGGCTGCATGACAGGAGGGCCAACCACCTGTTGGGCCCACCTGTCATAGACGCAAAGGCAGGAGCAGTAAGTAGAAGCTTTCGCTACACGCTATCCCTCCCGCACGAGGTGGACGGACATGCAGCAGTGGATTCGATACTGTAGAAGTAGGAGTAACATCATTGTTCGTCTTCTCGAAGAGGCGAAGAGCCAAGCGCAACCCGAACGTGGCAGTTGCGAACTCGCGTGGTGCGGTTCCTTGAGAGTACTAGCCAGGCTCTTGCATGAGACAAAATTGCTATTGTTTAACAATTAAACTCCATTATCCATTGGTTGATACTCATTCTGCATAGGTCCACGCGCTTAGCACCGTTTCCTCCTGGGGTCACCAATGTTTATTTGCTAATTAATATCATTCCATGCAATGAACTAGCCATTGCAAGTCATTAAAAGCATGCACACCTCTCATCTCTTATTGGTTGATATGTCAAGAAACAAGAAACAAGGTAGAAGTTAATGCACCGCGCCTAAGTGTTTTGGGACTATTTGGTTTTCGTAAGATGACTTACACACCTAGACGGAGGGAGTAGTATAGACCTGTAAACCGGAAAGGAGTATTTGCCTTTCTAGAGATTTCAACAAGTGACTAGACTACACCGCGTGCAGTAATCCCTCCCTTCCGGTTTTAGGGCTCAAATCTCAAATCTCATGAACCAAGGCATTTTGCGATTGGAGGAATGTATCTCGTACTTTACAAAACTACCCTAATTAAACTCATGCATTAATTACGTAGTTCTCTCGTTTTCCTCTCCGCCTTGGTCGCGGTGCACAATATTGAGCACTCCTATATGACTAGCCGCTCTATCTACATGCGGGACATTTCAAAGCATCCGAGCCCGCGTGCCATCCACCAAATCACAGCGAGGTGCTACAGTCGAGACTCACCTGTCACCCCAGTGTGGCCGTCATGACCCGTCATATCACAAAACCCACACCTTTACCAGCAGTGGTAAGGTGGCCTCCAAGTTGGACTGGACGAAGCAACCATCATTTCACTGGAACGCTCGTTCAAGCCCTTTCTTCCCTTTCTTGAAGAAAACCTCACTCCAGGCTACTCACTTCTGCCATTTTTCTTCTGTACCGACGAAGGAAAGGTGGGCGAATCAGTTATGCTGCTATATTTTCATTCCAAGAATCTTCTTTTTGCGAAGCACCGACCGATTCTCACATCCTATTCTTTTCCCGTTTTCATTGCGATTGTGGTTTCCTTTCGATTGCTTTTTGTTTGTCAGTTCATTGATGGATCCTGGAGCACTAGGCAAAGAGTTGCCGGCGGACAACCCACTGGAGACAGCGATCTCCAGGAAGCGAGCACCGACCAACGAGTTGACCATGTTGGCGGGCCAACCCATGGAGACGAAGAACTCCAAGAAACAAGCACTGGCCAAAGAGTTGACGACGTTGGCGGACGAACTCCTCAAAGAAAGTTGGAAGAACAGCAAGGGCCCCACCGTGCCTACCCCAGGAACTCTGATGGCCACCTATGCGAGGCTCAAGGCCGAGTTTGAGGAGATAGTCGCCGTTGAGAAGCAGTATTCCCCTGGCAAGGTGATGGCCCCCATCGAGGACGAGGAGATGGCCCCCGGAGGGATGAGATCCCCCGGTGAGCTGCACAAGGTAAAAAATAATGGCTTATTACCATAGTTGTGGTTTTTGATTATTTGCAATGTGCTTGCTAATATGTTAGGGTTGTGCAGGTGCCGGTGGACGTCCTTGATGATTCCGATGTCGCGGCCCGTCCTGTTGGCATCGCCCCGGAGATCGATTCCGATGCCGCTGTCCATCCTGTGGACATCGCCCCAGAGATCGATTCCGATGTCGCGGTCAGTCATGTGGACATCGCCCCAGAAATCGATTCCCATGCCGCTGTCCGTGCTGTGGTCATTGCCCGAGAGATCGATGACAAGAAATAGTTGGTCGCGCTAATCCTTCAGGGTAGTTTGCATTGCCCTGTGTTTAATTACCAGAACGATGCGTGTTATCAAACCATCTTAGGGCTAGTGCACTGTCTTGTGTGGGCGGTACTTGCTACTTTTGTTTGATAGTGAATCATGCGAACCCTCTCCGAGTTATGGAAACAGATGTATCCTCACCAGCTTTTGATGTAATATATGGCATGCTTAGATGTAAGTTTGAACTGTTTATCATATCAGCAGGGCTTGTTTGATGATTCTTGGTGTTAGTAGGCTAGCTACTGTGCGAGCTATAGTACTTGCAAAACACTCACCGAAGAGAAACGTTGGGGCTGATGAGCTCGTGGTACGCTTATACTTATCCCTCGTCGATCGACCAATAGCCCTAGCTCCTAAAATTGTAGGCTTAGCGATCGATCAGACAATAGTCGACACGGATACATTCAGGCCTCATTTGGTTCATAGGGTAGGAAAATCGTAGCAAAAGTACAGAGAACGTGCAACACAAAATCATAGCAGTGCAGAGACGTACTCCCTCCGTTCCAAAATAGATGACCTAGGCGGGCTAGTTTGGCCTAGTGGGTTTCAGTGATATGACGTGGTATAGTGACGTCTAGTCTTCGCGTGTGGTAGCAGTATTGCGGGTACAGTAAGTTTTCTTGAAGAAGCGGAATTCAACGAAGTCTTGATGGTTCCTTCGTCCGAACAACTTATAGTGGGAAAGGTTGGGCCTGCGATACGATCGGGGTAGACCAGGATAATTTTGTGCATGGTAGTTGGACCAGGATGGTCGACGTCCCACATGTCGGCGAATGAAAGTATTCTTTCCGATATAGAGGACGAGCAATGAGATTCATTGTTTATTTTTGATGAAAGCTATTGTCTCCACTATTACGACGGAGGAGTGTGAAACACGACAGCCCATGGAACTTGGCATGTGCACCACTCCCTCCTTATGTAATGCTCAGGTTACAACTTTTTCTCACTTTCTCTCTATCTATTTCCTCTCAAATGTTTTTTACCTTTCTTTTTTTAGACACAATTGTTTTTATGCCTTTTTAGAATTATTTTTTATACCTAGGAGCATGTGTAGAGACGGGATCTTGCAGAGCCCACTCCTTGACTTTGTCAATGCCTCTCTCTCCTCCACATAAGGAGTACTACTTGCTACGCATGCATGCGGCGGGCAGCTAGCGTCTTGAGGGGCCAGGGTGGTGAGAGCGGGCTCTGGAAGCGGCCCGGACTCCAGCATGGCCCACCTCACATTATCACCAGGAGTCTGTGCACGGCAGGCGGGCGATCTCTTCTCCCTCCCCCGTTTCTCTCTTCTCAGCCGACACCCGCCGAGCGATTAGATTTCGGCTATCGACGGTTTATTCAATTACGGTCCCAGATGACAGTGAAATTGCAAGCCAACACGTGTCCCCTCTGGTGAGCGGCGTGTGAGCCGGACTGTCGGGGTGCGACGCGTACGAGTCGTAAGTGTGCCGCCTTTTCCTTTAGAACTTGCGAAGCGTAACATTTTCGCATGATCGATCGATAGAAATCCAGAACAAAATGATGAGGGCGGTGCTTTCCCGCTCGTTAGGCGGGCTAGTTCGAGTGATATGACATGCTACAGTGCCGTCCACTTGCTCCATTTTTATGTAAGCAAGAGTTTACACTCTTACGCGGAGGAGTGCGAAACACCGCGGATCTGATTTTGATCGAGGGATAACTGTTCCCTGCCAAATAATGGAGGACTGTTAGCGATTATAGCATGATAGTTAGGGCATCTCCAGCGCTGGCCCACAAATTTACACCGGCATCTGTCCGAGGACACTGATGGATGCCATCCGATGCTGCCCGCATACCTTTCGACAACTATATGAACTAACCGGACGAAATTCGTGCAAACAAAGCAAATTTCAAATTAAACCAGATGAAATTCATTACATTTCGAAAACTTTTCCTACAAACTGGACAAAATTCATTACATATTTCGCACAAACCGTACTAAAACCTACTGTAAACCTAATCTAAACGATCGCCGGCGCCCGACCACCATGTCCGGCCATGAACCCGAGAAAGCCGGCCATTGCCTTTGCCTCCTCCTCATCCGCCTCGATAACCTCCTCCTCTGGAGCACAAGGTTCTGAAGATTTCCGCCTCCACGTCGCCGTCAAGTGGCTAATCGGCCGCCGATGTTTACCCCACCAAGCTTGGCGTCGACTGAGTGGAGTAGCGGTGGCCTTCCTGGGACCAGAGCGGCGGCGACCTACCGTGTACTACTCTTCCTCGCTGCCGGCTGCGCCCGCACACGCACGCCGGCTTCGTGGTCGTGGCGGCGGAGGGCGGCCGGGGGGTGTCGGCGATCTCCTTCGTTTGCTCCTGCGACAGTACGTCAAAGAGAGCTTTGGAGCGCGCCCGGAGCGGAGCCGCCGATGTCCCTCGTCTGCTCCTACGACAGTACGTCCAAGAGAGCTTCGGAGTGCCAGGAGGCCATGGTTGGAGTGGTGCCGACAGAAGGAAGGGACCGGAGGAGAATAAGTGTGGGTCTTTGGCTATGGCTGGGAGCTGGGGCTCAAGTTAATATAGCGAGCGAATGGCAATGAGCCACGGTAGACGGATGGACAACTGGCCGGAGTAGGTTCATCGGGCATGAATGCGGACGCTGCTTCAGTGACTTAACTGCAGACGCGTTGGGTTACTGACATGTGGGCCCAACGGCATCTGGCCCGCATGTTAGTGACACACCAATTGCACCTACGGTTAAGTCCGGTGAATGCGGCATTGACATTCTAGAGAGACGGTGACCGTTTCAGGCGGGAAGCGCGCGCTAGCGATGGAAGGTGTTTCGGTGTGCAGTGGCACTAAGATCGATCGCTCACGATAGTACATACTCCGTACCATACTACCATAGTACCCTCTCTAGCTAGGCTGTTTTATAGATTGTCGTTGTGATGGACGATATACATGAGCAAGGCGCTCCGAGTATGACCGTTGGTGTTGAGCCAGGTGAATACATGCTCGGCGTTCGCGTAGGCCTCCATCAAACGTCTAAACAGTAATGTCAGGCACCGCCGGGGCGCGCAGGTGATGGGCTCGCTGTTTGCGTTGCGCCATGAGCAGGACTTTGATTTAGAGGGCGACGTGCATGCATTAGCATGCTTTGACAGCGTGAGCGTGAGTGTCTGACACGAAGTATTTCATTTTCATTTGGCTGACGAGGGTGCATTGCAGCGACGAGTCCGTGGTTTGATTCCCCACATACGCATAATTTTGGTTTTTACAGTATTTCTTTCTCCATTGACAGGTAGGCCCGCGTAGATAGATAAAGAACACGAGCTGATGAGGCGCATGCGGACTGTTTGACTGGTCAACCAGACAAATACGGAGCTATACATTGAGCCAGTGACCGTATAATCACCATATCTCGTATACAATGATCAAAGTGAGCTATCAAGACAAGTTCAATGACCGCCAATGCATTTTACTCGGTAATAAATGACCAGGATTGAAGGGGAATCCAAATTTCCATCATCTTCTGTCCTTGAGCTCTTGACAAACCAATGTACTATGAGGTTGTCCGGCCACTCCACCCCAGAGCTCTCACCTAGCGTCGTTCATGCCTCCGCGCCGCACACTAACCGGTAAGGCAGCGATGGCATCCCGCCGCATCGAGTTCCTTGCCGCCCACGACCGCACACAAAATGGTAGGGAAGCGATGGCATCCCGCAGTGCCAAGTTCATCGCCACTCGCGACCTCACAACTATGTTGGAGGAATTTGAAGATGCCAAGGCAGAATGGGCGGTAGAGCAAGAGGCGGCCAAAGCCACACAGAGAGAGCAAAAAAGTCAGAAAGCACTCAAGAAAAGAGAGGCCCGCCGCCGCAAGAAAAAAAGGACGCACGCGCTGCTGCGGAGAGGTCGGCGGAGATCCAAGCACGGTGGGGTGTCGCCGACAAAGCCCGGAAGTAGAATGACGGTGTCTGGCCAGCATGTGAGAAGTAGTAGTATTAGTAGTTAGTGTGTGTGTCTGTGTCTAAGTACGAGCATGTACCAGTACTACTAGTTACTACTATAGTTTTTAGAGCAAATTACCAGCACATTAGCCTAGACTAAATGGAAAAATTCCTATCCTATGCCTCAAATGGCATCTCTTTCTCTATAGGAATTGAGATGCATGTCATCTCACTTCCTATGATTTTCATATTCCTATGAAATTCCTATCCTATGAATGAAAGGAGGCCTCTGTTGGAGTAACTACTGTAGCTAGCAGTACTGCTGGTACAGTAGTTTTCTTCAAGAAGCGGAATTTAACGAATTCATGATGGTTCCTTTGTCCGAGCAACTTCAAAGTGGGAAGTGGGCCTATGATTTGACGGATCATTAGTCATTGTTACTGCGGCGCGATGACCTGGGTGACTCTCCTTTGGAGTTCTGCGCGCATGGCAAGTGGACGAGGATGGTCGACGTCCCACATGTTGGCGAACGGAAGTATTATTTCCGATATCGAGGAGTAAGGAAACCGCGTGGTATAGTATCACTGCTGATTGGTTCTCAAAAAGAATAGTATCACTGCTGATTTATAATTATTTTTTGTTTTTGATGAATGCTAGTGTTTCAACTCTTACGACGAAGGGTGCCAAACACGGCACGTGCTGGATGTCCCACATGTCAGCGAAAGGAGTGGGACATGAACAGCGTGGTAGAGCCCAGCGTAAAAAACAGCGTGGTAGAGCGTCTCCACTTCTTCCACTTCTGGGTCGGAGACCACACGTAGTAGTACTTAGTGGTATGAACGATACAAAGTGCAACCTGGAGAGAAAGACACGTCTAGTTGGAAGGTCTCGGGGCATACACGTAAACAAATATAAAAGTTAATATGTGCCTCCAACTAATATAGTAGTAGTAGAGTACTTAGGCACGTACTCCATAACATCATCGTGCATTGCACGTACAACATTTAGTGGTAGTACGTAGTAAGAGACAAATGCCGCCCAAGAGTTCCCTTCTCGACCTACTTTTGGGTGTTTGGTAGAGTGTATGGAGGGTGCATGAGTCCACACTAGTTTAGCACAAATACACTAGAAGCATGCATGAAGAGAGCATGCATGAAGAGGGGTGTTGAGTTGAGCATGCATGAAGAGGGAACAACTATGCTGAGACGAGAACGCAACCAAACACACCCTATATGCCACGCATGTTCATACCATTTGTGCCTTTCTACTTCACTTACTGCGCTACATTACTCAGGTTCGTACGTCCACTCCTGGGTACATGTCCGTCTCGTAGTTCCAGTCCCACGTGTTCTTCATATAGATGGAACGATCCTTGCATAACACGTGCACCTTGATGCTAGATGTCTCGCGTGTTGGCAAAAGGATGAACAAAGCTCACGTAAAAAAATAGAGTGGAAGAACATAGATTCCGACGACCGAGAAGGAGCAAGGAACCTCGTGGTGGAGCGTCTGCACTCATAATATTTAATATTATTCAGCGATATAAAATCAACCAATCATCTCCACAGTGGACTGGAAGAGTACGAAACACGGCAGCCCAGTGTAGTTACATCATACTAGTACATGGCTAACCCACGCTATCACCATATTTCTTGGCTTCCGTGCGACACCTATCTCTAGTAATCCAGCAGCCTGTATCGCTTCTCCCTCCTCGTCTCTATCAAAGTGCGGCGGGCTGGCGTTTTTGCCGTCTATTGAGGTCGGTTAACTCATCACATGTTAGCGACATGCCAAGAGCATTCTAAAAAAATTCCTTTCACGTTCCGTTTTCAAAAAGAAAAAAATCCTTTCACGTACGAATTTGACTGTATGCTTTGAGCAACTTGCATGTCCTATACTGCTCCTGTTTGATACTCTAACTTAGCTAGAGGTTAGACTAACTCATGACTAACCCTGAACTAACTGTAGCCAAAGAGGTGTTTGGGTGACAGGGTTAGATTGACAATAAATGCACTTGATGGAGAGAGAAAAGTGTTTTTTCAGTGGTCCCAATGAGAACTATCTCTAGTTAACACCTCTTGGGTGGGATAGTCTTTTTTGGTGGGTTCGGTGCAACTTGCTCCAATTTAAACCCTCATGCTTGGATACTTTAGGGCTATTTGAGCCCCAACTAGCTCAAACTAACTCTAACCCATGGATCCAAACAGGGCCTATGGCCATTCTCGACGAGGAGTCGTCACGTGCATTGGGAAGCGGCGCTCTCTCGTCCGTCGCGCCACTTCAAAGCCAGCGCCAGTGAGAGGTCGCCTCCGCTCTGGCCGGGCATTAATGCAGCACTTACGCTCCAGGGCGACGCTGACCGTTTCACGCGAGAAGCGCGCGCTGGCAAGGGAGTATAGGTTTTGAACCGTTTCAGGTGTAGTACTGGTAGCTTGCAAAACTACTCAATTATTGCACTCAGTTTCCTAAGAAATTGTGGTAAAAAACGTTACTCCACAGCCCACTTCCCTTCTCCTTCCTCTTCCACCTCCCGCGCATGTCCGCAAGAAGCGACCGGTCAACCCTTATATAGGACAAAAAGATGCATGCATGACCACTAAAATTTCCATATTAAAGCGCCGCTCCGGCGGGAGTATGGCGTATGTTGTTATCTTCGGCCGGGCCATGGCTACCGGGCGACGGCGACAAGAGAAGAGGCGGCGGGAGGGGAATGAATGCAGCTGCTATTTGGGTTCGCCTTCCGGCTTAAATAAATGCGCAGCATCACGTGTACCCGTGGGTGGACAAATTGTAACATACGTGTCTACTTAAGTAGGCGTCACGTAACTGGTTTGTGTGTGAGAGAGATTCTGAGAGACAGAGTGGTGTGTGCGACTCTACTCTTCGGACATGTACTCAACCTTTTGCATTGGGATATAAGTATAATGGTATTTACTTTAGCTAGTGATTTACGTGGCCATCTTAACGTGGTTGTGTCAAAAAAATGTCACTTCCTGCTCATGACTTGCATTATATAATTACAAGCAAGATTCTCGTGCATTGCACGGAACATCAATATGCATTTTTTACAAAACACATGTTGTGATTGACCCATGCAGGAGTAATCCCATGTGTAAAAACTAATGATATCTCGAGAATTTTATCAGAAAACTAGTATCTCGAGAATGTCATCGAAAAAATGAAAGATGAGAGATAAGGCGAGGAGGAGTGGAGTGTGGCAGTGACTGGTGGTCGGAATGGGCGAAGGCATGGGGATGAACAGCGCCAGTAGGCGGCAGCGGCCACCATGCATGCTAGATTGTTCCAGAGACTTATTCCTTTTTTAATTGCTGAGCAATGAGGTTGTGGGAGATAATGATGTGGAGAGAGGTGCGGGTATCTTTTGTAAAATTATCATAGTTTGCTTTCTGTCCATCAGATATAGATCATACGGTCTGTATTACAAGATGGCAGGCACACCATCATCCACAACTCGTTTTTTATAAGGGTACAGATGATAAGTTTGCTGACTACTAAAGTAAAGTGCAATTTGTCCATGTTATGCAAGTAAATAAAGGTGATTGTTTATCATACGGGTAAGGTTGGATGAAGGGTGGTAGGAACAAATGCTCCGCCTAGAGCATGTGTGTGTGAGATGGAGTCTTAGTGTGTGTGTGTGTGTGTGTGAGAGAGAGAGAGAGATAGAGATGGAGTCTTAGTTTGTGTGTGTGTGAGAGACATAGAAAGATGGAGTCTTAGTGTGTGTGTGTGGGGGGGGGTGTGCGTGTGTGCGTGTGTGTGTGTGTGTGAGCGAGAGAGAGATGGAGCCTTAGTGTGTGTGTGGGGGGGGGGTATGCGTGTGTGTGTGTGTGTGTGTGTCGTGGGGTCCTCTGTGGCGGATGTAAGTTAAGTGTGCATGGCTTCATCATAGAGAGGTGATGTGTATGGCAGAGGCCACCAACGATGGGGTGCGAGAGAGAAAATGCCCATAGAGAGGGAAGAGAAGGTGTGTGCGCGTGAGAGGAGTCGACATCGAGAGAACGTGTTTGTTCGAGAGACACCGAGGAAGACTACTATATATTGATGGTGCATGTAGGCGGGAATTAAACAAAGGGATGGTCTTATTGGTTTCGGGGATATAGGGGAAGAGTGAGAGGCGGCGGGGGGGGGGGTAGCTAGAAGCAGATTGTTAAGTGTGAGTGTGTGTTTTACCCATCCAGGCGGAAGTTATGTGCACAAAAGTGGAGAATGATTCGATGTGGCGTTAGGATTGAGGGTAATTAACTACGTATGGAGACATAGAGACCTTGAACGTGCATGTGTGAGAGGTATACATGTATACGTGGGATGTGTGTGTGTGCGCGTGCGCATGATCGAGATAAAAGAAAGAAGACATAAGTCATAAGATCAATGACATGGGAGAGACGGATTGGTATGACAATATGCATGCATGTGAGAATGTAGGGAAGAAGGCCCGACAATTGAGCATGTGTTTTTGTCTTTAAGAGATAGTGGCGTGGGCTGGAGCATGCATCTATGGCGAACAGAGGGAGTGAGGCACAACGGTTGTGCAAAAGAGATCAACATATAAATGCATATGTATGGAGAGACATATATAGTGTGGGTGATAGGAAGCAAGACTCCGTGCGAGAAAGAAATGTTGACGGAGAAACTACAGATAGATACAGAGATGGAGATGCTAGCTAGAGGGACATTCGCAAGTTTGGGTGTTGGAGATGACCGCCGGGTGGTTCAGAGGATGAAGTTATATATGTGTGTGAGAGGGCACTTGAGTGCATGTAGAGAGAAACATATGTAGTGTGCGTGATAGGGAATAAGAGGTCAGGGCGAGAAAGAAGGTTGATGGAGAAACAGATAAATAGAAAGATAAAGATGCTAGCTAGTGTGCGTTAGAGATAGGTGTCGAGTGGATCAGAAGGCTGAGTTATGTGTGTGGCTGTGAGAGAGATAGAGAGAGGGTGCATGTGAGTCACATACAAATAGATATCAGAGGGAAATGAGATCCCGAGAGATGGAGTTTTGTGTCTGTGAGAGAGAAAGATATTTCACAACGAGAGTGATAGCTAAAGAGACATATGAGGGAACGCAAGATATCTCTAGGGAGAGTGCGTGTGTGAGTGACATACAAGAGAACAATGGAGAAATATGAGACCCTGGGAGATAGAGTTTGTGTTTGTGTGTGAGAAAGAGATATTTAAGAGGAAGAGTCGTAGGTTCTCATATCTAAGGAGCGAAAGACATCTCTGTATGAGGGGTGTGCGAGTGGCACACATGGGAATAGTAGAGAGAAATGAGACCCCGAGAGACAAAGTTTTGTGTTTGTGTGAGAGAAAGCGATTCCACATGGATAGAATCATAGTTAGAGGCACATAGCAGGGAGCGAGATATACTTAGAGAGAGATAGAGTGATAAAGGTCGAGGGAGAGAGTACCGTCAGTGTGTTACGAAGATAAAAGATCATAGTTGACATACAGCTAGCACGAGAGATACCTGAGAGACGATGAACGCGTATAGGTCCAGAGAGATAGTCCTATATAAGCATGAGTGATAGATATATGAGACGAATATCTGGATTAAAGGGGATTCAAATATTTAAAATGGAGATCATGACATCGATAATATCATAAGGCAAATTTGTGTATCAAACATGCATATTCATTTGAATTTGGGCACACGTGTAATGTTATATAGTTTATCAATATTGGTGATCCATAGATTCTTTAATTACAAACAATGCATGGTTTATATGCAATTAATGTCTAAACGGGATTACACTATATGTTGCGTGTGTGAAACACATTAACATGTTTGATAAGTAAAAAAACCCGCATGAAACACACATTAATTGGAGACAGTTAGCGAGGAATGCATATATTGGATTTCAACATAAAGTGGTTTCAAATATTTGAAAATCCAAAATGACGGATACAACCTTATGAATCTGAGATCATGCCATTTGTAAACCATATTTATGTATAAATGGTGTTGTGCTTTTGAAAGTGTATATAAAAATGATGTATATAGAATGTAATTCCAATTGAAAATGGATCCCGCCCGGAAAAAAATAGAATACAAACGGGATTCGAATTGAGTTGGCACGGTGTGCACTCCGCAATATTTGAACGAAGCGGGGAAAGTCGCAGTAACCGCCCAAAACCAAAATCTGCGAGATGGAAATTACTACTGCCTATCCCTGCCACGCAAGGCCTATCTGCTGGATTTCTATAGGTTTTGATAGGGGTAGGTTTGTAAGTTCACCCAAACGTGACGTAACCGCCTCTCACCCAGATTCATACACGGTGGGCGCCAAAACATAGTGTGTTCTCGGCCAAAATCGACTCCCTCCCTGATTCATATTCATAGACGGTGGGCGCCAAAAACAAACTCTCATCGGCAAATATTCGGTGTATGCGAGATTACCGTCCTATCCCCAACCGACTAATATTGCTGGGATGTAGTAGAAATTTGAAATGGAGGCTAAGTTTGTAAATTTCCTCGCATTTTGAGACAAGCGCGCCCTGAATACATGGTTCGCCCCTTCCTCTCTACCTCCCTTTTCCCCATTCGTACTCCGTGGGCGCCAAAACACCCTCTCCACCCCACCCTCCTCCGTCTGCCGCCGTCCGCCACCCCATGCACCGCCGTCCTCCTCCACCATGCCGGAGCTGATACCCCGACGCCGCCGTCCATTACAAGAGATCGACCTCTCTCATCCACGGCTTCGGACCGGGATCCTTGCATCCCGTCCTCTCACTTCATCCCCACGTCGTCCACCTTGCCGGCGCCGCTCCTACGATCG
This sequence comes from Triticum aestivum, assembly GCF_018294505.1. NCBI lineage: Eukaryota > Viridiplantae > Streptophyta > Magnoliopsida > Poales > Poaceae > Triticum > Triticum aestivum. The sequence continues at coordinate 406,044,415 of NC_057797.1, read as the reverse complement.
TCTCATCCACCGCGCCCCGCCGCCACTGTCTACCCTCCTAGATTTGCTTGCATGCCACCGACAGCCATCGCTACCGCAACACCGTCAAATTCTCAGCAGATGCATACACGACGCCGCACCAGAGGCGGTACTCTTTCGTATCTGCTCAACTTATTTATCGCAGAAAGAAAATAGATCGCCACAGCTTTACTCTGATTTCTTGTTTTCGTTGCGAAGTTGCCTTTGTCTGGTTTGCACCTTCAGATCTACCATGGCACTCTCAACACTATACTCCCAATGCTTATGGTTTTCCCCTTTTATATTCCACACTAGTTAAATCATAGTAGACTAAATTTCAAAATTGGGTCAGTCAATTTTTCAGAGCTCACCGGAGTTCGCCGGTGCAAACGAAGTGGCTCGGGTGGTTGTGGGGCCTCGCCGAACAAAGAAAAATCAATGCAGGTGGGGGTTGGGGCGAGGGTGGGGGTGGGGGTGGTGGAGGAACACAGGCGGTGGGGGCCGGTGGTCCGGCCAGCGGCCCGTGCGGTGTTCTGTATGGGAAGAATCAGAGACGAGGAAGAAGAAGGGTTAGGAGACGTAGGATCTTCATCCAACCGCCTGAAATGGTTGACAGATAGCTGGGAGTTGCATTCTTAATGCGCTCTGGTTCATCATGTGTGGGCACTGTGCAACCAACATTTTATTATCCAAAATCTGCTTACTCTTCTATACCATGTTCCTCTTCCGTTCTTCTTTAATATGTACTCTCTATGTTACTAAATACAAGTCTTTGTATAGATTCCACCATGGACTACATATGGAGCAAAATGAGTGAATCTACACTCTAAAATGTATGTGGATACATCTGTATGTGATCCATAGTGGAAATCTCTACCAATACTTATATTTTGGAACAGAGGGAGTATGATAGTACTACAGTATGTTCCTTGTACTGAAGATGAGCAGGGACATTTGCAGTGTAGAGGTCTATACGGTCGGTTGTGATGGACACTTTGAGCCTCTTTGATTCGTAGGATTTTGTAAACATAGGAATAGGATTTGTAGTGACCTGCCCACTTGAATCCTATAAGAATAGCAAGGAAATGCGGGGAGCTATGTCGCCATTGAGAGTTACACTGATATTAACAGTAATGCACCTTCACTTGAAGAGAGCTGGTATCCGAAGCCTTTCTAGCTGTACTGGCAATACTAGCACATATATTGCAGCAAGTTCCACTTTGCCGATTTTACTCTGATGCTTAAGGTTTTCCCGTTATATCTACACTATGATCTGTGTATCTGCTTTGTGTCGCACTAGTAGCAGTCCACTCTTGAAGCTAAACACTGCAATGACTTACAAAATTGGCACCAAGGCATTGAGTGCCATTCTAGATGCAATGAAACTCATACGCTCCCCACCTGTTGACTCTTGTTCAGAATATGTTCCTAATGACTCTTGTTCAGAATTGCCACATATAGAGAGACAACATGGAATTGCATTTCTTTGGGTGTTGTGATTCATCATGAGTGGGCAACCAACATTGTATGCAATGAAGCGAAACCTCAAGAATATGCTTCATCTTCTGTTCTTTAACATGTTCCTCTTTGTTTATTCTGTATTTAGTACATACAATATGTTCCTTGTCAGGAAGGGGCGCAGGGACATCTGCAGCCAACAGCTGATAGAGCTGGCCTGTACGTGATCGATAGGCTTTTAATTACTAGCGGCAATACAACACTGTATTTTCAAGCCAGTTCCACTTTCCCGATTTATATATCGTGGTTATGGTGTACCCCTGTTATGTACACTATGGTCTGCCTAGTTGCTGTGTGCTCTTGTTATCATGGTTTGGCAATAAACTCTCTATATAGTATATTATGAACCTATCATCTACCAACTATCTACTTCTGGAGCCTATTTTTTTGTGTACTTTTGCCAGATTATATAAATGCACGCACCATATTACAGCACACATGAGCTCTCTCATCAGAATCTAGTGATAGCACACAAGTGTTTACAGGGGCGCCCCTATATTAGAATATCATCTGCATTACAAAGATAATCTCACAACTATTTATGTTTTCATGGTTCTCAGATATTATACGCAATTAAATTGAATATCAGAATCCGCGCATCAGAAGAATATTGTGGAACACTACAATGACTTACAAAATTGGCACCAAGGCACCGAGTGCCATTCTGGATCCAATGAAACTCATACGCTCCCCACCTGTTGATTCTTGTTCAGAATATCATCCTAATGACTATTCTAACCTCGAGGAGTCAAAGGCAGATGGCCTGTCCTGTTCACCCATCAAGGTGCCTATTCTAATTTGGCAAGGTCTTATTGATTGCGCGTATCTTGCATATGTTGTCTTGCATTTCTTCTACTTTGTCGCACCGCCATCTGCTTAGTTTACTCATCATATAACTCAAGATGCCATGCCCATCCATTATCAATACATATTACATCTGTCATCATACCATGTTTTTCCACTCAAATGTTGTTCTTGTGCATCAGACATCAAAAAGGAAGCGGGTGATCGCCGAACCTGAAGGGGCACCAGCAAAGTCCTTCAAAAATGTGGTGGTGCCGGAGAAATCAGACAGCGCCCCACTTATATTGGCTGTACAACGAGTGACACAAAACGTAGGACCGACTCCAGCAGACTGTACCCATACTTCACTGGCCACACCACTAGCACCACCACACAGGGCCTGCACTCCAGCAAAAGGTATACCGATTTCATTTGCCATGGCACCAGCCGTACCACAGAAAAATCCCACTCTAGCAAAAAGTATAGCAAGTCCGTCGGCCGAAGACCTATCCCAACTTCAGAGACGACCAATTCCTGCAGATTGGAACCCCATTCCATTCATTCCCAGTTTAAAAGACAATGCTATCAATGTTGTTAGGGACTACATGCATATATTCCCATCATGGGAAGATTATAGTGAAGACAAACACCATTGTCACATTTTCCTGTCCAACTTACGTGTAAGTGCTATTATTCATGGTTATTATTTTCCCGTTTTCTGCTGATTGAACACATCAATGATTTACATTACATTGTAGTAACTAGGCGAGGGTCAATCTGGATAGTCATGACGAGAAAAGCTTGCTTGTGCTTTTCAAGGAAGCATTACAGCAGTATCGGTGTTACCTGAGGAAATCACACTTTGATGGCAAGTCTATAAACGAATTTCTGGTGAAGTCCCTTGTGCTAAATTTAGAAGACATCGAATGGAAAAACCTTGTTATGCACTGGTCTCGTTCCCAGGATGAGGTACTGTCTATGAAATCACATGACAATTTGAACTTCTACTTTTTCGCATGTGCCTTACTGATCTTCTTTGCAGGAAATTTGGTCGAAGAAGAATTCCGGTTTGAAAAGAACGACAGGATATCGCAAATATGCTGCCCGCTGCTTTGCTCTTGTTAATACATGTTGTCATGTATCACTGTACTTGCATACATACCTGGTTCATTATGTGACAGCTGTATGCATAATAGCTTGCTTATCAATTGTTCGCTCCAAATTATTTGATCTGTATGAATGGTTACATTAGTGTAGAATATATCCAATGCCAATGAATTTTTTTAGCTCTGCATTGTTCTTGTAAGTACATGCTATCCTTTATCTGTGTACTTATATTGACAGGTAGTTGTTCATGTACCATCACTCTGCAGCTTATTTTCCTTTGCCCTCCATTTTCTACACATCAGATCTATATTTACTCTTACCATAAGGTTGGTACTGAAGAAGTTTAGTTGTGCTTTGCTCTTGGCTGTGCCTTTTGCCTGTATCGCTGCACATACATTTATAGCTACTTGGTTATGTAGCATCACTCTTCATCTTATCTTAAATATTCTCCATTTTTTCGTATATTATCACAACTATATTTACTCTTAACAAAATTTAGAATAAAGGCAATGCTTATGAAGAAGATTCTGTGGTAAACTTCTTGAATTGCCCCCCCATCAGCATGGACAAGGTCTTTATAGAGCTTGTCTTCACTAGTAATGTAAGTTTGTCCTTCTCAAGCCTTCAAACTTTGTTGTGTATATTTGGTTAGGCATGACTGCAACAACTGTTTATTTTTGGTGTTTGCATCAAATTGCATGTTTAAAGTTTATTATGTAGTTCATAAACAAAAGTTTGTCCTTCTCAATTTAAGTTTTCAGTTGTACAACCAAGTTCCTTCTTCATACCATGTAAATTTAACTATACACAACAAGTGGTCTTCTTTTGCACTGCATGTATGCTTCTGTTCTTCATCCGTAATCCAGTGGTGTGGTGAACCTACCCACTACAGCAAGATGTCATATTCTGCAATGTCTTAACTATGAACAATGTCATATCATTCTACTATTATTTAAACAGTCCCTTTATTTTCCAATCTGAAATGGGATAAATTGACAGCACACTAACCATTGATACTTATGAGTTCTTGATCTGTAATCCAGTGGTGTCGTGAAGCTGCCAACTCCTTCACAATGTCATTTCATGCCATGTCCTGACCTAAACAATACCATATTGTGTTAATGCAATTTTAAACTGTGTCACTTTATTTATCAGTAAGAAATGTGATGAATTGTCAGCACTGATACTTTAATGTGCAAAACCTGTCATCTGTCTACTTGTTTATCTTTCAGAGTGAGGAAGATATAAGTGTTGAACAAGCACAGTCTCATCATCTTGCTCAGCTTCTTGCACTGCAGCTCGCCAGCAGGGCTAAGCGTTCTTGAACTCTATTGAAGTGTTGTTGGTTTTCTATATTATTTTGTCGGTGTGTTTATTTGCACTGGTGGCAATCTTTGATGCCTAGTGTATGTAATCTGCTATCTGCTTGTGCTTTATTATCATAGTGGCGAACTTTGATGCCCAGTGGATGTAATATGCCATAATTTATTTATTGTATAGTCTAGGTTTTTTCTTATTCATGATGCTCCAGTTATTTGACTATATATATATATCCTGTCTTCGTAGTAAACAGGCCAAACCATAAAATTACGGTACATAATCGGTTCGTCATGCAATCACGATGTATGATCCGCATCATGGGACCCGTCCTCTTGGTCCGTTAAAAGGCCAAAACTAAACTGGCCCACTAGTAGATTCGGGCCTTTAATAGGCCGAGTAACCCCCGGCCCTCTTTTCGCAAGAAAACTCAATGGGCTTTTAGGAGGCTGAGAAGTTAGTTGGACCTGAAACGTGCCGAACAGCTCACGGGCCGGCAGCAGCCCAAAATGGACCCCGGCCCATGATTATGCGAATCAAATCACGGGCTTTTAACAGGCCAAAATTGTCTCGGTCCTTGTTTGGCCCAATCAGATATCGGCTGCGAGCAAGCCGGATGCAAACCGGGCCGTAGTTAGGCCCAACTATATGACGGTCTTTTAACAGACCAAAATTAATATAGGGCCGAAATGTTAAACGAGCCCTTAACAGGCCGAAACTAATATCAGGCTGAATTACAAAATGGGCCTTTAGCAAGTCGGCCCAAAAGCATAGCGTCCAGTTGACGGGCCGAATCTGATATGGGCCATAATTGAGCCCAAAGCCTCTTAAAGGGCCGGACCTGATCTGGGCTGTGATTTGGCCCAAAACGTGGTAGGCTTTTAACAGGCCGGATCTCATATGGGCCATTATTAGGCCCGGAACATGGCAGACCATTAATGGACAGGATCAAATATGGGCCGGCATTTGGCCCAAAACATGCCAACCAGTTAATGGGCCGGCCTACTATGGTCCTCAAAATCTTGTGGGCCTACAGCTAGGCCGGCCCATTAATGTCGGTGAAACCTCGTGGGCCTTTAGCTGGGCTGGCCCATTATGGTCCGCAAGAATTTTGTGGGCCTTTACCTAGGCCGGCCCATTATGGCACACAAAAATCTTGTGGGCCTTTATCTGGGCCAGCCCATTATGGTCCGCAAAATCTCATGGGCCTTTAGCTGGGCCAGGCCATTATGGTCTGCAAAATCTTGTGGCCCTTTAGTTGGGCCGACCCATTTAAACTTGATGGGCCGGTACACGTGTCAACATATCATAGGCGCGTCTCGCCCATTGGATGAGTGACACCTGTGCCAACGCGGACCTGACACATGTCTCCTCCAGCCAATGATGATTTTACAAGTGGAAAATCCCCATTGGTCGGGGCTGTTAATGGGTTATCCGAATCCAAAACCCAACCCAATAGCTTAACGACGTTCCATTACGGTGGATGCCACTTGTCGGTCACCCTTGACGAAAGCACTTCTGTGACGCGCGATTTATCGTCATGGAAGTGGACACTTCCATGATGATAATTTTGGTAATGTCATGGAATACTTCTACGACAGCACAGGTATGACTATCTTGATTCTGTCATAAAATCGTCATGGATGTACATGCAGGACGAAAAACAAGACCTACTGTGACAAACACATATCATCACGGAAGTGTATTTTTTTGTAGTGTATGCTACTTTGCTGCATCACCCTTTCCTCTTCAATGGAAAACCAACGCATGATCAAGAGGTAGCAAGACGGATTTCTGGTGTCGTTGTCGGGGAGGCTTATGTCAAGTCAAGTCAAGATCTACAACTAGCCATTTTTGGTGCCATTGCAAGTCAAGACACACCAAGTACACATCACAAACTCTTATCCCTCGCATTACATTTTTTGCCATTTGCCTCTCGTTTTCCTCTCCCCCACTTCACCTTTGCCTTTTCTTCGCCTTCTTCCCTTATGTATTTTTGTTTGTGTTTCCATGTGCCTTCTATTTGCTTGCATCTTTTCTTGCTAAAAATCTATTGATATGGATCCACTTAAAGTGTTCTACTTGGATCATCTTCGATCCTTATGCGCTCATGCTGAAACCCCAACTAGCCTAGTTGATGGGAAATCTTTAGATGAGCATGCTCATTTTGTGAGCCACCCTTTGTCTAAAAAAGGGAGACTCTTATGGTATCAAGTAAACAGATTGCTATGTAATGCTTGGAATCTTTGTGAAATCTATGATTTTATTTGTTGCTCGAAGAACCCTAAAAAACACCTTCCCTACCTATGTGAGTTTAATGATAATGAAATCTTATCTTCTTATGCAAAGGGTGTTTATAGTTACTATGATATCGAATAAATTGAATAATTTGTCATTTTTAAGGGTGCTCATGAAGTTGCTTATTTAATTGAAAAGTATGATATTATTTTCCACAAATCTGAAAATTCCGACATACTTAAATATAGTGATGAAAACTATGCTCATAATGTCTATGTTAAAGAATTTATTGAAAGAATGACCGTTGCTTTGGAAGAAAATGATACGCATGAATCCATAGATAATTATGATTCCCATGATTTGGTTGAAATATTCCTTGATGAACATGATGCTTGCTATTCTTGTGGCCATGATGCCAATATTTATGAAGACGAATTTGCTATAGTTCCTTATGTTAAAAATGAGATCGTTGCTATTGCACCCATACTTGAGAGTTCCTTCGATGAAAAGCATGATTGCAATGATTTTACTATAAATTCTCTTGATGTCAATTGTGCTAATAATATGCAAAACCCTAAGGTGGGGGATGCTTGTTTTGCTATGTCTACTATTTGTTGCAATGATTATGATTGGGGTGATTCTTCTTACGATCTTGAAAATTTATTTAAGCCCCATGATGAATATAAGATTGATAATAGTGTGGGTTCGAAAGAGTGTCGACTTTAGATCCCACATATTTGGGGCATGTTCAATCTTTTGAACTTCTTGATAAAAGTGGGTTTGGAGAGGTCATGACTTTAGTTAATGTTAATCCCACTATTTTGGAAGAGTGTCAACTTTGCATGCATGTGGATCATGTTGAGAATATTTTATGTGATAGCTATATTGTTGAATTTTTTTCGTATGATCCTACATGTAATTATTATGAGAGAGGAAAATATGGTTGTAGAAGTTTTCATGTTACTAAATTACCTCTCTTCATGTTGATATTGCTATCGTCACTTTCTTCTTCCTTGTATATGCTAGTTTTTTTGTTTGCTTATAATATGCCTATGCATAGCAAGTATGTTAGATATGTGTTTGTCACGTGTTTTAAGATGCTCTCTTTGCGCTTCAGTTCTTGTCTTTCATGTGAGCATCATTAGAATTATCAATGCCTAGCTAAAAGGCTTTAAAGAAAAGCGCTTGATGGGAGGCAACCCAATTTTATTTTTGTTTCTTGATTTTTGTTCCTGTTTAGTAATAAATAATTCAAATATCCTCTGATTAGATGTGGTTTTATGTTTTAATTAGTGTTTGTCCCAAGTAGAACCTTTGGGAAGACTTGGGTAAAGTCTATACGATCTTGCTGTAAAAAACAGAAACTTTTGCGCTCACGAGATTAGCTGCCATTTTTTTACCAGGGAGTGCTTTTGAGTTGATTCTTTTTGCACCTGATTAATATACAAATTCCTCACGCCCACCAATTTATTTCAGAATTGTTAGAGTTACATAAGTATTCGAAAGTTACAGATTACTACAGAGTGCTCTGTTTTTGACAGATTCTGTTTTTCGTGTGTTGTTTGCTTATTTTGATGAACCTATGAGTAGTATCCGGGGGTATGAATCATAGAAAAGTTGGAATACGGCAAGTTTAACACAAATATAAATAAATAATGAGTTCAATACAGTACCTAAAAGTGCTGGTTTGTTTTCTTATACTAACGGAGCTCATGAGATTTTCTGTTTGAGTTTTGTGTTGTGAAGTTTTCATGTTTTGGCTAAAGATTTGATGGATTTGGAATAAGGAGTGGCAAGAGCCTAAGATTGGGGATGCCCAAGGCACCCCCAAGGTAAAATTCAAGGACAACCAAAATCCTAAGCTTGGGGATGCCCCGTAAGGCATCCCCTCTTTTGTCTTCATCCATCGGTAACTTTACATGAGGCTATATTTTTATTCACCACATGATATGTGTTTTGCTTGGAGCGTCTTGTATGATTTGAGTCTTTGCTTTTTAGTTTACCGCAATCATCCTTGCTGAATACACCTTTTGGAGAGACACACATGAATCGGAATTTATTAGAATACTCTATCTGCTTCACTTATATCTTTTGAGCTAGTTAAATTTTTGATCCAGTACTTCACTTATATATTATTAGAGCACGGTGGTGGTTTAATTTTATAGAAATTATTGATCTCTCGTGCTTCACTTATATTATTTTGAGAGTCTTAAACAGCATGGTAATTTGCTTTTGTTATAAAAATAGTCCTGATATGATAGGCATCCAAGATGGGTATAATAAAAACTTCCATAAAAAGTGCATTGAATACTATGAGCAGTTTGATACTTGATAACTGTTTTGAGATATGAAGATGGTGATATTAGAGTCATGCTAGTTGAGTAGTTGTGAATTTGAGAAATACTTGTGTTAAATTTTGTGATTCCCGTAGCATGCACGTATGGTGAACCGTTATGTGATGAAGTCGGAGCATGATTTATTTATTGATTGTCCTCCTTATGAGTGGCGGTCGGGGACGGGCGATGGTCTTTTCCTACCAATCTATCCCCCTAGGAGCATGCGTGTAGTACTTCATTTCGATAACTAATAAATTTTGGCAACAAGTATGTGAGTCCTTTATGACTAATATTGAGTCCATGGATTATACGCACTCTCACCCTTCCACCCTTGCTAGCCTCTCTAATACCGTGCACCTCTCGCCGGTATCATACACCCACCATATACCTTCCTCAAAACAGCCACCATACCGACCTATTATGGCATTTCCATAGCCATTCCAAGATATATTGCCATGCAACTTACCACTGTTTCGTTTATTATGACACGCTCCATCATTGTCATATTGCTTTGCATGATCATGTAGTTGACATTGTATTTGTGGCAAAGCCACCGTTCATAATTCTTTCATACATGTCACTCTTGAATCATTGCATATCCTGGTACACCGCCGGAGGCATTCACATAGATTCATATTTTGTTCTAAGTATTGAGTTGTAATTTTTGATTTGTAAGTAAATAAAAGTGTGATGGTCATCATTATTAGAGCATTGCCCCATGTGAGGAAAGGATGATGGAGACTATGATTCCCCACAAGTCGGGATGAGACTCCGGACTTTAAAAAAAATAAAAGAGGCCAAAGAAGCCCACCAAAAAAATGAGAGAAAAGAGAGAAGGGGCAATGTTACTATCCTTTTACCACACTTAGGCTTCAAGGTAGCATCATGATCTTCATGATAGAGAGTCTCCTATGTTATCACTTTCATATACTAGTGGGAATTTTTCATTATATAACTTGGGTTGTATATTCCAATGATGGGCTTCCTCAAAATGCCCTAGGTCTTCCTGAGCAAGCAAGTTGGATGCACACCCACTTAGTTTCTTTTGTTGAGCTTTCATACACTTATAGCTCTAGTGCGTCCATTGCATGTCAATCCCTACTCACTCACATTGATATCTATTGATGGGCATCTCCATAGCCCGTTGATACGCCTAGTTGATGTGAGACTATCTTCCCCTTTTTTGTCTTCTCCACAACCACCCTTCTATTCCACATATAGTGCCATGTCCATGGCTCACGTTCATGTATTGGGTGAAGATTGAAAAAGTTTGAGAACATCAAAAGTATAAAACAATTGCTTGGCTTGTCATCGGGGTTGTGCATGATTTAAATATTTTGTGTGATGAAGATAGAGCATAGCCAGACTATATGATTTTGTAGGGATAACTTTTTTTGGCCATGTTATTTTGAGAAGACATGGTTGCTTAGTTAGTATGCTTGAAGTATTATTATTTTTATGTCAATATTAAACATTTATCTTGAATCTTTCGGATCTGAACATTCATGCCACAATAAAGAAAACTACATTGAGAATTATGCTAGGTAGCATTCCACATCAAAATTTTTGTTTTTATCATTTACCTACTCGAGGACGAGCAGGAATTAAGCTTGGGGATGCTTGATACGTCTCCAACGTATCTATAATTTTTGATTGTTCCATGCTATTACATTACCAAATTTGGATGTTTAATGGGCTTATTTATATTTTATATTATTTTTGGGACTAACCTATTAACTGGAGGCCTAGCTCAAATTGCTGTTTTATTGCCTATTTCAGTGTTTCGTGGAAAAAGAATATCAAACGGAGTCCAAACGGAATGAAACTTTCGGGAACATGATTTTTGGAACAAACGCAATCCAGGAGACTGGGAGTGGACGTCAAGGAAGTAACAAGGCGGCCACGAGGTAGGAGGGCACGCCTAGGGGGGTAGGCACGCCCCCACCGTCATGGGCCCCTCGTGGCTCCACCGACCTACTTCTTTCGCCTATATATACTCATATACCCTGAAAACATCCAGGAGCACCACGAAACCCTATTTCCACCACCACAACTCTTTGTATCTGTGAGATCCCATCTTGGGGCCTTTTCCGGCGCTCCACCAGAGGGGGAACCAATCACGGAGGGCTTCTACATCAACACCATAGACTCTCCGATGATGTGTGAGTAGTTTACCTCAGACCTTCGGGTCCATAGTTATTAGCTAGATGGCTTCTTCTCTCTCTTTGTTTCTTAATACAAAGGTCTCCTCGATCTTCTTGGAGATCTATTTGATGTAATATTCTTTTGCGATGTGTTTGTCGAGATCTGATAAATTGTGAGTTTATGATCAAGTTTATCTATGAACAATATTTGATTCTCCTCTGAATTGCTATATGTATGATTTAATATCTTTGTAAGTCTCTTAGAATTATCAGTTTGGTTTGGCCTACTAATTTATCTTTCTTGCAATGGAAGAAGGTCTTAGCTTTGGGTTCAATCTTGCGGTACTCGATCCCAGTGACAGAAAGGGAAACGACACGTATTGTATTGTTGCCATCGAGGATAAAAAGATGGGGTTTATATCATATTGCTTGAGTTTATCCCTCTACATCGTGTCACCTTGCTTAATGCGTTACTCTGTTCTTATGAACTTAATACTCTAGATGCATGCTGGATAGCGGTCGATGTGTGGAGTAATAGTAGTAGATGCAGGCAGGAGTTGGTCTACTTGTCACGGACGTGATGCCTATATACATGATCATGCCTAGATATCTTCATAATTATTTGCTTTTCTATCAATTGCTCGACAGTAATTTGTTCACCCACCGTAAAATATGCTATCTTGAGAGAAGCCACTAGTGAAACCTATGGCCCCGGGTATATTTTCCATCATATATGCTTCCAATCTATTTTATTTTGCAATCTTTACTTTCCATTCTATATCATAAAAATACCAAAAGTATTTATATTATCTCTATCAGATCTCACTCTCGCAAGTGGCCGTGAAGGGATTGACAACCCCTTTATCGTGTTGGTTGCAAGGTTCTTATTTGTTTGTGTAGGTATAAGGCGACTTGTGCGTAGTCTCCTACTGGATTGATACCTTGGTTCTCAAAAACTGAGGGAAATACTTAAGCTACTTTGCTACATCACCCTTTCCTCTTCAAGGAGAAACCAACGGATGCTCAGGAGGTAGCAACATGTCACGAGAATAGGCGCAGAGCTGGCTAGATAGCCCGGCAAGCCTTGCCGGGCAACCAGTCATGTGACACTAAGCGATGCATTTAATGCGTCCTATCAGCCCGCAGAGTTAGGTATGATAGCACTGTTTGCTATCATATCAGTGTATAATGACTACTTTGCCACTGTGGTTAGCCCTTAATCTATAAAATGAGGCCCATCGCAACCCTAAAAAGTGTTAGAAGGTTGGATAACTCACCCCCCCATACACGCGTAGTCGCTGCTGCCCAAGGGAATCCCTGCCTGGCAAGTGTACTACGCTCCACCACAGCCTTTTTCCACCATCAATCCACCAAAGCAGGAGTAGGGTTTTACGCCTCGTGGCGGCCCAAACCTGGGTATATCGCTTGTGTGATCTCTGTCGTGCTGTCCCACGCCCCTCCGCTCTTTGTGCAACGCGTCGCCCCCCTGCCGAACCAGCAAGGGACCTCCTGGGCCCATAGGTGGTCATGCTTTCCCATGACATCTTTGGCGCGCCAGGTAGGTGGCTCGCTTGTGCGAATCCGAAGGCGTGCATAGCGTGTCATCTTCATCACCATCGTCATCTTCGACGATGCCACTGATTATGGCGCCCACGAAGTCACAAAAGCAAGGTAGGGCCATCCTGGCACTGTTGTTGCTGATCTCCACACTCTGCCGCAGTCACGACTATGGCAAAAATCACCGCTGGTGGCCCATATGGTGTACTCGCCATCTGGGCGCCGCTCGAAGAAAGGGCACAAGGCGTCCTGGCGTGAGCTCCCTCCTTCTAGGCCCTCCCCTTCTTCAGCAGTCGAGCTGCTCTAGCCTCGGCGTCGTTGATGTCGCCGATTACCGCATGGTGCTTGGTCCAGTATTCCCCTCACTTTTGGTAATCCTGAGAAAACGGTAGTATACGTCCATCGATTGATGCCCCGACAAGCATACTTCGGCGAGGCTGACCACGTTGGCATGACCCATGCAACAGCAGCTGCTGCACTGACTCAAAGGGAAGGAAGCAAAAGGGAATAGGAACCAGAGGAGCCCGACGCTGTGCCTCGATGATCGCTAACCACAAGAAAAGCATATCGGTCCCTACCGGGAACGAAGAAACCATCCGATTGGCTCCTACTCCTCCAAGTGCCACGGGCGCGCCCGGAGCGCGGCCCGGTAGAGGAAAATGGAGGCTCGAAAAAATGCTAAGTTTGCATTATCACCTCTTATTGATGCCTTTCGGGTCCTCGCAGTTGTTTATCCATTAATCCTAATGAGCGTTCGTATCGTGGGAGCCCTCGTACGATGGAACCTTGGATAGATTCTTTGATCACACCAATCGTCCTGTCCAGAGCCATGCTCGTGGGACGAGAGGCTGTATCGAGAGCTACCTAAGAAGAACATGTCGAGACGCATCCATGCCAAGATGAATGTTAAGGGCCAGACCCTTGCGACAATCGTGGCAATATGATATCAGTAGGCATCTAGAGCTTACACAGGAATTGATCATCCAAACGCAAACATATAGGATTCAAAGGGATAAACACACATTTAAAGATCTAGCTAGAAATATCCGCTTCGTGCAAGCACTAGAGATAGCATAACTAAACGCAATATATATATCATGTTTCATTATAGGGCCCAGTGGAAATGATAAGTGGCCCGATACTTGGTCCGGTGGCCAGAAGGAATAGCTTAGACGCGAAGAAGCATGTCGGCGCGGGGAGCATCCTTCTTCTCGGCAGCTATGGTGTCGGCGTTCGCTGGTGGCTTATTGAACCCATCATCGAGGTCGAGCTCTGGATGGCGGCATGCGATATTGATTAGGACCATGAAGAGGGTGTTGCGGGCAAGCTTCCTGGACTCAGTCGTGAAGCACTCGGCCCTCCCCTCTTCATGCACCTTCAGCTTGTCGATTAGCTCATTGAAGAAGAGCCCCAGCTTGACGCTCAGGACCTCTTGCTTGCTGGCTAGTAGACGGGGCCGTCCATACCCATCGCTATAGCTTGGGTGCCAAGACGCTCGGTGATGTCGACCAGACTCTTGATCCAGAGGTTGCTCATATTGACCTGATTCTTCAACTTGTCCTATGCATCTTGCCGGAGACGCTTGGTGGTTTCCAAATCTGTGAACATCAACTGATACCGGGATTCAAGGGATTCCGCCAACTTCTCCAGCGAGCCGATCCTCGCCTTCATGTCTGTAATGCTGCCATTGGCGGTCTCAAGGCTCTGGGTCTTGGAGGAATGCTGCGACCGCACATTAGCCAAGTAGAGCTCTGCCTGCTGCGCTTCCTCCTTGACTGCCTCCACCTCCTTGGTGCCTTTGGCGAGATCCTTGTTCAGCTTGGCTACCTACCAGTCAAGGTCAGTCTTGGCAGCAGACGCGACATCCAGATCTTCAATAAGCTTCTTCACCTGGGCAGCGTGGTTAGTAGCAAGGGTGTCCAGGGCAGCTCCATGCCTATCCTCCAATTCCTTGGTGCGTTGCCGCACCAAACCCTCCAAGCTTTCATCCTTGGCATGGAGGGTAGGTTTGATTTTCTCCTCTAGGAGGGAGATCTCTCGCTCCCTTGCGTCCAGAGATGCCTTGTGGTCCGCCAAACGTGTCTCCCGAGCCATGACATCCTCCTTCATCATCTGGAGGGTCTCTTGCTGCCTCATGAGTGCCTTGAACTGTTTGTTGTACCATTCGTGCCGATCATGGCACTTGTCCTTCAGCTTCTAGTCCACTTTGCCGGTGGATTCATGCCGCTCCTTGAGCTCCTGCCACTTCAGACGGTGCCGGGCCTGCATTTCCTTCACGCCCGCCACCATGGACTCCATGAATAACAGATCCATAGTGATGGCGGTTGAGTCGTCGGCCTCCCTGGCTCCCAGGGACAACGGTGCCAGAAGGCGCTGAAGCTCTTCGTTGAGCTCCGTGCCTGTCTAGAACGGCCGAGGGCTCCAATATCAGGCAATGATAGCACCATAATGAGCGTGTTCAAAGAAGACGGCGGGGTCAAAGCGGTGCTCCCGGAAGAGGGCAGTGGACCCAAGGTTTGAAGAGGAATCTTCGCCTTGATAACCACTTCCTCTACCGGGGCATCCTCCAGAGAGAGTGCTCCACCACTACCAGGGAGCCCCGTGCTTCCCTGGCAGCGAGATCGTGCCCATCAGTAGCTGCGAGCTCTGCAGCCTCGTCCGCAGAAGCCCTCCCTATGTCATCCACCGCCTAAAGCAGGTCTGGTTCCTCGGCTTGAGGGGCTGCATACGAAGCGACCAGTAAATAACAAAAGAATGGAACTCACGAGCGGATGAAGAAACCAGTGGGAGTAGTCAAGAGCATGCAAGAAAAGAAGAATTAAGAGAGATACTTGGGGAGGTCTGCCGGGCAGGGGTCCAGTCTACCCGGCAGCAGCTGCTGCTGGGTCATGAGCCTCGTCCCCTACCAGGGTAGACTCGGGAGCCTTCTACACAAGCTCAGCCACGGAAGATCCTACGGCGGCCTCTTGAACTCGAGCGGCGGAGGAAGCATGCCCCTCAGGGAGGGGCTTGCCCTGCGTCGTCTCATCTCCTCCTCCGTTTGGGGGAACGGGGAGACTGTCCCCATCTCCCCCAGCAAACAGGGCCAAGTCTCCGCTCCCGGGCCGAGGGCTGGACCGGGGGCTCGGTATGGGGTCTTCTGCATCCTTTCCTACCAAGGCCGAGCTCTCCATGCCCTTCAGTGAGCCAAGGCGCAGGAGCCTCTTCCGGGAACGGTGGATGAGGGTCTTTGCATCCTCCTCCACTTCCCTGCCGGCAACAACAAAAACAAGAGGTCGGTCAGCAAAAGTAATTGGACATGCACAAGTTATGCATGAAAGGAGAAATCTTCCTTACTCTTTCGCGAGGAGCATGGAGTTCAAGTTAAACTTCATTGGAGGTGGGGACTCCCATCTTCTCTTTTGAGGCGGAGGGGTAGAACTCCCCGGCAGCTTTGGTGCCTGCCATGACATCAAGAGCTCCGGGGAGGATGAGCTCTGCGAGGAGCTCGAGCCGGAGCGGGGGCTGTCCTCCGCCTCCATGGCTGCCGGACGTTTGGCGGAAGGAGCCTTGGCCTAAGCAAGGCGAGGAGATTGGCGACACACCACCTCGGCCTTGGTAGACTTTGCAGAGGTCTTCTTCACCCTCTTGGTGGCTGGCACTGGGTTGGAGGTCGCCGCTCCTCGGGCTGCGGCGCGCCTACGCGTGCGCTGGTTTGGGTCTGGTGCGGGGGCTTGCGGTCCAGCAGCAAGCCACTCATCTTTAGGGGCCGCTGCCGCGTCCTCCTCCCTCTCCTCCTCCTCTCCCTCTTGGAGCTCCGTTGGTGCCGTGGCTAGGGCATCCAGCCCGGCAAAGTCAATCTTGGCAAGCTCTTCCCCGGCAGATCCTTCCGCGGCTTGCACCTAGCTGCTGCCCTGGGAACAGCTTCCATTCCCAGCTTTCCCTTTGCCCTTCCCGGCCTTCGCGGCCTTCTTCATCTCCGCGAGGCGGGCAGATTTGTCAGGACCCCGACTCGATGTCACATCGAACTAGCTGGTAACACCTCATATCACTTTGCGGCCTCACGCACGGTATCCCCACGGGTGTCGTCTTACCTTTTCCCGGGACCGTTTGCGCCTTTTGGCTCACATATATGATAGTGTCGCTAGCATCCATATGATAAGGAGCCCGGGCTGACATGACTAGTCGTAAACCCAAAGTGGCACAGACTTACAGGGACAGGCATCCATGACCCAGCTTCGAACGTGTCGGTCATCAGCAAGTGGGTCCGGGCTGTAGCACTGGGCTAGCAGGACTCCGGTAAACCGGGCTGTAGCGGGCTAACAGGACTCCGGTACTCAAAGCGTGACATTTCCCCGAAGGGACAGACACAGGAACGAAGAAGGACACATGCCGGCCAGCCTAAGTGTTCCAGAGCAGTAGCAAGCTACCATGGCTCAGCGGTAACACTAGGAGACATTTCCCGGTAAGAGAGGCTACTAAAGATAAACAACTAGATAGTCAGATCCCACACATACCAAGCATTTCAATCATACACACAATATGCTCGATATGTGCAAATACAACGAAGCATCACAACATGACTCTATGACACAAGTACTTTATTTAAGGCTCAGGGAGCCATACATAACATTCACAAAGGTACGGGTCTCACGACCCAACATACAAGTCATACAATCATACAAGCCAGCAGCGGAAGTACATTGTCTGGGTACAGACAACTAGTAAAATAAAAGAGGCTTGGAAAACCTAGCTATACTACGTGGTCCATCACAAGCTCAGGGTCACCACCTGGGTCTTTAGCCTACTCGTTGATGTCAACGTCTACATAGAACCCATCAGAAGGGGTTGCAGCGTCTTCTGTAAAAATGTAGATTATAGCAACATGAGTACAAAAGTACTCAGCAAGACTTACATCAGATCCTACATACATGCATAGTATCAAGAAGGGTTGGTGGAGTTATTGCAGCAAGCCAGCTTTGACTCTTGGCTAGGCTATCCTACGATACTCCAACTTGAAATGTTTTGCGCACACGAGTCCACTACTCACCACTTCAATACACTACCGAGGATCCACCTCCGTCTTCCTACGGAAGAGCCATCCTCGGCACTCACACTTATCTTGAGGCTTTTAGTAGTTTCCATTTACTTGTCTATGAACTGTATAGGCAACCAAGTAGTCCTTTACCGCGGACGCGGCTATTCGAATAGATCATGTTAACCCTGCAGGGGTGTACTCCTTCATACACGCTCTCACCACTTATCGTCGTTTACACGACATGTACTCGGCAACCTTCAAGCGGAAGCCCAACGTGGGTGTCGGCCACGACCTACCTAATCACCTAAGCCTCCAGTCCAGGTTTATCGCCTATTCAGGTTCCATCCGCAGGGAGTCCGGCCGAGGTTTCCCATACGGCCCCGAACGATGTGAACAGGGTTCCCGAGATACCTAACGGGTATTCGGTACACCGTGCCACGTACCTACCGCATCACAGCCCACCCCTACGGTCAGCGCTGTCCACGGCCTCCAGTAGACTACAAACACCAGAAACTACTTGCAACTCCTGGACGGAGAACTAGGGTGAATAAGAAGTCGAGAGGGTCCATTGGTTTCGGGCCCAATGCATGGTAGTAGCTGATTCTTAAATCACACATACAGATCTCAGTGCTTAAGGTCGGCTTCAATGAAACAACCCACCATGTACTCCTACATGGCCTCTCATCGATACCTTTACCAAATCGTGTTCACCACACCACTCTCATTACCGACATAATCATTTCACTCTAGCCCATCACCCAGATGAACCAGACCTGACACGACTCTAAGCATAGCAGGCATAGCAAGGTAGGAACAACACATACATATGGCTCAATCAACTCCTACACATGCTAGTGGGTTTCATCTAGTTACTGTGGCAATGACAGGTCATGCAGAGGAAATGGGTTCAACTACCGTAGCACACAGCAGTTTGAATCGCGTTGTCTTAATGCAGTAAAAGAGAGCAGGAGCGAGAACATGGGATTGTATCGATATGATCAAATGGTTGGTTGCTTGCCTGATGGTTCGATGCACTGATATGGTTCTTCGTTAGGGTAATCACGGTATTCTTCGGGGGCAGAACCTGTCGCAAAGGACATCGATACACAAGCATCACCAAACAATGTGCAACAATATGATGCATGCATGAAACATGGCAATATGAGTGTGTTGGGCTAATGCAACTAAAACCAGAAGGGTTTGAACAAATTTGAATCAAAGATTCAAATTTCAAACTCAAACATGGCCTCTTTAAGTGCTTTTCCTTATTCTGCTTAAAACATCAATTTAACTTGTTTGATCATGCATGAAAATAGTACAGATGGATAGATTGGATTTTTCTGATCATTTTTCATATATAATTTGTCCAATTTGGAGTTACAGAATAAAAGTTATGATTTTTTGAAGTTTAAATAATATTCTGGAATTTCCTGATTTAATTTAAATCCAGAAAATCAATTACTGCGTCAGCCTGACGTCAGTGTGACGTCAGCAGGTCAACAGAACAGGTCTGGGTCAAACCTGACAGTGGGTCCCGCATGTCAGGGTGATTAATTTAATTAAAATTTAATTAAAACTAATCCTGTTTAATTAGCAGGGCTGGGCCCCACCTGTCATTGACTCAGGGGAGTCAACCAGGGCCCACCCGTGGTCAAAGTCAAAGTCGGCTGCCGGCGTTTAGCCGCCGGCGAGCCCGACGCGGCGGCGGGAGTGGTTTTGGCCATTTCGGCCACCAAATGGACCGCGGAGACCACCAGAGTGGAGCTGAGGACAACCCGCAGCTCTTGGCGGAGTCCGTTGGGGTCGGGGTGGCCGGAGTTGGCGCCGGCGACGACTTTGGCGGCCACCGGGGTTCGGTCGAGGATGAACTTGGCGCTAGAGGGGTCGGTGAGGCTTGTGGAGTGGCTAGCTAGGTGCTGTGGGACTCGGTGAGCAAGATGGACACCATCTTGTGGCCGGAGTGTGGCCGGAAGCACGTCGGCGACGAGGTCCGCGACGGCGCGTGCGGGTGAGCTTGGTGCGCTCGCTGTGGTGCTCGAGAGAGAGAAAGAGAGGAAGGGGAAGTTAGCCCAGCTCACTGTGGTCTTGACGGAGAGGACGGCGTGGTCGGGGACGAGCTGCTGCGGCGGCGACGGCGAAGGGGATCTCCGGCGATGGCGGTTCGGGCGAGGTTGGTGCGGCGGCTTCGAGGAGTAGAGGGCGGCGGAGCTTCTGGACAGGGTGGCGCGGCGTGGAGACGACGGGGAGCACGGCTACGACGGTGGTGCGGCGACGGTGGCGTCGGCCATGGCATGGGAGCGTGAGGGAGAGGAGCTGGGGGCGAATGGAGGTGTCCAGGAGGGTCGGGGCGCGACGTGGAGCTCGTCCAGGCCATCAGGGCGGCGAGAGGGGGAGGCCGGGCGGCGTGCAGCTGCGTGGCGAGCTGCGGTGCCGCCGCCGAGCACCTTGGCTGCCTGCCTGGCAAGCCAAGCAGCTCGCTGGAGCGGTGGCCGGGCTGGGCCGGCCAGGTGGGCTGGCTGGTGGGCCTGCGGTGGCGCCAGGTAAGTTTTCCCCTTTTTTTCTGTTTCTGTTTTTATTTAATATATCTGCAACTTTGTTGAATTAAATAAAATACCTAGGCAACTTCAAAAATCACCAAACTATTCCTGGCCCATAGTTGGATTATTTCCAACATGAAACATTTTAGTTTGGAGATATTTGAGCATTTAAATATTTTATATTATTTTAAATGCCCAAATTCAAATATTTATGATTTAATTTAAAAACCCTAGGATGGCCTAGGAAAATGTGCACCATTTTTGGCAGAGGTTCTGAACCAAGACAAAAATGATGGGCATTTTAGAAGGGCATTTCGGGTTCATTGAAAAATTATTTTAGTAACCCTAGTTGGTTTCAGAGGGGACTGGGGGTTCTGTCATCCCCATTTCAAGTTTGTGATGAAAGAGTAAACATGATGCAACACTCTAATGCATGACTAGCTAGGGTGTGACAAGATTTGTCCTCCTCAACCCTCTTCAGAATATACGCCACCTCCATAGCAGAGGTGCGCTTATACATCCCATCCTTAGTCCTAGTGGCCCTCTCCGCCAGGGCGCTCGACCACTAGATCTCTTCGTCGAGAGTGGGGAGCTTCCAAGAGCCCGATAGCCCTTCAACATTGCAGTCCGGCATCCATTTCACTATCTGGCCCCGTGCAGAGCTGATGTTCAAGGGGATGACGGTTGTCGGGAGCTTGAACAACTCGAAGCGGCCAAATAGTTGGTCGCGCAATCAGCCGTGGCAATAAACTGACAAGTTATTGGCCAACCCCAGCAGCAACCTCATCCTATCTGCCCTGTCACCATACAGCCATGCAGACCTATCCCTTTCCTGCAGTGGTGAGATGCGGCGGAGAAGAAAATCTGCCCCCACATGCTCAATGGTTAACCCGACAGCCGCCAGACGGGTGATCCTATTGATTGCCGGGCAGCCTATCCTCACTAAGCCCTCTTAAGCTCCAATCCTTGCCGCACTTGACCCACTACTGTCGTGCTTCACAGAACTCGGGGGCTTCCTTGTCCTGGATCCAGCACCAATCTCCTCTTCATTCATCCCACCTCTCACACCAGTACCCAAGGAGGTAATCCTAGGTCTTCCTCGGTGAGCGCGACATCCAACTGATGATTCCTGAGTGGTTGACTTGGCTCTCGACCCTCGGGACAAAGTAGTGCTGGAATAGATCCACATTGCGCTTCACTCCGATGAAATTCTCGCACAAATGTGCGAAGATGGCCATGGTCACCATTGCATTGGGCGTGAAGTTGAGGAGATAGAACTCATAGAGGTTCATAATTGCCTCAAAGAACTTGGAGAAGGTGGGACAGAGGCCGCAGATGAAGTAGGCAGCAAAGAACCGATAAGAATCTGGTGGATCCACCTCCCCCACCTCATAAACCACGGGCGCCCCATGCCCTTTCTCAACGAGCCTCCCCACACATTATGTACTTCGCTTGAAGAACGGGGCCGCTCAAGGTCGACGGGACGAAGAGAACGTCCTCGCTCCGCTTCTTGCTTAGCTCCACCCATCTCTTGCTCGCCTTGGCGGCGGCCTCCTTCGTTGCGGTCGTCGGCTTCCTCTTCTCCGCAGGTTTCTTCCCCATTCCTGTGGAAATGTGGAGAGGGGAGGAGATTTGATGGGGAGCACGGCGGCGGAGGAAGGAGCGAGATGAGGAACTGTCGTTTGGCTTGCGGAGGAAGATGGAGGAGCGGGGCAAGAGACAGGTGAATTGTGCCGCTTTGTTTTTCCCCACTCTTATGGGGGAAAAGCGGGGCAGAGGCACGATGCTTCAAAAAGTTACCATTTTACCTAAACTACAACAGTCCCACGACCCCACGACGCGCAGTAATTGTGCGAAGTGGACGTTGGATTGACTACTGACCATGGCAAATCAATGCGCGCAGCCATCTCCCGCCACGTGTTCGTGCACTTTTTGGGGCCTAACCCAACGTACCCCGTGACATGTGTGGCTTAGGCTTGGGGACTTATGTCGGGGAAAACAAACAGGGACACGCGTTTTCCCCTGACTCATGCACGGACAAACCAAGGCCGAGCCAAGATATACAAAGGACCAAGATATTTAAAGGACCAGCATGCATACCAGAAAGACCAAGATCAAGCCAAGAAATCAGATTATCGACAAGAGAAGGGCCTCCCTTGCCGGGCAGGTGAGCCCGGCAAGGGGGAGGCCACCACCAGAAGAGTACAACCAAGACACCGCGGCAGGGCCTGCCGGGGCTCACGAAGGCAAAAACCACCACACCAACCACTCAAGAACGACCCACGTCGTTGATCAATGTGGTGTCAAGCCGCGAAGTGATTAAGTGGCAGCTATTCGCCACATGAAAACCATTTCCTACAGGAGAAACCCATAGATGACACCCGTCCTGCGACGTGTCACAAGAACAGGCGCAACGCTAGCGAGATAGCCCGAGAAGCCCTGTCGGTCAACCAATGATGTGACAGTAAGCGGTGCATTTAATGCATCCTATCAGCCCACAGAGTTAGGTATGATAGCACCATTTGCTATCATATCAGTGTATATTGACTACTTTGCCACTGTGGTTACCACTTGATCTATAAAAGGAGGCCCATGGTAACCCTAAAAAGGGTTAGAAGGTTGGATAACTCACACCCCCATATGCGCGTAGTCGCTGCTGACCCAAGACAATCCGTGGCGGCCAAGTGTACTACACTCCACCATCACCTTTTTTCACCATCAATCCACCAAAGCAGGAGTAGGGTTTTACGCCTTGCGGCAGCCCAAACCTAGGTAAATCGCTTGTGTGATCTCTGTCATGCTGTCCCATGCCCCTCCGCTCTTTGTGCAAGGCGTCGCCCCCCTGCCGAACCAGCAAGGGACCTCCTAGTCCCGTAGGTGGACGTGGTTTCCCGCGACAGCCCCGTAACAAGACATCAATTGGGAAGAGATCGCTCTAGCTATTCCATGTTAGAATGCACCTTTCCTTGAGAGATTGCTTGTATCTGATCTAGAAGGTCCAACAAAAATCAGGGTCATTGACGCGCCGAATTTGACAGTGTTGGTGTACTCGTCTGCCAAATTCTCCGATCTCCTTATTGGATCCGTAATCATTCAGGTACAACACTCATATTCTTCTCCGTCTTCTTGAAATTCACATTTTTTAATTTCTTCTTGATGTATTACGACTGTCATCCAGAAAATGACTCCCACAAGCTTGACCCAGTCTATGTGCATAGTGAAGATCTTGGCAATAAAATCTATCGACCTCAATCTGGATCAAGTTGTTGGATTCCTTACATGCTTTCCATGCGCGGAGAAGCTACTCATCAAGGTGAAACTTATTTCCAATTAGTAAACGGTAATCACAACGTAGTTCACTTTTTTCGTAATTTTCCCAAATTATGATGATAAGTGTAGTGTTCAAAACTGCATCTATGCACTGCACCTAAAGAAATGTTTTTAGTATTTTTTCTCACGTGATCACCTGCATCGTTTTTTGTTGTACTACTATAATAGCCTAGGCTAGTCATAGTGGCAAGTAGCTTAGACTAGTAACTCTATGGTTACCCTAAGAGCAAGTACTACCTCCGTCCTGGTTTACTCTTCCTATTTTGTAGTATCAAAATTTGACCATAGATTTAACTGACAAAATGTTAATGCATGTCACTAAAAATTATATCATTGGATTCGTATTTGAACATAATTTCAAATGGTATAATTTTTGGTGACATGCATTGGCATTTTATTAGGTAAATCTATGGTTGAAATTTTACACTAAATACGAGGTAGTACAAAAGTGGGCTATAACGGCCATCCACTATGTCGGCCAAAACACGTGCCAAATTCACTTGTGATGCATTTGGCATCGATGCCTCTCCATTGCTGACCTGGTGCCCCAATCTGGATGACCTACTTTGCTCCGGTGCCAAATTAACTCACAAAATGAAAAAACACTTGTGTGGGAGAGGGAGAGGACTGAGGCAATAAAAAAACACTTGTGGGAGAGTGGGAGGCTGGTGTAGTTGGCTTGATTGATTTGTTTATACATGTGGGTCTGTGTGCACAGCAGTGCCAACTCTCTCACATCGCTAGAGCGGTGCCAAAATCTTTTGAGTTCACATCGATGCGTAATATGTGGCATACTTTTGAGAAATATGGCATCGGCCACATAGTGGAAGGCAACAAATGCCCAAGCTCTTCACATGCTCCTAGGTAAATGAGAGGAAAGAGAAAGAGAGAGAGAGAGAGAAAGAGACAGAGAGAGAGAGAGAGAGAGTGAAAAAATATCACTAGCTAGCCAACCCTATCATATGAGTGAATGATATTGGTACCTCTTGATGACACGGCAATCTTATACAGCCAGCTGCTCTAACATGTTCTCTTCTTTTGCAGATAAAAAAAGACCCGAAAGTGAAAATGTGCTCCACTATAACAACCTCATCGAATGCCTTGATCTCCATCTTATAGAAATTGATCTGATCGACTACCAAGGTAGAACATCTGAGATTAAATTGGCCAGGTTCTTTGTTATGGAGGCAAGTGTGCTCAAGGTAACGAGGTTTGGCATTCTCTGGCGCATCAATGAATGGCGTGCTAATCATCGCAAGCGTCTAAGCCTAAATGACAAAGCCTCTGTAGAAGCTGAATTTGTTTTTGAAACATCAAGTTGCCAGAGACTCAAAAATTTATTTGCCCATTAGTGACTTATCAGGGTGGTGGATTTTATTTTGTACGATAATGCTGCAACCACCTAAAGTAACGGAAGTTCTTACGTAAACTTCGTAGTAATTCCCTCTTCGTAGGTGCAGCATTACTCCTAATATTTGTAATATCAGTTTGAAACATGTAATATTGTCGTGTCCTATTCCTGCGTTTTCAAAATCCTGCGAATCAAAGAGGTCCTGAGTTGGTGATGATGGTGTGCCTGCCATCTTTCACCAATAGTCGCTGAATCTAGATCTGACGCATACAAAGCAAACTTCTGTAGTTTTGCAAAAAGATGCCCGCACTTGTTCCCTATTTACAAACAACTCCTAGCCTCTCACAATCAGCCTTATCTCCTCCCCACCACATCTAGAAGGCCATAGAAAAATCTGGCGCGATGGCCTCTGCTGGCGCCATCCACCCCCAATCTTTGTGTTTCTTGAAATGTAGGGGCATCTTACTCGTACTCCGTATAAGAAAAGAGTAGAGATACTCCTGGCAATGCACGGGAAATTATGTCAAACACGGCTAATTGTAAGCAGGCTAGCTCTATAGCCATGATGATAGTGAATACACATGGTGAGGCTGACTTTGGTATGCCAAAGACGGCGCCTACACTCAGGTGTCATCTCTGGTGCAGGGTCTTATCACTTCACTGTGAGGAGCAGCACGTAATAATTTAACCAATAGGTAGTCCAGTACTACTACTAGTACTACCACCACTGTATGGATTTAGTAGTACTACCACGTCCGTCTAGATTTAGTATTTGACTAGCAATATCTAGTAATGCATGTAACAAAAAAGATACTGCTCCCTCTGTAAATAAATACATGGAGTATTGTTTTATTCATTTTTGAATGTAGTTCCCGGTGATATTATACACTTTCCCTTCCGGTAGATGGCTCAAATCTGAAGTCTCATCAATCAGACTACTATTGTACTCATCGAGCGCTCAACTTGCACTACAAAAAAATACACTTCCGTGATGATACATGTTTGTCACAATAGGTCACGTATTCTGTCATGCATCTACATCCATGACGATTTCCTGACAGACTGTCAAGTTTCTAAAAAAACGATTTTATGGCAGAATCAAGATAGTCATACATGTGTTGTCGTAGAAGTGTTCCATGACATTACCAAAATTATCATCACGGAAGTGTCCACTTCCATGATGATAAATCACGCGTCATAGGAGTGCTTTCATCAAGGGTGACTAACATGTGGCATCCACTGTAACGGGTCGCCGTTAAGCTATCGGGTTCCAGTTTGGATCCAATATCCCATTAACAGCCCCGACCAATGGGGATTTTCCATGTGTAAAATTCTCATTCGCCAGATAATGCACACGTAAACTAATCGTTGGGACAGATGTCATTCCTACAATGGACGGAAGATGCCTATGATATGTCGACATGTGGAACAGACCAATAGTTGCCCATTTTAGCTAAAAAGGTGAGGCCAGCTAAAGGCCCACCATGTTTGTTCAAACACTATTGGGCTGGCCCGTTAACAGTCTGCCATGTTTTGCGTCAAATTGAGGCCCATATCAGATCAAGCCCATTCACAGCCTGCCGTGTTTTGGGCCAAATTACGGCCATATCGGATCAGGCCCATTAACATGATACTATTCTCTTGGGCCATTTCTAAGCCAGGTTTGTATTTCAGCCTGTTAAATGCCCATTTACCAGTTCGGCCCGATAATAGATTTGGCCTGTTAGCGGCCTGTGGTGCATCTGGGACGTTGTCGGTCCGGTTTAACTTTAGGCCATCTAACGGCCCATGCAGAAACTGGGCTATTTCTTGTCCGAAGTAACTTTAGGCCTCTTAATGGCACGTTGTCTTCATGGATAAATTTCAGCCCAACTACCTATCAGCCTGTTAATGGCCCGTGTAATAGTTGGGCCTAATTACAGCCCGCGTTGAATCCGGCCTGCTTACAGCCCATCTGATAATGGCCCGCGACACTTTTGGGCCTATGGCCCGCGTGGATACCGGCCTGCTTAAAGCACATAATTTTATTGGGCCAAGCAGGCCCAAGATATATTTTGGCCTGTTAACTGCTCGTCCTATTTGGGCCAAACATGGGCCTTAGGTAGTTTCAGCCTGTATTAGCCCGTGAATTTTTTAGCTCAATGCTAGCCCAGTCTAGATTTTAGCCTAATAAAAGCACATGGTATTCTCTGGCCCAGCTAGCCAAAACTTTACTCGGCCTATTAAAGGTGGGAAACTACTATAGATTTAGATGTGCTAATGGCCCAAGATGATTATACGCCCACATTTTTGAAGGAAATATGCCCTAGAGGCAATAATAAAGTTATTATTTATTTCCTTATATCATGATAAATGTTTATTATTCATGCAAGAATTGTTTTAATTGGAAACTTAGTATATGTGTGAATACAGAGACAGACGCAGTGTCACTAGTATGCCTCTACTTGACTAGCTCGTTGAATCAAAGATGGTTAAGTTTCCAGCAATAGACATGAGTTGTAATTTGATTAACAAGATCACATCATTAGAGAATGATGTGATTGACTTGACCCATTTCGTTAGCTTAGCACTTGAGCGTTTAGTATGTTGCTATTGCTTTCTTTATGACTTCTACATGTTCCTATGACTATGAGATTATGCAACTCCCGGATACCAGAGGAACACTTTTTGTGCTATCAAACATCACAACATAACTGGATGATTATAAAGATGCTCTACAGGTGTCTGCAATGGTGTTTGTTGAGTTGGCATAGATCGAGATCAGGATTTGTCACTCTGATTGTCGGACAGGTATCTCTAGGCCCATTCGGTAATGCACATCACTATAAGCCTTGCAAGCAATGTAACTAATGATTTAGTTATGGGATGATGAATTACGGAACGAGTAAAGAGACTTCCCGGTAACAAGATTGAACTAGGTATTGAGATACCGACGATCGAATCTCGGGCAAGTAACATATTGATGACAAAGGGAACAATGTATGTTGTTATGCGGTTTGACCGATAAAGATCTTCGTAGAATATGTGGGAGCCAATATGAGCATCCAGGTTCCACTATTGGTTATTGACCAGAGACGGGTCTCGGTCATGTCTACATAGTTCTCGAACCCATAGGGTCCGCACGCTTAACGTTTGGTGACGATCGGTATTATGAGTTTAGGTG
This sequence comes from Triticum aestivum, assembly GCF_018294505.1. Lineage (NCBI taxonomy): Eukaryota > Viridiplantae > Streptophyta > Magnoliopsida > Poales > Poaceae > Triticum > Triticum aestivum. Next base: position 406,016,020 of record NC_057797.1, on the reverse strand, counting down.
TTTTGATGTACCGAAGGTAGTTAGGAGTCCCGGATATGATCATGGACATGATGAGGAGTCTAAAACTGGTCAAGGCGTAAAGATCGATATTTGGAAGCCTATATATGGACATCGGAATAGGTTCCGGATGATATCGGGCAATTACCCGAGTACCGGGGGGTTACCGGAACCCCCCGGGGGCTATATGGGCCTTCATGGGCCTTAGTGGGAGAGAGAGGAGGCGGCCAAGAGGTGGGGGCGCCCCCCCAAGCCCAATCCGAATTGGGGAGGGGGGCTGACCCCCCTTTCCTTCTTCTCCTCTCCCCTTCCTTCCCCTCCTATTGTGACTAGGAAAGAGGGGGAAACCTACTCCTAGTTGGAGTAGGAATCCCCCTTGGGGCACGCCTTGAGGGCCTGCCGGACCCCTCCTCCCCTCCTTTATATAAGGGGAGGGGGCACCCCTTGGACACCAGTTGATTGAACTCTTAGCCGTATGCGATGCCCCCCTCCACCATATTCCACCTCGGTCATATCGTAGCGGTGCTTAGGTGAAGCCCCGCATCGGTAACTTCATAATCATCGTCATCATGACGTCGTGCTGACGGAACTATCCCTTGACGCTCTATTAGATCGTGAGTTCACGGGACGTCACCGAGCCGAACGTGTGCAGAACACGGAGGTGCCGTACGTTCGGTACTAAGAACCGGTCGATCATGAAGACGTACGACTACATCAACCGCGATGTCATAACGTCAAGACCCCGATCCTAAGTCACACCGATCTAGCATGTAACACATCATATCACTTTGAGGCCTCACGCACGGTATTCCCACAGTTGCCACCTTACCTGGCCCGGGTCCATTTGCGCATTTTGGCTCACGTATATGATAGTGTCGCTAGCATCCAAATGACAGAGAACCCGGGCCGACATGACTAGTCGTAAACCCAAAGTGGCACTAACTTACAGGGACAAGCATACATGATCCAGCATCGAACGTCTCGGTCAATAGCGAGTGAATCGGGGCTGTAGCTGCTGGGCTAGCAGGACTCCGGTAAACCGGGATATAGCAGGCTAACAAGACTCTGGTATACACCGCGTGACATTTCCCTGAAGGGACAGACACGGGATCAAAGTAGGACACATGCCGGTCAGTCTAAGTGTTCCGGAGCAGTAGCAACTGGGCTAACAGGACTCCGGGAACCCCGGGCTATAGCAGACTACCATGGCTCAGTGGAAGCACTAGGCTACATTTCCCCATAAGAGAGGCTACCAAGGATAGACAACTAGGTTGTCGGATCCCACACATAACAAGCATTTCAAAATCATACACACAATATGCTCGATATGTGCAAATACAACATGGCATCACAACAAAACTCTATGACGCAAAGTATTTATTCATAAGGCTCTGAAGAGTCAAGTATTACAAACATTGGTCTCATGACCCAGCATTCAAGTCATACAAGCAATAGCACAAGCGGAAGCTTAAACATGTCTGAGTACAGACAACTACAAATGAAAAAGGCTGAGAAGCCTGACTATCTACAAGACCCTCCCGGGGGTACAAGATCGTAGCTGAGGTAACAAGCTAAACGTTGAAGTCCACGCGGAACTTCTAGCGAGATTTAAGTCTCTCTGCAAAACATAAATTAAGCAAACATGAGTACAAATATACCCAGCAAGACTTACATCAGAACTATCTACATATGCATCAGTATCAACAAAGGGGTGGTGGAGTTTAACTACGGCAAGCCAGCTTTGACTCGATGTCTATCCCGAACTACGACTGCAAGTAACTTGTTTGAGGTGGTGCACACGAGTCCACATATTCACCATATCAATACACCACTATGGATCCGCTCCCGTCTCCCTACGAGAAGGCCATCCATAGCACTCACGCTTATCTTGTGAGTTTTAGAGTATCCACTTCAAGTTATCTATGAACTGTACAGGCAACCCAGAAGTCCTTTACCGTGGACACGGCTATTTGAATAGATGTTGTTAACCCTACAGGGGTGTACTTCTTCACACACTCTCTCGCCTCTTACCAGCATGTACACGTCGTGTATGTCGGCAACCTTCTAGCGGAAGCCTGGCGAGGGAGTCGACCACGACTTGACTAACCACACAAGTCTCTAGTCCAGGTTTATCGCCTATTCGGGTTCCATCTGCAAGGAGATCCAGCTGGGGTGTCGTTCACGGCCCCAAACGATGTGATTAGGGTTCCCAAGCCCACCATCGGGGTGCCACTTGGTACACCATGCCACTGTGCCTAGTCTGTCCCAAGCCCACCTGTATCGGGTGCCACTTGGTAGACTACTAACACTACCTACAAACACCAGAAACTAGTTGCAACTCCTGGACAGAGATCAGGTTGATTAATAAATCGAGAGCGCTTGGAGCTCCTGGAGCCCAATGTGTGGTAGTAACTGTTCATGGATCAAAACACAGAACCCAGTTCCCGAGTATGGCTGCAATGAGACAACCCACCATGTACTCCTACATGGCCTCTCACAGCTACCTTTACCAAATCGCGTTCACACACTTAGCTCTCAACGGTAGGACATGTTCACAACTTTCCAACTCATCCCCGATGAATCAGACCTGACACAACTCTAAGCAATAGCAGGCATGACAAACAAGCATCAATGTGTAGGCACAACAGGGCTCAAACAACTCCTACTCATGCTAATGGGGTTCATCTATTTACTGTGGCAATGATTGGTCATGCAAAGGAAAGGGGTTCAACTACTGCAACATGCAATAGTTGAATCGCTATTGTCCTAATGCAGTAAAAGAGAGCAGGAGCGAGAGAGTGGGATTGTATCGAAATGAACAAGGGGTTTTTTCTTGCCTGGCACTTCTCAAGATAGTATATCTCTTCATCGGTGTCATCGAACTCATCGTCGGGACCACGTCTACTGAGGGGGAACAAATACCGGCAATAGAGAGGAAACACAATCAATGCAATGCGACAATATGATGCATGATCATGACATGGCAACATGTTATGATTTTGAGCTAATGCAATGTGACGCCCGGATAATTAAGCTACAGTGATCCCCGCTAATGATGCCACATCACCCCGGTTACTGTGGATAAACTCGCGTTAGTTCGAAACCTAGTTCGAATTTCAAATTTAAAACCGAGGCAAACTATAAAAGTTTTCAAACATTAAAATTAAAATGTTTGGAGTGTGCCAATTAATGCTTAGGTATTTATGGTGAAGAAACCACGCTTTTACTGAATGCCTAAATACTTTAAAATAAATTAAAACAGAAAAGAAATGAGATGAAAAAAAAGAAAAGGAAAAACAAAAACACAAAACTAACAAAAAAGAAAAGGAGCCCCCCTCCCACTGGGCCAACCAGCCAAGCTGGTCACCAGGCCGACTAGGCCGGCCCACCCCATCCCACCTTATCCCCCACTACCCCGAAACCCTAACCCCCAGTGCACCCACTCCCCAATGCATTGATCCCCACTCTCCCCTCACCCTCGTTCCTCTCGCTCCCCCCCCCCCCGAACTAGATCAGGACGCAACGGCGCCCCCTTGCCAGACCGCGCCGCCCCTGGCGCCCGTCGCCACCACCACTCTGCCATCGCCAAGCCGCCTCCTTGCCGGAGAGGGGACGGATCCCGGGGGCCCTGTCGCGGATTCGGCCTCCCTCGCCACCCGTCCACGACCACGCTGACGCGGGACCCTGCCCGGAGCCACCTCGCCCCTGTCGCACGAGGACCGCGTCGCCAGACTGCCTCCTCGACGCCGTCGTCTCCGTCCTCCTCCTCAACCCCCACTGCCTAGATCCTACGACTCCGGTGAGGCCACGGCCTCTGCGCCCCCTCCTCTCTCTCCCTCGCCCCGTGCTCGTCTCCTCCCCTGCTCGCCACTCGGGGCCGCGCCAGCCCCACGCGCCCCGGCCACCTCCCGTTTGCCGCACCCATCGCCGACTCCTCCGTGCTCGCCGCCGTTCACCTTGCCCCGCTCCTGCACCCCCCTGCACCGGTGACACCGCCTTGTCCGCGGCCAACTCCGGCGCTCTGACCGCCCCGCTCTCCTCCTCTCGCGCGCAGCCTTGCCGCGCTGAACGCCCGTCACCACCCTAAGTTCCCTTGGCCGGCGTCGTGGGCACCGGCGGCCATGCCGGCGGCCTCGCCACGCCCGTGGCTGGCGCCCCCCCTGCCTGTCGATCTGGGCGCTTGCCCAGTCGGGCGCCGACGCCCAGCGCCCGCACCCGCGGCAACGGCTGCGCCCGCAAACCCACTAGTCCCCCTGGGCCAATGACAAGGGGGCCCCACCCCCCTGAACATATTTATAAAAATAAAAATAAAAATAATTAATTAATTAATTAGAGAAATAATTAACTTAATTAACTTTGTTTAATTAAACTAAACAACTAACTAAACTAATTAAACATTAGTTATCTAATTAACCTGGTTAGTTAATTAGTATGACAGTGGGGCCCACCCCTAATTAATTCTGATTAGATTAAATTAAATTTGGATAATTAACATGTGTCTCTGACCAGTGGGACCCACTGGTCAGGTTGACCAATCAACTCTGTTGACTGCTGACGTCAGCATGACATCATGCTGATGTCATTATTCCATTTTCGAATTAATCTAATTAACTAATTAAATTCCAGAAATTAATAAAATCTTTAGAAAATCATAACTTTTAATCCGTAACTCGGATTAAAATACTTTCTACATGAAAGTTGCTCAGAACAACGAGACGAATCCGGATACGCAGCCTGTTCATCCGCCATGCGTCCCTAGCATAGTGAACCTGCAACATTTCACCTCCAGTTCATCTATCCGAAAACGTGAAACACCGAGGATACTTTCCCGGATGTTTCCCCCTTTCGCCGGTATCATCTACTACCGCGTTAGGGCACACCTAGCACCGCGCTTTGTCATGTCATGCATCGTCATGCATTTGTTTGCATTGTAATTATTGTTTCTTCCCCCTCTTCTCTCGCTAGAGACCGAGACCGACACCGCTGCTACCCAGTACGACTACGGTGTTGACGACCCCATCTTCTTGCCAGAGCAACCCGGCAAGCCCCCCCCTTGATCACCAGATATCGCCTATTCTTCTCTATACTGCTTGCATTAGAGTATTGTAGCATGTTACTGTTCGGTTACTCCTATTCTATTGCATAGCCTGTCATTGTTGCTACAGTCATTGATACCCTACCCGCAATCCTAAATGCTTAGTATAGGCTGCTAGTTTATCATCATTGGCCCTACATTCTTGTCAGTCTGCCTTGCTATACTATTGGGCCGTGATCACTCGGGAGGTGATCACGGGTATATACTATACATACATACTATACAGATGGTGACTAAAGTCGGGTCAGCTTGTTGAGTACCCGCAAGTGATTCCGATGTGGGGGCTGAAAGGACAGGTGGCTCCATCCCGGTAGAGGCGGGCCTGGGTTCCGGACGGCCCCCGACTGTTACTTTGTGGCGGAGCGACAGGGCAGGTTGAGACCGCCTAGGAGAGAGATGGGCCTGTCCCTGTTCAGCGTTCGCGGATACTTAACACGCTTAACGAGATCTTGGTATTTGATCTGAGTCTGGCTACTGGCCTATACGCACTAACCAACTACGCGGGAACAGTTATGGGCGCTCGACGTCGTGGTATCAGCCGAAGCCCTCTTGACGTCAGCGACGGAGCGGCGCGCACCGGATTGGACCGCGTAACGTGACTTCCTTTGTAATGGAGGTTGCTAGGTCTGCTTCCGACTGCCCCCGCAACGTGCAGGTGTGCAATGGGCGATGGGCCCAGACCCCTGCGCATAGGATTTAGACCGGCGGGCTGACCTCTCTGTTGTGCCTAGGTGGGGCTGCGACGTGTTGATCTTCCAAGGCCGGGCATGACCCAGGAAAGTGTGTCCGGCCAAATGGGATCGAGCGTGTTCGATTATGTGGTGCACCCCTGCAGGGAAGTTAATCTATTCGAATAGTCGTGTCCCTCGGTAAAAGGACGACCCGAAGTTGTACCTTGACCTTATGACAACTAGAACCGGATACTTAATAAAACACACCCAGACAAGTTCCATAGATAACCCGGTGATCGCTTTTCCATAGGGCGACGAGGGGAGGATCGCCGGGTAAGATTATGCTATGCGTTGCTACTTGGAGGACTTCAATCTACTCTCTTCTACATGCTGCAAGACGGAGGCTGCCAGAAGCGTAGTCTTCGACATGATTAGTTATCCCCCTCTTATTCTGGCATTCTGCAGTTCAGCCCACTGATATGGCCTCCTTACACATATACCCATGCATATGTAGTGTAGATCCTTGCTTGCGAGTACTTTGGATGAGTACTCACGGTTGCTTTCTCCCCCCTTTTCCCCCTTTCCTTTCTTTTTGGTTGTCGCAACCAGATGCTGGAGTCTAGGAGCTAGACGCCACCGTCGACGACGACTCCTACTACGTTGGAGGTGCCTACTACTACGTGCAGCCCGCTGACGACGACCAGGAGTAGTTTAGGAGGATCCCAGGCAGGAGGCATGCGTCTCTTTCGATCTGTATCCCAGTTTGTGCAAGCCATCTTATGGCAACTTGTTTAACTTATGTCTGTACTCAGATATTGTTGCTTCCGCTGACTCGTCTATGATCGAGCACTTGTATTCGAGCCCTCGAGGCCCCTGGCTTTTATTATGATGCTTGTATGACTTATTTATGTTTGTAGAGTTGTGTTGTGGTATCTTCCCGTGAGTCCCTGATCTTGATCATACACGTTTGCGTGCATGATTAGTGTACGATTGAATCAGGGGCCTCACAAGTCGGTATCAGAGCCGACTTCCTGTAGGAATCCCCCTTCCGCACTCCTTGGCCGAAGTCGAGTCTAGTCACTACAAAACTTTTACTAACTTGGCTGTGTGCCTTACGGGCCCACGTCGCCATTGGGTGGTATTAGGATATTTTATTCCTCGACCTATACTCTGGGACTCTAATCTCTCCTCTATTCGGGTTAAATGATTTTACTAAATCTGACTCTAGGTTCTCGTAACTACTTTCTCCCGGAGAGCCCCTAATCACAGATGATCGCCTACTACGTCAGAAGATTTCGAAGATACTCTAGGATGTTCTCCCGAGACGCTTGTGCCCACCGCCTTTGCAAATTCCCTACCACTGTCATATCCTTATGGATAACTGCATGCACCTGCCATTCTTACATTCGATCCCATTGAGCTTGTTATTACAAGGTGCAACGAACTGCTCTTCGTTGTTCCGAGAATCCTTTGAGCTTACTGCCTTACGGCTCTTTGCCACAAGAATACCCATATGGATAATTCCTTGCACTTATCGAGTATCCGCTCCTTCTTAGTTTTTCAGGTGTTTCACATAGGCCTTCAAAATACTATTCGAGCTTTCAATAATCCTCAACAGCCTGTTGTTCTTGAAGTTCTTGCTTGCTTGCATTATGGTTAATCCCAGAAGCATAATAATCTTATTGGCATCCTTTGTCACTATCATTTTTGAGTCCATTGATTCAATAAGTTGTGAATGTTCACAATCATCATTCGAATCCTAGGATTATCCTTCCGGCTCAGACGACATTTGGATATCAGCTGGTTCTTGAACAATCGATGACTTGATCGATTGTGCTTCTAAGTCTATTGAACTTATTCGTTTTCGATCAGAACGATTGCTTCTGATCCCTTGATTTGGAAATCATAAAATTTCATAAAAATTCTTTGCATTAAGCTTTGAATTACTCAGTTGTTTATGTAATCCGATGCCTTGGCATTCCATTTTCCTTCTGATTGAGTAACTCACCTCAGATTCCTGGTGGTCCGTGAGACCAATTGCTTGGTTATTATCCGATAGTGTCCTTCATATTCAATAATCTTCTGAGCCGTCCTCAGACACAAAATGCCCTCTGCTTTCTCAACCATGTGCTGCTTTCGAGCTTGTATGAATTACTCCTGGAGTTGTGGTATATGTTTCTAAGATGCCCCGATGGGTTGAACATATACCTTCCTTAATTTTTGTGAAACCAAAAGTCTTCATGGGTCATAACCTTCTGGTATTCCGCCAGTTGAACTTTCAAACTCTAAACATTCTTAACTGAGAGCAGTAAATGAGAAGTTGTGTATTGGAGAAGTGGGAGTCGACCTTGAACCTTGTGTTCATGCCCATGGACACGATGTTGATCTTATCATGGATGCTTCTCTTAAACCCTATTCGGTATAAGTTTAACTTATATATGGGAATTTGTCTTTTGCAACCGTGGTTCCGACCATACTTTCTTCTTGATTCCATTTCTCGGACAAGTTAGAGTACTTGTCTTCTGCAGAGCATTACCCAAGTCCAACCTCTACTGTGATCTGTCATCGAGTATTATCCCCCTGGCATCTCAAGATTATCATGGAACTGCATAACTTCTTATGAGTTATTCATCAAGTGCTACCTTCCCACTGATTCGAATTTTTCACGGGCTCTGAGTTACTAAACACTCAAAGGCACCGATAACTGAACCGAGTCCGCACTACGGTTCAACAACTCTTCAGTAAGCTTGTATAAGTACGAGTTTGTACCCGATCACGCCATTCCTAGCCTGTTTGGCTATATCATTGTCGTGATGATTCTAACTGTGCTACCTGGTCCTTATTCTCGGAGCACCAATTTGCGATGATAGCTAAGCTTACATCGATTTTCCTCAACATACCCTTTCACCTTAAACAACAAGCTTGAGTTCGAGTTTGTGTCGTACTCGTGGTTCCAATAACCTTTCACTTCAACATTCCTTGACTTGATGACATCGCCGATCAATTACATCTTCATGAAATCTCTCGACAAATGCGTCATGATCATCATCAGCATTCTGAGCTCTTCTAGGATATCAATTGAATTCATGATGAGAAATACCCTCCTTGCCCTCGATGATTTGTTTTATCATCGACCACTTTATTGCCTTCCGTTCAACACAAACTTGTTCGTGTTTTGTATTATACCTTGAGATCCGTGCTATCTAGCCTTTGTTCTTCTTTACCTTGGGGTATTACCATCTTTTATGTTAGGATTGTCTTGAGAATTTCACCACCTCTTAAGAATTCTTGGTATAGTGATACTTCTCACCATCACCATTCTTTCTTGGTCCTCGTGTTGATTCCAACTGGGGTACCAACAAGTGAACGGTGTTGTTTGGATTCTGCACTTCTAGCAACCCTATTGCTTTGAAGTTAATGGTCAGCCGTTCATTCTTAGACTATTGATTATTGAATCACCATTCTGACATTGGTCGTGCAACCCAACCCATATTTTGGGCGCACCTTTCAACCAATGTTTAATTGTGTATGTTTTCCTCGAGCATACTTCCTTATATCATTTGATTGACAAATGTTATCTCCTTGTTCACATAATTGTGGAAATCCATCTTTTGGAAATCTCGATGAATTGCCGTTGAGTTCACCAGACACCTCCTTGTCCTCTCCTTGGGTTAATGATGAACTCTTGTTAACGGAAATCACTTCATAGTTCATTTCCCGAGAATCTTACATTGTCATCTCGTCAATTGTGTTGCACCTTTTCTTCTCAGGCATACTAATTCGGAGGTATCCTGACACCAATCGGATCTAAACCTCGGTCAGATATGATGGTTGGAACATATTTCCAAGAGTTATAACATCGGTCTTTATATGACTCGGTAAGGTGATGTCATGCCTAGCACACCTGGCCGAAGGGCCTATTGTTATAGTTTCTTTTTTTGCAAGGTTAACCATTCTTCCTTGAGGAAATTGTAAGACTTATTCTATAAGTTGTTCCTGATGGATCCTTTTTGTTTCCAAAGTTTGATCTTCACCTGTTGACCATGTCAATGTTATCTCGAAGCATGTTTATGGTATTCTGATTTTCAACAGGAACATTTGAAAACCAATGCTAAATGTTTCCTGCTCAATTATCCAAACACCGTTGTATGGGTAATGTCATGAACATCCTCTCCCCTTACCTAAATGGTTTTCTACGTTATATCCTGTCATGGATATCATGCTCTGTTTGTCCTAGGGAAGGGTATACCCCAGAAATATGTGTTTAAACACATTTTCCTTTCCATTGTTCTGTTTAATCTGATACATATGTTTTCCTTTCCATTGTTTGGTTTAATCTTTCTTGTGATCTATATGATCTAAGCAGTAACATTCTCCTGCTTTTGTAAGCACCTCGGTGTACAACTCTGTTAGTAAGAACCTGTTACTATTGTTGATGACATTCCGGTATCCACCAATGGACGAGAACTTTGCCTAATGGTCCGCCTCATTCAACGAGCAGGAAAAGGGTTCTCTTCGTCCCTCGCCCTTGGTACCGACATTGTTGCCGGCATACCTGACAAGCTATCCACTGACATGCCTCCCTGTCGCGGTATTGCAAGATGTCAACACCCTTCGTACTTTTAACCCACATGGTGGGCCCATAACCCACAGTTCCACAGGATCGAAACCTGACTCTCCTGTACACCCCGTGTTCCCAAAGTTATTCCTCCCGCATGGACTCGTATGTAATTCATGAGCCACCTCCCGATGAGATCATCAATTCTGGTATCAGACATAATACTTATTCTCGTTACTCTGTACCCCTTTCACACCTTGTGTCAGTGATCGAACAATTTTCTAGCCGTTTGTAACTTCTTATTGTACCATATTACTTTGCTCTCGACATGTTTTATTTGTTCAACTCGAGAGATACTCATATGATCATTCGTGGGGTAACCCCCAATGATTACCCCTGGTAGCGTTCTATCGTTGTCAAGCTGCCCCTTACCTATTCGTAAGTACGTTGGAGATCCCGAAGAAAGGATGACGACTTGATCATGGTGACTTGAAGTAGAGAAATGAAGACAGCAACGAAAGGGATCAACCTCTTCGAAAGGGCAGCCAAGACCGAGAAGACTCGTTAGGTTTTCGCTACCAACACTTTCCCCCCTTACTCCACCACTTAAATCTCCGGACGAGATTTCTTGTAGTGGAGGAGAATTGTGACGCCCGGATAATTAAGCTACAGTGATCCCCGCTAATGATGCCACATCACCCCGGTTACTATGCATAAACTCGCGTTAGTTCGAAACCTAGTTCGAATTTCAAATTTAAAACTAAGGCAAACTATAAAAGTTTTCAAACATTAAAATTAAAATGTTCGGAGTGTGCCAATTAATGCTTAGGTATTTGTGGTGAAGAAACCACGCTTTTACTGAATGCCTAAATACTTTAAAATAAATTAAAACAGAAAAGAATGAGATGAAAAAAATAAAAGGAAAAAAAAACAGAAAACTAACAAAAAAGAAAAGGAGCCCCCCTCCCACTGGGCCAACGAGCCCAGCTGGTCACCAGGCCGACTAGGCCGGCCCACCCCATCCCACCTTATCCCCCACTACCCCGAAACCCTAACCCCCAGTGCACCCACTCCCCAACGCATCGATCCCCACTCTCCCCTCACCCTCGTTCCTCTCACTCCCCCCCCCCCCGAACTAGACCGGGACGCAACGGCGCCCCCTTGCCAGACCGCGCCGCCCCTGGCGCCCATCGCCACCACCGCTCTGCCATCGCCAAGCCGCCTCCTTGCCGGAGAGGGGACGGATCCCGGGGGCTGTGTCGCGGATCCGGCCTCCCTCGCCACCCGTCCACGACCACGCTGACGCGGGACCCCGCCCGAAGCTACCTCGCCCCCGTCGCACGAGGACCGCGTCGCCGGACTGCCTCCTCGACACCGTCGTCTCCGTCCTCCTCCTCAACCCCCACTCCCTAGACCCTACGACTCCGGTGAGGCCACGCCCTCTGCGCCCCTCCTCTCTCTCCCTTGCCCCGTGCTCGTCTCCTCCCCTGCTCGCCGCTCGGGGCCGCGCCAGCCCCGCGCACCCCGGCCACCTCCCGTTTGCCGCACCCGTCGCCGACTCCTCCGTGCTCGCCGCCGTTCACCTTGCCCCGCTCCTGCACCCGCCTGCACTGGTGACGCCGCCTTGTCCGCGGCCAACTCCGACGCTCTGACCGCCCCGCTCTCCTCCTCTCGAGCGCAGCCTTGCCGCGCTGAACGCCCGTCACTGCCCTCCGTTCCCTTGGCCGGCGTCGTGGGCGCCGGCGGCCACGCCGGCGGCCTCGCCACGCCCGTGGCTGGCGCCCCCCTGCCTGTCGATCTGGGCACTCGCCCAGTCGGGCGCCGATGCCCAGCGCCCGCACCCGCGGCAACCGCAGCACCCGCAAACCCACTAGGCCCCCTGGGCCAATGACAAGGGGCCCCCACCCCCCTAAACATATTTATAAAAATAAAAATAAAAATAATTAATTAATTAATTAGAGAAATAATTAACTTAATTAATTTTGTTTAATTGAACTAAAATAATTAAACATTAGTTATCTAAATAACCTGGTTAGTTAATTAGTATGACAGTGGGGCCCACCCCTAATTAATTCTGATTAGATTAAATTAAATTTGGATAATTAACAAGTGTCTCTGACCAGTGGAACCCGCTGGTCAGGTTGACCAGTCAACTTTGGTGGCTGCTGACGTCAGCATGACATCATGCTGATGTCATTATTCCATTTTCGAATTAATTTAAATAACTAATTAAATTCCAGAAATTAATAAAATCTTTAGAAAATCATAACTTTTAATCCCTAACTCAGATTAAAATACTTTCTACATGAAAGTTGCTCAGAACGATGAGACAAATCTGGATACGCAGCATGTTCATCCGCCACGCGTCCCTAGCATAGTGAACCTGCAACATTTCACCTTCAGTTCATTTGTCCGAAAACGTGAAACACCAGGGATACTTTCCCGGATGTTTCGCCCTTTCGTCGGTATCATCTACTACCGCGTTAGGGCACAGCTAGCACCACGCTTTGTCATGTCATGCATCGTCATGCATTTGTTTGCATTGTAATTATTGTTTCTTCCCCCTCTTCTCTCACTAGACACCGAGACCGACGCCGCTGCTACCCAGTACGACTAGGTGTTGACGACTCCTTCTTCTTGCCAGAGCAACCAGGCAAGCCCCCCCCTTGATCACCAGATATCGCCTATTCTTCTCTATACTGCTTGCATTAGAGTAGTGTAGCATGTTACTGTTCGGTTACTCCTATTCTGTTGCATAGCCTGTCATTGTTGCTACAGTCATTGATACCCTACCAGCAATCCTAAATGCTTAGTATAGGATGCTAGTTTATCATCATTGGCCCTACATTCTTGTCAGTTTGCCTTGCTATACTATTGGGCCGTGATCACTCGGGAGGTGATCACGGGTGTATACTATACATACATACTATACAGATGGTGACAGTTGGGGATATTACCACTGGGCGTGAACCGGCCTACTTGGGCTGGGTTAACTTCATTAGTAATGTAAGCAGATGAAGGCCCACGGCCTGTATCCGGTTTAGAACTTGTAGCCGAAACCGGCATGGTATGTAAAGCTTGTATTGTAAGTTAGGAATAGAGAGAGACCAACTGGGGTACAAATATGAACCGGTATAGGACTCCATGAACCAACGGGCGTCACCCATGTATATAAGGGGACGACCCGGCGGCGGTTCAGGACAGACAACAACAACTCGAGCCTAGGTGAAGCTTGTTTGCTCCCTAGCCATCGAGACCACATCAATTCCATCACAACTAGACATAGGCTTTTACCTTCATCGAAGGGGCCAAACTAGTATAAACCCTCGTGTCTTTGCGTCCGTTTTAACCCCTTCAAGTTAACCCGTAGCGATGGCTCCACGACTAAGTCCTTTCACTAGGACATCTGCCGTGACAAATCCACGACAGTTGGCGCCCACCGTGGGGCTATCGCACGATGGTTTGATGATCTTGGAGGGCAAGCTCAAAGGACTCGAAGGCTATGTTGTGGGCCGGATGACCAAGAGTCGTCGCGGCAAGCTCTACATCGACGATTCGGGATGGGGTCCCGAAGCCAGCTCGATCGAGTACGGATACCGGGTCCCCTTTGGTGGCATACACGTTTTCATTGGCAAGATCGGTGAGCCTGGGCCTGAGCCGGACATCTGCACCGACCTCGTCGAGACGGCTCAGCGTGCGAGATCTACCCAGGCTAAACCGGCCATGAAGCGTGCCTTCGTTGGAGTCATCCACGGAGGAGAGCATGAGGACGAGTCAGAAAACGGTAGCGAGACCGTCGTCTATTTCGGCGATGAGTCCTCGACCGGAGAGACCGAATCGCTATACCAGTTGCAAGACGACCAGATTAGGGGCTGTTCCGATGGCGCCAGTATTCTAGACCCCCCAGATCAGATCAACCAGGTTGGAATATTCATGGCTGGCACGCAGGCGGCGAATCACTCTTCGACCGCTGCAGCAATGCTCTCTGGATCAACAGCGGCAGCGGCAGCAGGGGCAGGAGGCCTTGTGCGCCCGCCGGTTCAAATTATGTCTGACCTGTTTGATGCACTAGCCGCGCTTATGGCAGAGGCCAATCCGGCGGATCAGGAGGCCCATGATGCAGAGATTGCAAAGGTGAGAGAGCAGATCGTACAGGCCAAAGCAGATCTGGCAGCAGAAAAGGACAGGATGGCCGCAGAGCGGGCCGCTTTGGACGCCCAGGCGTATAAGCTCATGCTCGACCATAACGCATCACAGGAGGTCTTGAAGCGGAAGCACAGATCACGCCTGCCGTTAGGGTTTGACCCTCGAAATCTCTTTCACACTCCGGGAGCTGGAACCAGTATTCCGCCGGGGCACCTGGAGACAAACCGGCTCGAGGCACCAGGGCCAGGAGCAACGGTCCAACCCCGCCTGATGGAACCTCCTCAACAGAACATTGTGATTCCTCCGCCGGTTCAGACACCTCCGGGTCATTATTCTAATCCTATGGACAATCTTGTTGTAGCTGCTGCGCGATTAGAAGCTATCCCGGTGGAAGGAGATTCTCCGCAAGCAATAGAGACGCGCCGGGTTAAGGAACTTCTCCGGACCGCTTTGATTCAGCAGGAGGCATATTCATACAGCCACGATCGGATTCACTCCACACCTCGTCCAAGCCGGAGATATGGCAGGTGCATGGATGAACCAGCCATATCAAGCAACGCGCGAGGCCGTGAAGCGGCCCGTGGCAATCACCCGGCAGGTGGTGTTCGCGATGCTCAGGATGTGGTGGACCGGGCCCGGGCACGAAGGGAGGCCGAGTTAGCAGCGCAGAACGAGGCGGGTCAGCTTACACCGGTTCGTCCTGCCACCTCTGCCGGGCCAGGGGTCGCATCCGCTTTGGGAGTGCCTTGTTTAGTCCCCGCTTTACGCAATGTACGCCCGCCCAAAGATTTCAAGGGTCCGCGCAAGGTGCCGAATTACACCGCTGATTTATCTCCAGAAGCATGGGTAGAGAGTTATGAGACGGCCATGGAGATGCTGGATGTGGATGAGACCGCATGTGCAAAGTACTTCACCATGATGCTTGAAGGCACGGCCCGTACTTGGTTGAAGAGCCTGCCGCCTAATTCTATCAGTTCATGGGCCCAGCTGCGGGCCCGGTTTATCCAGAATTTCAAAAATACGTGTAAGCAGCCCAAATCCATAGTAGACTTGGCGGCTTGTGTTCGGGAGGACGGAGAGTCAACAACCCATTGGGTACGCCGCGTTTCCGAAGTCTTGCACTCGTCTGACAGGATCAATGCTGATTCTGCGATCTTAACCCTGGAGGGCAACTGCCCATTTATGCCTTTAAAGCTGAAATTGGGGCGTATGAAGCGGTTTTGTAATGACATGTGAACTCTCATGGCTGCTTTGGTAAAATATGCTGATTCTGATAGTACCAAGGATCCCGAGACTGACGATGATGAAGCAGGGAAGGGAAAGAAGAATAGCAATTCCAAGGGGCATCAGTACAGACCGGTGGGCCATGGAAACGGAACCAAGCGTAAGGCGGACAACAGCATGGACCTTGTGGCTAACACTAATGCGCAGGACAAGGGTTAGCGGCGCAGAGGTAAAGCGGTGAATCGTAATGGGGCTCCAAATCCTAACCCGGATCGCTTAAACTATTTGTTGAATCAGCCTTGCCCAAAGCACGGGACGAAGGAGACACCGGCTAACCACCTTTGGAAGGATTGCTACATTATGCAGGAATTTAAAAATTCTAATGCCTTCCGGTATGACCGTGGGTCAGGAGGTGGCTCAGGATCTGGTTTCCATGGGCCGGGTCACGATGGAGCTCCCGGTCCAGGTTTCAATCACGGCGGTCACAACAACCTGAATAATCAGAACGGTCAACAGCAGCAGCAGTAGTCGGGTTATCAGAGCTAGCCAAAACAGTTGAACAATGGACAGTATCATGTTTTCACAACTAGCTTGGATAAGCGCGACCGGAAACTCCACAAGCGAGCAGTGAACTCTGTTGAACCGGCCGTACCACGTTACTTACGCTTGTCGGAGCAGCCTATCGTGTGGAGCAGGGAGGACCACCCACCCCGGGTTGACAATCCAGGCTAGCTGGCATTAGTGGTAGACCCTCAGGTGGGAGGTTATAAATTCACCAAGGTACTCATGGATGGAGGGAGCAGTATTAACATCCTATACTATGAGACATTCCGCTGCATGGGGCTAACAGACAAAGATCTCAGACCGTCTAATACGGTGTTCCATGGTGTGGTGCCTGGCAAATCAGCATATCCTGTTGGTAAGATAGCCCTGGACGTGGCTTTTGGGGACGAGCATGATTCCCGATCCGAAAAACTAACCTTTGAGGTGGTGAAGATCCGGAGCCCGTATCACGCCTTGTTTGGGCGGCCGGCTTATGCCAAATTCATGGAACGGCCTTGTTATATCTACTTGCAGCTCAAGATGCCGGGTTAGAAGGGGACAATAACAGTTCACGGGAGCCGTAAGGTTGCTTTGGAATGTGAGGAAGGTGATGCAGCCTATGCAGAGTCGGTTTGTGCCACGGAGGAGTTGAAATATTATAAGGACAATGTTGATCCGGCGGACCTGACCCCTTTGAAGAAGCCAACCACGGAGCATGATTCAGATCTGAAGTTCAAATCGGCGACTGAGACTAAGCTTGTTGACTTCGTGCCCGGCGATTCGTCCAAGCAGTTCACTATCAATGCCAACTTGGACCCTAAATAGGAAAGCGCGCTCATCGAGTTCATCCGTGAGAACCGGGACATTTTTGCATGGAAGCCTTCTGACATGCCAGGTGTACCGAGGGAACTCGTTGAGCACACTCTTAATGTGGATCCTAAGTATAAACCGGTAAAGCAATTTCTCCGCCGGTTTAACAAAGAAAGGCGCAAAGCTATTGGAGAGGAAGTGGCCAGGCTCTTAGTAGCTGGCATTATCTTTGAGGTGTTCCATCCAGAGTGGCTTGCTAATCCGGTGCCGGTTCTTAAGAAAAATGGCACTTGGCGTATGTGTGTGGATTACACGGATCTTAATAGGGCTTGCCCAGCGGATCCTTTTGCCCTCCCCCGCATTGACCAGATTATTGATGCCACGGCGGGTTGTGAGCGTTTGAGTTTTTTGGATGCATATTCTGGATATCATTAGATCAAAATGGCGGTTAAGGACAAGGAGAAGACAGCGTTTATTACTCCCTTTGGAGCCTTCTGCTATATATCTATTCCTTTTGGGCTCAAGAGCGCCCAAGCCACTTATCAGCGGTGTGTACAGAATTGCCTGCATAAACAGATCGGCCGCAATGTGCACGCCTATGTGGATGATATTGTAGTCAAGTCAAGGCAGAAGGAGACGCTGGTGGATGATTTGAAGGAAACCTTTGACAACTTGCGGGTTTACAAGATGATGCTTAACCCGGCCAAGTTTGTCTTTGGTGTTCCGGCAGGCAAGTTACTGGGTTTTCTTGTGTCCAACAGAGGAATCGAGGCTAATCCGGAGAAGATTACGGATCACCTCCCTGGCTAAACCGAAGTGTATCAATGATGTTCAGCGTTTGGCGGGCCGGATCGCCGCACTGAGCCAGTTTATCAGCCGCCTTGGAGAGAAGGCTATCCCTTTATACCAGATGCTGAGAAAGATAGATCAATTCATCTGGAGTCCGGCTTCTGATGAAGCGTTGGAGGACTTGAAGCGGCAATTGTCCAATCCGCCCGTTCTTGCGGCTCCGGTCGACAAAGAGCCGTTATTGTTATACGTAGCGGCCAATGCTCATGC
The DNA here is from genome assembly GCF_018294505.1 of Triticum aestivum. Lineage (NCBI taxonomy): Eukaryota > Viridiplantae > Streptophyta > Magnoliopsida > Poales > Poaceae > Triticum > Triticum aestivum. The sequence goes on along the minus strand of NC_057797.1, from coordinate 405,997,917 downwards.
AGTTAGCGTGGCTATTGTGGTGGAACGCAAGGAGGCAGGCAAGGAATATCCGGTTCAGCGGCCGGTTTATTATATCAGCGAGGTGCTTATTGAAACCAAGCAAAGGTATCCGCATTGGCAGAAGCTGGTATATGGAGTTTTCATGGCAAGCTAGAAGTTGAAGCAGTATTTTCAGGGGCACCCCATCACAGTGGTCAATTAAGCTCCCTTGGGCGATATCATACAGAACCGGGAGGCGACTTGCCGGATTGCCAAGTGGGCTATAGAACTTGGGCCGCACGGATTGAAGTACGTGCCTCGGACGGCGGTGAAGTCTCAAGCACTTGTTGATTTCATCAATGATTGGACACATATTGGACTATCCATTTTGATGGATCCAGGCAATTGGAAGGCTCGGGGGCTGGAGTCGTATTAACTTCCCCACGAGGTGATAAGTTTTGTTATGTTCTCCGGTTAATGTTCCCTTGTACTAATAATGCAGCTGAGTACGAAGCTTTGCTCCATGGTCTCCGGATGGCTAAAGAGATGAACTTAAGCCGGGTTAAGTGCTTCGGTGACTCGGACCTCGTGGCTCAATAGGTGTCTGGCACTTGGGATTCTAAGGATCCGCTCATGGCCGCATATCGTCGTGAGGTGGATAATATTGCGGGTCACTTCAAGGGTTATCAGGTGGATCACGTGGACCATCGAAAGAATGAAGTGGCAGACGCTTTAAGCCGGTTGGGCTCTCAGCATAAACCGGTCCCGCCTAATGTCTTTCTTGATGTGTTGCACAACCCGTCAGTTAAGCTCCCAGGTGAAGCGGATTTGGCTATTCCTGATCCGGAGGCTCAATTGGTGGCAGCCCTGGATGTCATACCGGATTGGACAGTTCCTTATCTTGCTTACATGAACCAGGGAGAGTTGCCAGGGGATGAGATTCTAGCCAGGCAGATAGTCCGGCGATCCAAGTCTATGACGATTGTCAATGGCGAATTGCATCATTGCAGTGTATCAGGGGCGTTTCAACGTTGTGTTTCTCCTGAGGAAGGCTGTGAAATCTTACGAGAAATCCATGAAGGGGATTGTGGTCACCACGCCGGTTCAAAGTCTCTGGTGGCAAAGGCGTTTCGTCACGGGTTCTACTGGTTGACAGTGCATGCTGATGCGGAGGACTTGGTTAAACAGTGTGATGGCTGTCAGAAATTTTCAAGGCGTGCTCATGTGCCAGCTCAAGAATTGAGGATGATTCCAATCACTTGGCCGTTTCCAACTTGGGGGCTGGATATGGTCGGACCTTTTAAAAGATCCAAGGATAAGAAAACACACATTTTGGTGGCAGTTGACAAGTTTACCAAGTGGGTTGAAGCGGAGCCTGTCAGCAAGTGTGATGCAGCGACAGCGGTGCAGTTCATCAAAAAGGTGATTTTCCGGTTTGGCTTTCCGCACAGTATCATTACTGACAATGGTACCAATTTATCCTAGGGTGCTATGAAGGAGTTCTGTGAACGTGAGCACATCCGACTTGATGTATCATCAGTGGCTCATCCCTAGTCCAATGGGCAGGCAGAACGGGCTAATCAAGAGATCTTGCGAGGCATCAAACCCCGGCTTATGGTTCCATTGCAAAGAACACCAGGATGTTGGGTTGAAGAACTACCATCTGTGCTATGGAGTATCAATACTACACCCAACCGATCCAGAGGATACACGCCGTTTTTCATGGTCTACGGAGCGGAGGCGGTTCTCCCTAGTGATATCCGGCACGATTCGCCTCGTGTGGCAGCTTATGTTGAAGCGGACAATGAGACAGCATGACAAGACGCTTTGGACCTATTGGACGAGGAGCGTGATATAGCGGTTGCGCGCTCGGCGATTTATCAACAAGATCTTCGTCGCTATCACAGCCGCCGGGTCAGAACCAGAACTTTTCAAGAAGGAGATTTGGTGCTTCGGCTCATCCAAGACCAGACGGATATGCACAAGTTATCCCTACCTTGGGAGGGACCTTTCGTGGTCAGCAAGAATCTGCACAACGGGTCGTACTATCTGATTGATGTTCGAGAGCATAAAGACTCACGCACATCAGAGGAGGAGACCAACAGGCCGTGGAACATAGCTCATCTTAGGCCTTACTACACCTGAGCCATTGGCTCTATCTATGTACATATTATGATAGTGTATATATTATCCTTGATATAATAAAACTGGAGCCTCAGCTAAAGCGGGGTCTCCGTGTTTCATATCATGCGTGGTTACATGGAGTGGTTCTGTTTTAAAGCGGCCTCCGGTTTACCCCTTGAAATTTGCTTTTTTATATCACTTGGGGCCTTGGTCGTGTCCGAACCAACGCGACACCTTTTGATAGGCGAAAGCCACCAGATCACTTGGGGACATGGTCAAGTCTGAACCAGTCATGCCTCTTGATCGGCCTAAGGCCACAAAATCACTTGGGGGCTTGGTCGAACCCGAACCATTGCCACGCCTTTTGATTGGCATATATGCCATGGTTTCATTTGGGGACCTGGCTGACTTGAACCATTGTCACTCCTATAGGGGGCTTGGTCCGGTCCGACCATGGTAACACCATCTGATCAGCTCAGTATAGCATGTTTTTTGCAAATGGTTTTTATCATTGCCTTTGCTTCCATATTTATTTTATGGCTATTTCTTAATTTTTGTTGTGTTTCATTTAAACCAACAACACTTTTTACCGGTTCAGCTGACGGATTTGGTTCATTTTTTCCGGAGAAGTATGCCCGGTTTACCTTTCTTGTTAACATCATGGAGTAACAGGGGGGCTCGTAATGACCCAGCACGGTTTACATGGGAGCTATTTTCTCCCCTTTAACGGTAATGGTTTATAAAACCTCCGCTTCAAGCCTGTGTGACGCCCCCGATTCAATCGTACACTAATCATGCACGCAAATGTGTACGATCTAGATCAGGGACTCACGGGAAGATATCACAACACAACTCTAAAACATAAATAAGTCATACAAGCATCATAATACAAGCCAGGGGCCTCCAGGGCTCGAATACAAGTGCTCAATCATAGACGAGTCAGTGGAAGCATCAATATCTGAGTACAGACATAAGTTAAACAAGTTTGCCTTAAGAAGGCTAGCACAAACTGGGATACAGATCGAAAGAGGCGCAGGCCTCCTGCCTGGGATCCTCCTAACTACTCCTGGTCGTCGTCAGTGGGCTGCACGTAGTAGTAGGCACCTCCAGTGTAGTAGTCGTCATCGACGGTGGCGTCTGGCTCCTGGACTCCAGCATCTGGTTGCGACAACCAGAAAGAAAGGAAAGGGGGAAAAGGGGGGAGAAAGCAACCGTGAGTACTCATCCAAAGTACTCGCAAGCAAGCAGCTACACTACATATGCATGGGTATATGTGTAAAGGGCCATATCGGTGGACTGAACTGCAGAATGCCAGAATAAGAGGGGGATAGCTAATCCTGTCGAAGACTACGCTTCTGGCAGCCTCCGTCTTGCAGCATGTAGAAGAGGGTAGATTGAAGTCCTCCAAGTAGCATCTCCAAGTAGCATCTCCAGTAGCATCGCATAGCATAATCCTACCGGGCGATCCTCTCCTCGTTGCCCTGTGGAAAAGCGATCACCGGGTTGTCTGTGGAACTTGTCTTGGTGTGTTTTATTAAGTATCCGGTTCTAGTTGTCATAAGGTCAAGGTACAACTCCGGGTCGTCCTTTTACCGAGGGACACGGCTATTCGAATAGATTAACTTCCCTGCAGGGGTGCACCACATAACCCAACACGCTCGATCCCATTTGGCCGGACACACTTTCCTGGGTCATGCCCGGCCTCGGAAGATCAACACGTCGCAGCCCCACCTAGGCACAACAGAGAGGTCAGCACGCCGGTCTAACTCCTATGGCGCAGGGGTCTGGGCCCATCGACCTTTGCACACCTGCACGTTGCGTACGCGGCTGGAAGCAGACCTAGCCTAGTGGCGTTCCAGTCCAATCCGGCGCGCGCCACTCAGTTGCTGACGTCACGAAGGCTTCGGCTGATACCATGACGTCGGGATACCCATAACTACTCCCGCGTAGATGGTTAGTGCGTATAGACCAAATGGCCAGACTCAGATCAAATACCAAGATCTCGTTAAGCGTGTTATTATGAAGCAACCGCGGACGCCGACCAGGGCCAGGCCCACCTCTCGCCTAGGTGGTCTCAACCTGCCCTGTCGCTCCGCCACAAAGATCCACACAGAGGGCCGTCGGGACAAGGTCTTTTCAGCCCCCAATCCGTGAATCACTCGCGAGTACTCTTCGAGCGGACCCGACTTTATTCACCATCTGTATAGTATGTATGTATGTATAGTATATACCCGTGATCACCTCCCAAGTGATCACGGCCCGATAGTATAGCAAGGCAGACTGACAAGAATGTAGGGCCAATGATGATAAACTAGCATCCTATACTAAGCATTTAGGATTGCGGGTAAGGTATCAATGACTGTAGCAACAATGACAGGCTATGCAACAGAATAGGAGTAACTGAACAGTAACATGCTACACTACTCTAATGCAAGCAGTATAGAGAAGAATAGGCGATATCTGGTGATTAAGGGTTGGGCTTGCCTGGTTGCTCTGGCAAGAAGGATGGGTCGTCAACTCCGTAGTCAAACTGGGGTTGCCTGCAGTCTCGGGGTCTACCGGAAAGAAGTAACGGAGGGGGAACACAATAAATAACGGAGCAATCAAAGCATCACAAAGCGTAACAAGACAATACGCGGTGTTCGGTGTGCCCTAACGCGGTAGTAGGTGATACCGGCGAAAGGGGGAAACATCCAGGAAAGTATCCCCGGTGTTTCGCGTTTTAAGACAGATGAACCGGAGGGGGAAAGTTGTGTGTTTGCTATGCTAGGGATGTGTGGTGGACGAACGGGCTGCGTATCCGGATTCGCCTCGTTATTCTGAGCAACTTTCATGTTGAAAATAATTTAATCCGAGTTACGGTTTAAAAGATATGATGTTCTAAAGATTTCATTAATTTCTAGAATTTAATTAATTAATTAATTTGATTCGAAAATGGATTTATGACGTCAGCATCATGTCATGCTGATGTCAGCAGTCAATAGGGTTGACTGGTCAAACTGACGGTGGGTCCCGTTCGTCATTGACTGTTTAGTCTAATTAGGGTTCAATTAAACTAACTAGTTAATTAGATTAATTAAACAGGATTAATTAACTTAATTCATTCATTCATTAATTATTTTAATTATTAATTAATTATATATTTATTATTATTGTTGTTTTAAATTCTTTTTTCTAATGTTTTGGAGGCGGGGCCCCACATGTCATTGGCACAAGGAGCCATAGAGGGTGTGGGGGGGTTCACGGGCGTCGGGCGCAGGCGCAGCCCGTATGGGCGCTGCGGGCGCGACCGGCAGGGGCAACCCATCTGGGGCGCCAGCGACAATGGCAGAGCGCCGGAGAAGAGGGAGGCCGGTGGCCTGGGGCGGCCTCGGTGGGCGCGGGTCGGCAGTGAGGGGAGCCGCAGCGAGGGGCGCGTCACACAGGGGGCGGGGAAGGGCAGCAGCAGCTGCGGTCGCCGCGAGTGCGCGACCATGGGCGCGCGAGCGAGCGGGAGGAGGGGAGAGGCGGTGCGGTGCGATGGCCGTGGTGCCGTTCGGCGATCCCGTCGACGCGACGGAACGGATGACGGAGACGGGGAGAGAAGAGGAGGCCGGGGGCCTCACCGTGGGAGCGTAGGGGACGGGGCAGCGGGGGGTTGAGGAGAAGGATGGGGCTCACCGAGCCCTGTAGTTGAGCAAAGCCGGCTCGAGGAGGAGTCGGGTCTGGCGCGAAGGGGCGGAGGAGTTCCTGGCGATGAGCAGCGACGACAGGGTGGTCCGGCGACAGTGAGGCCTTCGGGCGGCAGCACGGCATCGACGGGGTTCGGGGCGAGTGACGGGGTGACGACGAGGTGGCCGTGGCGGAGGCATTCCGTGCGGCTTCGAGACGGTGGGGAAGGTCGACGGGGTGGGCGCCGTGGGGAGGTTCGTCCCCCCGATCCCGAT
>NC_057797.1:405983633-405991449 GCF_018294505.1 Triticum aestivum | reverse complement strand
CCGTAAAAAAATAGTTTTATCATTTATAAATTCAATAGGCATTTGTTTATTTGTTTTCACTACTGTTTTAATTGTTTTAGAGCCTTTAAACATTTTATCAAAGTTTGGTTTCTCCACCATAATTACTTACGATTTATTTGACACAACCCGAACAATTTAGTTTTAATTTTTGAAAACTTTTGTTGTTTGCCTGATTTTTAAATTGAATTCAAATCGGTTTCAAACTATCGCGAGATTAACTAAAGTGACAGCGGTGACATGGCATCATTAGGAGAGGGTTACTGTAGCTTAATTATCTGGGCGTCGCAATTCTCCTCCACTACAAGAAATCTCGTCCCGAGATTTAAGAGGGCGACTAGGGGGGAAAGATCTTGTTATGAAAGTTCTAACGAATCTTCTCAGTTTTGGTTGCTCTTCTCGAAGAGGTCAATCCATTACATTGGTGTCTTCAGTCCTCTGCTTCAACGCATCATGATGAAATTGTCGTCCTTTCTTCAGGATCTCCATCGTTCTTACGAAAGAATAAGGGGGGTATTCCGGGAGAACAAACCTCCACAAGGTTGACTATCTGGTCGATATCATCGGGGAAGGTGGCAGAACGTAACTCTCGAATTGAAACTTAAGAAAATATTGAGAGCAAAGTAATGAGGTTTCATGGGAAGTTTCAAGCGAGCAGGCAACCGTTTGATGCCTGAAACAGGGTGTGAAAGGGGCTTAAAGCAATCGGGAATAAGTATTGTGTCCGGTAACAGATTTGATGATCCCTCGGAAGATGGCTCGTGAATTACATACGAGGCCACACGCGAGGAACAACCTTGGGAATGGGGGGTGCAGGAGAGTCAGGTTTCGATCCTGTGGAACTGTGGGTTATGGGCCCACCATGTGGTTCAAAGTAGGAAGGGGGCCGACATCTTGCACGGTCACGATAGTAAGGCGTGTCAGAGGGTAGCCTATCAGTTATGTCGGCAACAACATCGATACCAAGGGCGAGGGACAAAGAGAACCATTTTCCTGCTCGTTGAACGAGGCAAACCAATTGGCAAGCTATCACCCATCGGTGGTTACCAGAATGTCATCAACAATAGTAACAGGGTCTTACAAACAGAGTGGTACAACAAGGTGCTTATCTAAGCAGGGAATTATCTCTGCTCAGTTAAGTCAGATTCAGGAAAGGTTAAGCAAAAGAATGGAAAGGAAAATACGATTATCAGATTAAACAGAACAATGGAAAGGAAAATGTGTTTAAACACATTGTTCAAGGGTAAATCCTTCCCAAGGACAAATAGAGCAAGATATCCACGACAGGATAGAAAGTAGAAACCATTTAGGTAAGGGGAGAGGATTTGATGACAATACCCATACAACGGTGTTTGGATAACTGACAAGAAACATTTAGCATCGTGCCTCCAATGTTCTTGTTGAAGAGCGGGGTATCATAGTCATGCTTCGAGGTAGCCATGATATGGTGTTTCAATCAAGGGCCAGACTTTGGATACACAAATGATCCATCAGGAGCAACTTATAAAATAAGTATTACAATTTCCTCCAGGAAGAATGGTTATCCTTGCAAAAGAAATTATAATGACAGGTCCTCCAGCCAGGGGGTGCTAGGCATGACATCATCTTACCGGGTCATCTAAGAACCATCATCATAACTCCTGGAAAGTTGTCCCAACCATCATATCTGACCGAGATTCAGATCCGATTGGTGTCATGATAACTCAGACTCAGGATGTCCGAGAAGAAAAGGTGCAACACAAATAGACGAAATGACATTGCAAGATTCTCGGGAAATGAACTATGGAAGCGAGTTCCGAAACAAGAGTTCATCATTAAAGTAAGAAGAGGATGATGAGGTGGCTGATGGACTCAGCGATAATTCAACGAGGCATGCAAAAAGATGCATCTCCTCAATTATGTGGATAAGGAGATAGCATTTGTTAGATCAAATGATATAATGAAGCATGTTTGAGGAAAACATACACAATTAAACATTGGTTGAAAGGTGCGCCCGAAATATGGGTTGGGCTGCACGACCAATGTCAGAATGGTGATTCAATAATCAATAGTCTAATAATGAATGGCCGACCATTAACTTCAAAGCAATAGGGTTGCTAAATAGGCAGAATCCAAACAGCACCGCTCACTTGTTGGTACCCCGGTTGGGATCAACGCGAGGACCAAGAAAGAATGGTGATTATGAGAAGTATCACTATAGCAAGAATTCTTAAGAGGTGGAGCAATCCACACAACATTCTTGACATCAAAGATGGTAATACTCCGCGGTAGAATCATAACATAAGTTGGATAACAAGGAACTCAAGGTACAACACAAAACAGGAACAATTTTTGTGTTGGAGGGAATGCAATAATGTTGTGGATGATAACCCAAACCATCGAGGGCAAAGGGTGCTATTTCTCATCAAGAATTCGATAGATATCTTGGAGGACCTCAGAATGTTGATGATGATCACGACACATTTGTCAAGAGGTTTCGAGAAGATGTAACTGATCGGTGATGACATCAAGTCAATGGAAATGATGAAGCCAAAAGTCATTGGGACCATGGGTACGACACAAACTCGAAATCAAGCTTGCTGTTCAAGGACAAACGATATGACGAGGAAGATCGATTGTAAGATTAGCTCTCGGTCGAAATTTGTGCTCCGAGAAGAAGGACCTGGTAGCACAGTTAAAAATTAGCACAATGATATAGCCAATCAGGCTAGGAATGGCGTGATCGGGTACAAACTCGTACTTATAGAAGCTTACTGAAGAGTTGCTGAACCATAGTGCGGACTCGGTTCAGTTATTGGTGTCTTTAAGTGTTTAAAAACTCAGAGCCCGTGAAAAATTGGAATCAGTGGGAATGTAGCACTTGATGAAGAACTCATAAGAAGTTACACAGTTCCGTGACAATCTCGAGATACTAGGGGGTAATACTCAACGACAAACCAAAGTAAAGGTTGGACACGTGTATTGATCCAGAGAAGACAAGTGCTTAAACTTGCCCGAGAAATGGGATCAAAGAAGAACATATGGTCGGAACCACGATTGCAAAGGATCAATTCACCAATACCAAAGGATATTATATCACGGAAATAGTTATTATTACAAGAAGCTTCCATAGTAGGATCTACATCGTGTCCATGGGCATGAACGCAAAGGTTCAAGGTCGACTCCCACTTCCTCAATGCATAACCTTCCATTCACCTCTCATATTTCGAAAATGACATTAGTTGTTGAACGTTTTACCTGGTGCAATACCAGATAAGTATGACCCGTGAAATCTTTCAGGTTCACACAGGTTAGGGAAGGCATTGGTTCAACCCATCGGGGCATCTAGGAATATATACCACAAACTTCGGAGTAAAAATCACCAGCTCAAAAGCAGAGCAAGCTTGGCAAAAACCAACGAATAGGATTTACTAATGGCATTATGTATCAGGGAAGAATTCACAAGGCGATTAAATATGAAGGACATTGCCGAATAATAATCCAACAAAGGATCTGACGGTCGATAGCGGAGCTGAGGTGAGCATCGGTACACAACTAGTTGAAGAAAGAATGCAAAGGCATTGGATTACAGAAGCAACTAGCTAATTCAAAGCTCACATGTAAAAGAATTATGATTTCCAAATCAAAGGATCAGAAGCAAAGTTCTGATTAGGGATGGATAAGTTGAATAGCCTTAGGGGTACAATCGATGGCAATTTGATTGGTCGAGATCCAGCTCATGTTTAAAATGGTGTATGAGCCGGAAAGATAATTTAAAAGGATCAACTGATGATTGCATGCATTCGCACTCATGTTGATTCAATAGGATCAAAATGACGGTGCCTAAGGATACTGACGAATATTGTCAGACATAGGGAAAGCATCCATAATGCAAGCAGACAAGCATTGCAGAGCAATAAGCTACTAAGGATTTTTGGAGGATCGAATAGTATTTCGAAGACCAATATGAAAACATGAACTAGGTATGAACGGATACTCGATAAGGGCGAGAAATTATCTGTAAGGGTATTCAGGTGGCAAGGAACTGCAAGGCAGTAGGCACAAAATATTCTCGGAATAATAGAAAGGATTTCAAGGTATCTTGTAATAACAAGATCAACTGGGAATAAAAGTAAGAACGTCAAGTGTATGTATTTATCCATAGGGATATTTCGGTGGAAGGGAATTGCAAAAGCAACGGGCACAAGGTCTCGAGAGAAAATCGGAGAGTATCTTCGAAATCTTCTGGTGCAGCCGGCGATCATCTGGACTGAAGGGGCTCTCCGGGAGAAAGTATTATCGAGAACCTAGAGTCCGAGTCAATAAAATCGTTTAACCCGAATAGGAGAGATGTTAGAGTCCCAGAGTATAGGTCGAGGAATAAAATATCCTACTACCACCCAATGGCGACGTGTGCCTGTAAGACACACAACCATGTTAGTAAAAGTTTTTGCAACGTCTAGACTCGACTTCGGCCAAGGAGTGTGGAATGGGGATTCCTACAGGCAGTCGGCTCTGATACCAACTTGTGACGCCCCCGATTCAATCGTACACTAATCATGCACGCAAATGTGTACGATCAAGATCAGGGACTCACGGGAAGATATCACAACACAACTCTCAAACATAAATAAGTCATACAAGCATCATAATACAAGCCAGGGGCCTCCAGGGCTCGAATACAAGTGCTCGATCATAGACGAGTCAGTGGAAGCATCAATATCTGAGTACAGACATAAGTTAAACAAGTTTGCCTTAAGAAGGCTAGCACAAACTGGGATACAGATCGAAAGAGGCGCAGACCTCCTGCCTAGGATCCTCCTAACTACTCCTGGTCGTCGTCAGCGGGCTGCACGTAGTAGTAGGCACCTCCAGTGTAGTAGTCGTCATCGATGGTGGCGTCTGGCTCCTGGACTCCAGCATCTGGTTGCGACAACCAGAAAGAAAGGAAAGGGGGAAAAGGGGGGAGGAAGCAACCGTGAGTACTCATCCAAAGTACTCGCAAGCAAGGAGCTACACTACATATGCATGGGTATATGTGTAAAGGGCCATATCGGTGGACTGAACTACAGAATGCCAGAATAAGAGGGGGATAGCTAATCCTGTCGAAGACTACGCTTCTGGCAGCCTCCGTCTTGCAGCATGTAGAAGAGGGTAGATTGAAGTCCTCCAAGTAGCATCTCCAAGTAGCATCTCCAAGTAGCATCTCCAGTAGCATCGCATAGCATAATCCTACCCGGCGATCCTCTCCTCGTTGCCCTGTGGAAAAGCGATCACCGGGTTGTCTGTGGAACTTGTCTTGGTGTGTTTTATTAAGTATCCGGTTCTAGTTGTCATAAGGTCAAGGTACAACTCCGGTTCGTCCTTTTACCGAGGGACACGGCTATTCGAATAGATTAACTTCCCTGCAGGGGTGCACCACATAACCCAACATGCTCGATCCCATTTGGCCGGGCACACTTTCCTGGGTCATGCCCGGCCTCGGAAGATCAACACGTCCTAGCCCCACCTAGGCACAACAGAGAGGTCAGCACGCCGGTCTAACTCCTATGGCGCAGGGGTCTGGGCCCATCGCCCTTTGCACACCTGCACGTTGCGTACGCGGCTGGAAGCAGACCTAGCCTAGTGGCGTTCCAGTCCAATCCGGCGTGCGCCACTCAGTTGCTGACGTCACGAAGGCTTCGGCTGATGCCACGATGTCGGGATACCCATAACTACTCCCGCGTAGATGGTTAGTGCGTATAGACCAAATGGCCAGACTCAGATCAAATACCAAGATCTCGTTAAGCGTGTTATTATGAAGCAACCGCGGACGCCGACCAGGGCCAGGCCCACCTCTCGCCTAGGTGGTCTCAACCTGCCCTGTCGCTCCGCCACAAAGATCCACACAGAGGGCCATCGGGACAAGGTCCTTTCAGCCCCCAATCCGTGAATCACTCGCGGGTACTCTTCGAGCGGACCCGACTTTAGTCACCATCTGTATAGTATGTATGTATGTATAGTATATACCCGTGATCACCTCCCAAGTGATCACGGCCCGATAGTATAGCAAGGCATACTGACAAGAATGTAGGGCCAATGATGATAAACTAGCATCCTATACTAAGCATTTAGGATTGCGGGTAGGGTATCAATGACTGTAGCAACAATGACAGGCTATGCAACAGAATAGGAGTAACTGAACAGTAACATGCTACACTACTCTAATGCAAGCAGTATAGAGAAGAATAGGCGATATCTGGTGATCAAGGGTGGGGCTTGCCTGGTTGCTCTGGCAAGAAGGAGGGGTCGTCAACTCCGTAGTCGAACTGGGGTCGCCGGCAGTCTCGGGGTCTATCGGAAAGAAGTAACGGAGGGGGAACACAATAAATAACGGATCAATCAAAGCATCACAAAGCGTAACAAGACAATACCCGGTGTTCGGTGTGCCCTAACACGGTAGTAGGTGATACCGGCGAAAGGGGGAAACATCCGGGAAAGTATCCCCGGTGTTTCGCGTTTTCGGACAGATGAACCGCAGGGGGAAAGTTGCGTGTTTGCTATGCTAGGGATGTGTGGTGGACGAACGGGCTGCATATCCGGATTCGTCTCGTTATTCTGAGCAACTTTCATGTTGAAAATAATTTAATCCGAGTTACGGTTTAAAAGTTATGATTTTCTAAAGATTTTATTAATTTCTAGAATTTAATTAATTATTTAATTTAATTCGAAAATAGATTTATGACGTCAGCATCATGTCATGCTGATGTCAGCAGTCAACAGGGTTGACTGGTCAAACTGACGGTGGGTCCCATTCGTCATTGACTGTTTAGTCTAATTAGGGTTCAATTAAACTTACTAGTTTATTAGATTAATTAAACAGGATTAATTAACTTAATTCATTCATTCATTAATTATTTTAAATATTAATTAATTATATATTTATTATTATTGTTGTTTTAAATTCTTTTTTCTAATGTTTTGGAGGCGGGGCCCCACATGTCATTGGCACAGGGAGCCATAGCGGGTGTGGGGGGGGGGGGTTCACGGGCGTCTGGCGCAGGCACAGCCCGTATGGGCGCTGCGGGCGCGACCGGCAGGGGCAACCCATCTGGGGCGCCGGCGACCACGGCAGAGCGCCGGAGAAGAGGGAGGCCGGTGGCCTGGGGCGGCCTCGGTGGGCGCGGGTCGGCAGTGAGGGGAGCCGCAGCGAGGGGGCGCGGCACACAGGGGGACGGGGAAGGGCAGCAGCAGCTGCGGTCGGCGCAAGCGCGCGACCATGGGCGCGCGAGCGAGCGGGAGGAGGGGAGAGGCGGTGCGGTGCGATGGCCGTGGTGCCGTTTGGCGATCCCGTCGACGCGACGGAACGGACGACAGAGACGGGGAGAGAAGAGGAGGCCGGGGCCTCACCGTGGGAGCGTAGGGGACGGGGCAGCGGGGGTTGAGGAGAAGGATGGGGCTCACCAAGCCCTGTAGTTGAGCAAAGCCGGCTCGAGGAGGAGTCGGGGCTGGCGCGACGGGCGGAGGAGTTCCTGGCGACGAGCAGCGACGGCAGGGTGGTCCGACGACAGTGAGGCCTTCGGGCGGCAGCACGGCATCGACGGGGTTCGGGGCGAGCGACGGGGTGACGACGAGGTGGCCGTGGCGGAGAAGTTCCGCGCGGCGTCGAGATGGTGGGGAAGGTCGACGGGGTCGGGGCGCCTTGGGGAGGTTCGTCCCCCCGATCCCGATCTGGATCGGGGAAGGGGAGAGAGACGTGGGGATTGTGGGGAGGGGTGGGAGTTAGGGTTTCGGGGGTAGCGAGGATATAGGCCAAGGGTAGTGGGCTGGCCGGCCGGCT
>NC_057797.1:405954292-405983623 GCF_018294505.1 Triticum aestivum | reverse complement strand
GGAGAAGAGGGAGGCCGGTGGCCTGGGGCGGCCTCAGTGGGCGCGGGTCGGCAGTGAGGGGAGCCGCAGCGAGGGGGCGCGGCACACAGGGGGACGGGGAAGGGCAGCAGCAGCTGCGGTCGGCGCGAGCGCGCGTCCATGGGCGCGCGAGCGAGCGGGAGGAGGGGAGAGGCGGTGCGGTGCGATGGCCGTGGTGCCGTTCGGCGATCCCGTCGACGCGACGGAACGGACAACGGAGACGGGAAGAGAAGAGGAGGCCGGGGGCCTCACCGTGGGAGCGTAGGGGACGGGGCAGCGGGGGGTTGAGGAGAAGGATGGGGCTCACCGAGCCCTATAGTTGAGCAAAGCCGGCTCGAGGAGGAGTCGGGGCTGGCGCGAAGGGTGGTCCGGCGACAGTGAGGCCTTCGGGCGGCAGCACGGCATCGACGGGGTTCGGGGCGAGCGACGGGGTGACGACGAGGTGGCCGTGGCGGAGGCGTTCCGCGCGGCATCGAGACGGTGGGGAAGGTCGACGGGGTCGGGGCGCCGTGGGGAGGTTCGTCCCCCCGATCCCGATCTGGATCGGGGAAGGGGAGAAAGACGTGGGGATCGTGGGGAGGGGGTGGGAGTTAGGGTTTCGGGGGCGGGTAGCGAGGATATAGGCCAGGGGTAGTGGGCTGGCCGGCCGGCTGACTAGCTGGGCCGGTTGGCCCAATGGGGGGGGTAAAGTTGTTTTCCTACTAATTTATTTTTGTTTTATTTTATATTTTATTTTCTTTTATTTTTATTTGTAGTTTCATTTATCTTTAGTTTTATAAAAATTACCACTACAAACTACTGTGAGATTAATTATTAACCCGTAATAAAATAGTTTTATCATTTTATAAATTCAATAAGCATTTGTTTATTTGTTTTCACTACTGTTTTAATTGTTTTAGAGCCTTTAAACATTTTATCAAAGTTTGGTTTCTCCACCATAATTACTTACGATTTATTTGACATAACCCGAACATTTTAGTTTTAATTTTTGAAAACTTTTGTTGTTTGCCTGATTTTAAATTGAATTCAAATCGGTTTCGAACTATCGCGAGATTAACTAAAGTGACAGCGGTGACATGGCATCATTAGGAGAGGGTTACTGTAGCATAATTATCCGGGCATCACAGCCTGGTTAAGCCAACTTCATGCCCAGCGATGGCAGGTACTTTGTATCGCCTATTTGGTTATGTGTTTTACATACATTGCTGATATATATATCAAGATCATAAACCGGCTGGCGGTATAACCGCCACCGAAGTTCTAGTTTTTCTGATTGCAGGAAATATAAATTGAGGTTTTTCAAGCAAAAGCATCAGTACTTATGCATGAAGGCATATTCAAGGCAGAAGTATTAACTATCCTATTACAAGGCAACATGGTGCCCAAATAAGATCATTGTTATTTTGGCGGATCATCGTAAGGCAGCTATGTAAGGGCATATTTATCCCTAAGTGTTTTGGTGATTGATGACAATGCTTGTGCGGACTAATCGTGTGCCTTGAGTCCATCAGATACTTCATCATTAGGCACAAGACGATTCGGTGCCCCTCGGAGACTGTTAAAGCCGGCGTTGTTCTACGTTTCTCTTTGGTGGAGTTGAGTCGTAGGAGAGCCGTACTATTAAGAGGGGGTCCGCGTCGGAAAGGTAGGGTGGAATCACACGTACACTTGTCCCTCCTTTCCTTGCACTTTGGAGCTACCCGTCATTATCTTGGTTGTGTGGAAAACTGGCGACTACTGCTGTACTTGCGGTAGTACCGCAGGTACAAGCGGTAGTACCGCGGCGTGTCACGGTAGTACCGCCCCTTCGGTGCGGTAGTACCGCGGCATCCTGGCCTAGTGCCGCTCCGGTGCGGTAGTAGGGGCGGATGTAATTTTTTACATCCGCACCCCCCACGGTAGTACCACTCGCCCAGCGCGGTAGTACTGTGGGGGCCCACGGAAGTACCGCTCCCTAGGAGTTGTAGTACCGTGCCCCTTCGACCTAGTACCGCAGTGTCGCGGTAGTAGGCGCGGATGTAATTTTTTACATCCGCGCCGACCACGGTAGTACCGCGCCTCTCAAGCGGTAGTACCGCGTCGGGTTTTTGCACCACCTTAGTTTCTGCGGAAGTAGGCACGGATGTAATTTATTTCATCCTCGCCCTTCCCAGGCCGTGACCCTCCTGCCTTGCGGTAGTACCGCAAGGGGGAGCGGTAGTACCGCGCCAGCGGTAGTACTGCTCCTTCGTCAGGCTTGTTCCGGCCTGTGCAGTTGCCACGGTAGTACCGTGGTCGTCCACGGTAGTACCGCGTTGCTTCGCGGTAGTACCGCTTCCTTGGAGCGGTAGTACCGTGGGTCGCGGGCTGAACATGTGGATAACGGTTGGATTTTTTCCACGACTATATAAGGGGTGTATTCTACCTCTAGTTGACTACCTCTTCCTCCTCTAAGCTCCATTGTTGCACCAAGCTCCATTTTCGCCCGATCTCTCTCCCTAGCCAATCAAACTTGTTGATTTGTTCGAGATTGGGTGACAAGGGCCCGATCTACACTTCCACCAAAGGATATTTGATTCCCCCGACTTATCCCTTGCGGATCTTGTTACTCTTGGGTGTTGAGCACCCTAGACGGTTGAGGTCACCTCGAAGCCATACTCCATTATGGTGAAATTTCGTGGTGTTGTTGTTGTTGGGAGCCTCCGATTGTTGTGGAGATTGCCCCAACCTTGCTTGTAAAGGTTCGGTCGCCGCCTTCAAGGGCACCAATAGTGGAATCACGGCATCTCGCATCGTGTGAGGGCGTGAGGAGAATACGGTGGCCCTAGTGGCTTCTTGGGGAGCATTGTGCCTCCACACCGCTCTAACGGAGACGTACTTCCCCTTAAAAGGAAGGAACTCCGGTAACACATCCTCGTCTCCACCGGCTCCACTCTTGGTTATTTCGTGCCTTTACTTTCGTAAGCTTACTTATTGTTACATCTCTTGCTTGCTTGCGTGCTAGTTGATATTGCATCATATAGGTTGCTCACTTAGTTGCATATCTAGACGACCTATTTGTTGCAAAGTTTAATTTGGTAAAGAAAAGCTTAAAAATTGTTAGTTGCCTATTCACCCCCCCCCCTCTAGTCAACCATATCGATCCTTTCAATTGGTATCAGAGCCTCGTCTCTTTGTTAAGGACTTTGCCGTCCGAAGAGTATGGCTGACACCAACGATGGTGCGAAGGAACACTCCGGTGTAAATCCCATCT
The DNA here is from genome assembly GCF_018294505.1 of Triticum aestivum. Classification (NCBI taxonomy): domain Eukaryota; kingdom Viridiplantae; phylum Streptophyta; class Magnoliopsida; order Poales; family Poaceae; genus Triticum; species Triticum aestivum. Next base: position 405,980,373 of record NC_057797.1, on the reverse strand, counting down.
CGTCTTCGGCCGAAGGGGGAACTTCGGTCTCTCATGAGGAATTCAATGTGGCTTTAGACACATTGAAAACCTCCATGACGGCCGAGGATAAAAGCATGTTTAATGATTTTCTAGAGGGACTTAAACTATCTACCGCACCTATGAAAGTGGGTGATCCTACTAACAAGGTGACGGATGCTATCCCCGACAAGGGGGAAGCTAACAATGAAAAGAGTCCTTCTACTAGTGGCAGAAATGGCACCGGCATCTTTGCCCATGTGGAACCCCCAGTCTATAAAGGGCCAATCCCCTCCACTCATTTGAATCATGCCGGTCCACCTCCTAAATATGAGAAACATGAAGATTTTGATAATTGGGTCTATCGCTTTAAGCGTCATTTGAAACATGTGAATACTAACCTTTGGAGAATCATTGAAGAAGGCTTTTACCCTCATGACCCAAGCAACTTCACCCCTCGAGAAGACGTGGACAATCAATTCAATGAGGGTGCTCTCTTCATAATCCAAGATGCAATTCTTCCCGAAGATCTCCCTCATCTTTGACCCCATGTCGTGGCTAAAGAAGCATGGAAATGTGTTGAGGGTCTCTACCGTGGAAGTGCTAGCATTCAACGCTCCAACTATGAAGTGGTGCAAGATGAAGCCGATGAGTTTGCGATGAAAGAAGATGAAGAACCCCGTGAGCTCTTCCAAAGAGTGACCAAACTCGCGGTCGCACTTCGAGATCATGGAAGCAAGGACACGGATGACAATTGGATCAAGCGGAAGTTCCTCAAGGCCATGATGCCCTACAACAAGGCCATGTCCTCCGTCAATCGTCAACGACCGGACTTCCACACCATGACCTCAAGTGAAGTGTTGGATGAGTTTGTTGCAATGAGCATCTTGGACAAGACCGCCGACAGTGCGGTGCTCCGTTCTCAAAGAGCAAAGAAGCCTAACCTTGCTTTGAAGGCCAAGGTTACTATGGAAGAAGAGGAAGAGGTGGAAGATGAGGAAAGAAACCCCGAAGACACCAAGTTTGACTATCATGAGCACAGGGCCCTTGCTTCAATACAATTTTGGAGCAAGAAGAGCTCAAGACCCAACATCAACAAAAACAACTCAAGTGGCGTCAAGGGCAAGCAACGAGTTAGAACTTGCTTCAACTGTGGCAATGTGAGCCATTTCGTTGCGGATTGTCCTTACGAGAAGCGGGAAGACAATGGTGGCAAGTTCATTCGGAACGACAAAGCCAAGTCCTTCCCCAACAAGAACAACTTCGCCAAGAAGACTCCCTCTCGTGGGTTGGTGGTTCAAGAAGAATACCAAGAGGATGACGATGATGATGAGAATGAAGAAGCAACGGCCATGGCGTCCATTGCCATTGCTACTCCCCGGGTGTCTCTCTTCGAATCACCCAACGAAAACATCACCGCTAGATGTCTCATGGCTAAGGCTTCAAACAAGGTAACCCCCAACATCTCAACCACCATCATTACTAATCCCTCCGTGGAGGATTGCATTGACGAACATGTTGAGTCTAATGAGGAAGTGAATGAATTTGAGTCTTTTATGAGTAAGCTCAAGGGAAAGTCCAAGAAGCACTTTGTTGCTCTCTTGGAACAACTTGGTGAGGCCAATGACATGATCGAGGCTCACGAAAAAACCATCTCCAAGATGGAAAGTCATAGTCGTGACTATGCCGATGAGATATCGGATCTCTCTAATGCTCTTGAGGAAGAGCGTGTGCATCGTTTGACTCTTGAGGAGTCACACAATGATGACCATGCTAATTTAAAGAAAGATCTTAATCATGCTCTTGTCATGTCTCGTGTGCTAACCTCCGAGAAGGCTAAACTTGGGGTTGATCATGCTAGACTCAAAGAGGAGTTTGAGATACTTGACAAGGCCCACAAGGTCTTGAAGGGTACTCATGCTAGCCTCAAAGAGTCTCATGCTCAACTCAAAGTTAAGCTAATCAAGGAAAAGGCCACCTTTCCTCATATGGTATTAATTGATAATGCATGTGCTACTAACCCTTGTTGTGAGCATGTGCATCTTGTGGAGGAAAATGCCAAGTTGAAGGATCAACTTGAGAAAGGCCTTGTGACATGCATTCAAGGTGAGAAAAACCTCAACGACCTTTTGAGCAATCAAAAGGAAGTTGTGGCCAAAGAAGGAATTGGGTTTGCACCCAAGTCCAAGAGCAAGAAGAAGAAGAACAACAAGGCCAATCGTCCTCCTCCCCTCAAACAAACGTTCGTGAAAGAGGGAGAGGGTGCTTCTAAGAATAAGAAGGAGAAAGTGAAGGAAGTTGTTGTCCAAAAGGGGAAAAGCATTTCCTCAAACAAAGCCTGCGACTTTAACCCTTCATATGTATTGTGTCGTGCTAGTGATGGACATGTTTATGCTAGATTTGTTGGTTCTTCTTATGAGTACATTGAATGGTCTATTTGGGTTCCCAAGACCCTTGTTACTAACATCAAAGGACCCATTACTAAATGGGTACCTAAAACCAAGCATTGATCTTGTGTAGGTGTTTGCTTCCGGTGGAGGATCATGGTTGCTCGATAGTGGAGCAACAAATCATATGACCGGGAGCAAGGACTTGGTGGTGGACGTGCAAGAGATTCCATCTATGCCCACCAATGTCGAGTGGGGTGATGCATCACATTCTAAGGTATTGGGTCTCGGCAAGGTTGTCATTTCTCATGATCTAACGATTGAGAAAGTCATGCTTGTTGAGTCCCTTGCATTCAATTTACTTTCCGTTCGTCAACTTGCACTCATGGGCTTTGCTACATTCTTTGATATTGATACCGTGGCCCTCTTGTGGAGCAAGACTCTTAAAGTAGCCTTTGTTGGGCATGTCGAGAACGGCCTCTATGTGGTTAACTTTTCGGAGCAACCCACTAAGACCGCGACATGCCTAATGGCTAAAGTTGACGTGGGATGGCTTTGGCATCGCCGTTTAGCCCACGTCAATATGAGATCTTTGCAAAGTCTTCTCAAGGGGGACCATGTTCATGGACTAACAAATGTTAGTTTTGCCAAAGATCGTGCTTGCAGTGCTTTTATCGAAGGAAAGCTTCATGAAAAGGCTCACCCTCCCTCAACCATCATCTACTCAAAGAGACCCTTGGAGCTCCTTCACATGGATCTATTCGGGCCTCCATCTTTTGATAGTCTTGGAGGAAGAAAGTATTGCTTGGTGATTGTGGATGATTATTCAAGAAACACTTGGGTATACTTCTTCAAGAGGAAGAGTGAGACCCAACAAACCGTCATCAACTTTGCAAATGAAGCTCAACGTCAACATGATGCAAAGATCTTGACAATAAGAAGCGACAACGGCACCGAGTTCAAGAACTACACCTTGGATGAGTTTCTTAGTGATGAGGGGATCAAGCATCAATATGCGGCACCTTATACCCCTCAACAAAATGGTGTTGCGGAGAGGAAGAATCGGACGTTGATGGATGCGGCAAGGACCATGATGGCGGAGTTCAAGTCTCCATCCAACTTTTGGGCCGAAGCCATCAACACCGCATGTCATGCATCCAATCGGCTCTATCTTTGCAAAGGCTTGAACAAGACTCCTTATGAGATCCTCACCGGCAACAAGCCCAAACTCAAGTACTTCCGGGTGTTCGGTTGTAAGTGTTTCATTCTCAAGAAAGGTGTTCGGTTGTCTAAATTTGAGGCTAGAGCTCATGAGGGCATATTTGTTGGTTATGCTACAAACTCTCATGCTTACCGTGTCCTCAACAAGTCCACCGGACTCATTGAGGAGACGTGTAACGTGGAGTTTGACGAAAATAACGGCTCCCAAGTAGTGCAAAGTGGTACTTGTGATATAGGTGATGAAATTCGTCCCCAAGCCATAAGAAGAATGGGTATTGGCCAAATCCTACCCATTGAGGAACCCCTTGTGGCCGAAGGAGAAGGACAATGCTCTACTCAAGTAGATCCATCGCCTCATCAAGTCCCACACGCTTCCGAAGAACAAAGTGAAGGCCCTCAACCTCGTGAACAAGACCAAGGGCAAGATCTACCTCAAGACGGCGGTGAACCTCTAAATGATGCCCAAGGTCAAGTTTTCCCCCTCGAGCGAGTTCAAGATCAAGAGCAACCTCAAGATCAAGAACAAGCTCAAGACGGCGCTCAAAATGATCAAGTCAACCCTCCTCTTTCCACACCCGAGGAGGAACTAGAGCGTCGTGCCGCGAAGATTGCTTCCAAGCTCACCACCCAAGACCATGTCATGGAAAATGTGGTTGGAAGCCTAAGAAAGGGGGTAAGCACTCGTAGACAATTGGCAAACTATTGTGAACATCACGCGTTTGTCTCTTGTGTCGAACCCCAAAAGGTCTATGAGGCACTCGAAGACTCGGATTGGCTCAATGCCATGCATGAAGAACTCAACAACTTCGAGTACAACAAGGTGTGGAGATTGGTGCCAAGACCATCCGGGAACCACAACGTCATTGGAACCAAGTGGATCTTCAAGAACAAGCAAGATGCTCATGGGAACATCATTCGCAACAAGGCAAGATTGGTAGCACAAGGCTACTCCCAAGTCGAGGTTATCGACTATGGTGAAACCTTTTCTCCCGTTGCTCGTCTTGAATCCATTCGTTTGTTGATTGCTTATGCTTCCCATCACAACTTTAAGTTGCAACAAATGGATGTGAAAAGTGCTTTTCTTAATTGTCCTATTAATGAGTTGGTCTATGTCAAGCAACCCCCCGGGTTCGAGGATCCCTACTTTCCGGATCATGTGTATCAACTCGATAAGGCACTCTATGGCCTTAAACAAGCCCCACGTGCGTGGTATGACCACCTTACCGAGTTGTTACAAGATCGTGGATTTGAAGTAGGGCTAATCGACCCCACTCTTTTTACTAAGAAGGTCAACGGGGAGTTGTTTGTATGCCAACTATATGTTGATGATATTATCTTTGGTTCCCCTAACAAAGCTTTCAATGAAGAATTTGCCGCTCTCATGACCTCCAAGTTTAAGATGTCTTCGATGGGAGAGTTGAAGTTCTTCCTTGGTTTCGACATCAAACAAAGAAGAGAAGGAACCTTCATCAACCAAGCCAAATACACTCAAGACATGCTTAAAAGATTCAAGCTAAGTGATGTCAAGCCGGCTACTACACCAATGCCTACCAAGTGCCAACTTGACATCGATCCCAATGGTAAAGCGGTGGATCAAAAGGTATATCGCTCCATGATTGGCTCCTTGCTTTACCTTTGTGCATCTAGACCGGATATCATGTTGAGTGTGGGGATGTGTGCACGTTTTCAAGCCGCACCAAAGGAAAGTCACTTTGTGGCGGTCAAGCGAACCTTTCGATATTTGGCTCATACCCCAAACTTTGGCTTATGGTACCCAAGAGGAGCAAACTTCAAGCTTGAAGGTTTCACGGATTCTGATTGGGCGGGAGACAAAGTGGATAGGAATTCCACTTCCGGAGGGTGCCAATTTCTTGGTTGCTCCTTGGTAAGTTGGTCTTCCAAGAAGCAAAGTTGTGTGTCTCTCTCGTCCACCGAAGCGGAGTATGTGGCGGCCGGTAGTTGTTGTGCTCAACTCCTATGGATGAGGCAAACTTTAAAGGAGTACGGTGTCATTTGTGACAAAGTGCCTCTTTGGTGTGATAATGAAAGTGCCATCAAGATTTCTCTCAACCCGGTGCAACACTTCAAGACGAAGCACATTGAGATTCGGTATCACTTCATCCGGGATCACATTAGGCGAGGGGAGATCGAGCTCAAGTATGTCAACACTCATGATAACCTTGCAGATATTTTCACGAAGCCCTTGGATGAAGCAAGATTTCGCGAGTTAAGGCATGAGCTAAATATCATTGATTTGAGCAATGTGACTTGAACCCGTGCACCCCCCACCACACTCAACTTGTTGTCTAGTTTAGGTGTAGGCATGGACATAGGGGGAGTGTTGTTCTCTCAATGAACTCTCCCTCCCCCCATTATGCATAAATAGATCACCCCTTTCACATTAGCCATTTTTATGGTACTTGTGCTTCAAAGACGAGTTTTGGTCATGGGCCCAAGGATAATTCTTCGCGGTGCCATACCATGCAACTCAAACATAGGTGGCTTCGGCCACCGCCCTCTCTCCTCGAGAGGCTTTGTCACTTAGGGATTTCCTGTTGTTCCCCTGGTATGTGCTTGTTTTTGTAGTTTTGGGTGTGTGTCTGTTTTTCCGTGCAGAGGCGTTTTTTTCTTGTTTGAAACCTTCGGTGTCGTGAGCTCACGGTACTACCGCGGTCGGCCACGGTACTACCGCGGCGAACAATGGTACTACCGCTGATGGGAGCATGGTACTACCGTCCCCAAGTGGCAGTAATTTTTTACTGCCGCCTGGTTGAGCGGTACTACCGCCTCGGCGCGGTACTTCCGCCCGAGCGGTACTACCGCGATGACCCGCGGTACTACCGCGCCGGTTCGAGCGTGTGGGGATAAGGCCGGGTAGGGGGAGTTCTAACTCCCCATACCCATTCGTCCTCTTTCGCTCCACGTCGTCTCTTCCTCTCCTGTGCTCACGAACGGAGCCGTCGTTCGTCGCCGGATCTCCTCCACCGGCTGCCCTCCCGTGATTCCGTCCAGTGGGATTGTTCCCCACCACGTGCTCTTGCTATGGACCAAGGTTTTTCCCCAAATCCTTGTCCTTTTTGATTGTGTTTGGTACTTTTAGGTTTTGGGGGAGGCTTGTATGTTCTTGAGATTCCTAGACCAAATCTCTGCAAGAGTAGGATGAAGGAGTGCGGTATTGCATAGGATTTACACTTGTATTGTTGTCTTGCGCTAGATCTGATCACCGTAGCACCGCCATGGCTTCGCGGTTCTTTTTCAGATTCAAATCCTGTTAGATCTGTCGCGACGCGGTACTACCGCCCATGGGGAGCGGTACTACCGCTCGCACGGTACTACCGCCCCTAGGGCGCGGTACTACCGCACACCATGCGGTACTAAGAGTCTACTACTGCCCCAGCCACGGTACTACCATGACCCCGCATGGTGCTACCGCGTCTGGAGCTGTACTAAGCCTTTAGTACCGCACACCATGGCACATCTACCGTGGCTCACATCTATCACATGCCAACTTTCTCGTTTATCTTCTATGGGTTTCATGTGTTGTCTTATGGCCTTTGCATTGATTCTTTTCGCCTTTTGTTTTGGTGCTTTGCGTGTGTGTCTCAGGTGGTGGCTCTCGCCGGTCCAATCCCATTCGTGACACTGGCTCCAAGCGTCTGCGCAACCCAAGAGAAGTTCCCGAGGGGTCATCTGCGTCCAAGCGCAATGTCAAGACCACCGCTAGCAAGCACAAGGAGCCCGCCAGGGGTATGGATGAGATAGGCCCTACAGAGTATGTCCGTCTCAGGCAGCTTCACCCTTATGTGACCCCACGCTCCACTGTCAGAGGGTGTGAACTGTTCTGGAACAAGACCCAAACCCAAATCTATTTGGATGTCATCAAGAATAAGCAGAATACCTATGTGGAAGTGAAGTGGATTGATATGCACCACATGAGGAAGGACAAGTTCCGTGACTACTTTGGGGAGGCTCTGGACTTGGTGGAGCAGTTTGGCATTGAGCATGTGATCTGTTTCCACCTGGACTATGACCCTGAGATCATATGTCAGTTCTTTGCTTCAGTGTACTTTCACTCCAATGAAGAAAGAAGGATGACCTGGATGACCAATGGCCGCAAGCTGTCTGCTACCTGGAAGGAGTTCATGGATTTGCTTCAAGTTGCTGATGATGGACTTGACACTCCTGTGGGTGTTCGCCCTCATGGCAATGCTGACTCTGCCGACAAGGACAAGCTCACCCCATTCATGGTTGAGAAGACGCTCGCCAATAGCAAGACAATTTTGGTTCTCAACCCCTTTCTAGATATCATGTACCGCATCTTCCGCAACTCCTTGTTCCCACGCATCGGTGACAAAGACAAGGTTCATGCCTATATGGTGGACATGATGCTTATTTCCCAGGAGGCTCGCTCGTCTCAGACTCAGCCACTTGATGTCTCTCACATCATGTGGTGTGAGCTTCGGTTTGTTGTGTTCAACCGCAAGGTGCCTATTTATGGGCCCTACCTGTTTCTGCTGATTTCGAAGACTTGGGAGAAGATGTACCCTGAGGAGGAGTTCCTGGCTCCAGACTGGATTCGCCATGAGCCCATTTGTCTGCGGGTCAAACCCAACTGGGCTAACACCGCTACTCGTGCTGAGGCGTCTGCTGCTAGGGCTGCTGCTGTTGATGAGGATGTTGCTGGCGCCGAGGATATAGCTGAGGGTCGTTCTGCTAGGCCCTCTCAGAGTGACAGAAGGATAAGATGAAGTCTCTTTTCTGCATGCAAGCCAAGGGCCACTACAGGGCTCACGTGGAGTCCAAGGAGAGTCGTCTCCGGCATAACAAGGTCTTGCAGCTCTATGGCGAGGATGTGTCTGGCGGGTCTGAGGAGCACATCACTCCTGAGACCGAGTGGATGGAGAAGCAAGGATACAGGTGGACTGATTTTGAGGAGGAGGTCGAGGAGTCCATTCTAGCTGCTGAGGCGTCTGACGAAGAGGCTTTGGATGACTTCTCTGCTTGAGCCACCTCTTGTGTGTGTAGGTGCCCTCTCTGCCATTTTGGCGTCTCGATGCCAAAGGGGGAGAGAGTGTAGGGATTTGCGAGTTTGCGAGTCGTGTGTGTCGTGTGTTTGCTGCTTTCTCAGTTGAACTCTTTGTTGTTTTTCTCGTTTGAACCTTGGTTATCTTACTTCGTATGGTGTAAGACATATGCACTCTATCTATCCTAGCAAGTTGGTATTATATTGTGCTATCTTCATGCTTTACTATGCTTATTATCATGTCTTGGTCTCTAAAATATAGGGGGAGTGTTGATCCTAGTCTGTGTGCCATGCAGTCCAAAGCATTCATCTAAAGTGCACACATCTAGGGGGAGCCCGTCTATATTTTAGAGAGGTGGGGTTTGCCCCTGCTCCTAATTATCTTATCTTTGTGCAAATCCCGTGTTGTCATCAATCCACCAAAAAGGGGGAGATTGTAAGGGCATATTTATCCCTAAGTGTTTTGGTGATTGATGACAATGCTTGTGCGGACTAATCGTGTGCCTTGAGTCCATCAGATACTTCATCATTAGGTACAAGATGATTCGGTGCCCCTCGGAGACTGTTGAAGCCGGTGTTGTTCTACGTTTCTCTTTGGTGGAGTTGAGTCGTAGGAGAGCCGTACTATTAAGAGGGGGTCCGCGTCGGAAAGGTAGGGTGGAATCACACGTACACTTGTCCCTCCTTTTCTTGCACTTTGGAGCTACCCGTCGTTATCTTGGTTGTGTGGAAAACTGGCGACTACTGCTGTACTTGCGGTAGTACCACAGGTACAAGCGGTAGTACCGCGGCGTGTCACGGTAGTACCGCCCCTTCGGTGCGGTAGTACCGCGGCATCCTGGCCTAGTGCCGCTCCGGTGCGGTAGTAGGGGCGGATGTAATTTTTTACATCCGCGCCCCCCACGGTAGTACCGCTCGCCCAGCGCGGTAGTACCGCGAGGGCCCATGGTAGTACCGCTCCCTAGGAGTTGTAGTACCGTGCCCCTTCGACCTAGTACCGCAGTGTCGTTGTAGTAGGCGCGGATGTAATTTTTTACATCCGCGCCGACCACGGTAGTACCGCGCCTCTCAAGCAGTAGTACCGCGTCGGGTTTTTGCACCACCTTAGTTTCTGTGGAAGTAGGCACGGATGTAATTTATTTCATCCGCGCCCTTCCCAGGCCGTGACCCTCCTGCCTTGCGGTAGTACCGCAAGGGGGAGCGGTAGTACCGCGCCAGCGGTAGTACTGCTCCTTCGTCAGGCTTGTTCCGGCCTGTGCAGTTGCCACGGTAGTACCGTGGTCGTCCACGGTAGTACCGCGTTGCCTCGCGGTAGTACCGCTTCCTTGGAGCGGTAGTACCGTGGGTCGCGGGCTGAACATGTGGATAACGGTTGGATTTTTTCCACTACTATATAAGGGGTGTCTTCTACCTCTAGTTGACTACCTCTTCCACCTCTAAGCTCCATTGTTGCTCCAAGCTCCATTTTCGCCCGATCTCTCTCCCTAGCCAATCAAACTTGTTGATTTGCTTGGGATTAGGTGACAAGGGCCCGATCTACACTTCCACAAAATGATATTTGATTCCCCCCACTTATCCCTTGCGGATCTTGTTACTCTTGGGTGTTGAGCACCCTAGACGGTTGAGGTCACCTCGAAGCCATACTCCATTGTGGTGAAGCTTCGTGGTGTTGTTGTTGTTGGGAGCCTCCGATTGTTGTGGAGATTGCCCCAACCTTGCTTGTAAAGGTTCGGTCGCCGCCTTCAAGGGCACCAATAGTGGAATCACGGCATCTCGCATCGTGTGAGGGCGTGAGGAGAATACGGTGGCCCTAGTGGCTTCTTGGGGAGCATTGTGCCTCCACACCGCTCTAACGGAGACGTACTTCCCCTTAAAAGGAAGGAACTCCGGTAACACATCCTCGTCTCCACCGGCTCCACTCTTGGTTATTTCGTGCCTTTACTTTCACAATCTTACTTATTGTTACATCTCTTGCTTGCTTGCGTGCTAGTTGATATTTCATCATATAGGTTGCTCACTTAGTTGCATATCTAGACAACCTATTTGTTGCAAAGTTTAATTTGGTAAAGAAAAGCTTAAAAATTGTTAGTTGCCTATTCACCCCCCCTCTAGTCAACCATATCGATCCTTTCAAGCTATTTAAACCGGCTTCCGGTTCAAGCCTGTTCATCGTCCTGCGCCGCTTCAGCTTCATCGTCTCTATCCATTGGCTGGAAATCAATAGTGGTCCAGTCGATTCCCATTAAAGCTTGAAAGACAGCCTCTTCATGGATCAGAGAAGACGGTTCAATATCAGGAGCGTAAGTATGCTTACGGATTGGAGGGATCAGATTCTCTGCTTCAAGAGTTTGTGCAGGCACTCGTTTGTTCTGATCGTTGTACTGGGCTTGATAATGCGACAAGTCTGCCTCTTCAGCCAATTGACAAGCCAGAGGGCGTACTGCACGGTTTATCGTCCTCAAATCATCTTCATTGAACTCGGAGCCATCTTCCTTTAGGCTAGGACAGCCTTGAGCTGCCTCAACAGGGTCAAAATCCCGCACCCATGCTTTTTCCCGGATCAAGGCATTAATGGCTCTGGTTCGAGCAGCAGATTTTTTTCAGCTCTTCAATCCGGGCAGCAAGCATTGACAACCTATTAAGAGTGTCCTGGATTAAAGAGGGTGCCGGATTGTTATGAGAGGCTGTGGTGATGATCCACTGTGCTCCGGTATACAGTTGTTCAACTAAAGTGTAGGCAGCCTTCAGCTTCTTCCGCACATCTGACCCTAAGTGCCCAATGCGTGTACCTACAACAATACAGGGACAATCTCAAACCGGATCTATTATAAGCAAGCCAGAGTTGTCACAGAAACCAAAAGGAGCTTACCAAAGATAGTAGCGGTCATCGAGTGTATTTGCCGCTTTACGGCGGTCAGCTCATCTACCACCGGTTTAAGGGCAGCTTCAGCGTTTTCAGCTCTTTTTGTTAAAGCGGCCTTTTTAGTGGCCCAATCAGCCCACTCCTTCTTGAAGCCCTCCTTCAGTTGTTCTGTGATGCTCAAGGCGCTGGTTAATTCTTCCCTTGCCTTGTCCGTTTCAGCTTGTTGGGTTTTCAAGGTTTCCTGCAGATCCGTAATTCGGTCCTCTTTGATCCTCACCTCAGCCTGCATACAGAAAGTACTTGGATTTAAACAAACGGTACAAGAATTTGAAGTACCAACCACATAACAAGTTATACGCTTAATACTTGGGGGCTAATGCACCTTCAATTTTCATCTATTATTAAATCGCAAAGTCCCAAGCTCAATACAGGTATTCAAATTGGCACTTGGGGGCTAATGGCTATTTGCTCAATTATGTTCTGATGTTAGAGTCTTTATTGGAGTCCCGGTTTAACTATGCTAAGTTGAACCGGCCCTTGGGGGCTATATTGACGGATTTCAAAGTGTTGAGGATTATATTCAAGTCCTGGTTTGAAGAAGGTTACAAACCGGCCCTTGGGGGCTAGGACGATTAATACAGTGGCAGTAATTAAACAAAGAAGGAGCACAAGGAAGTTACCTCAAATTTATCCCTCATCATCTTTACCAGACCAGCTTCACAATCACGGCTAGTATAAAGCCGGTTCAAATAACCAGAATGAAGATCTTGGGCACTCAGAGCAGCATATGTCTCCAGTTCAACATCCCATTTTCCTTTGTTCAGGGCGGAAAAAATCTTCTTTCACGGTATGCTTGGTTAAAGTGACAGGATTCCCAGGTTCAAAGCGACCTACACCGGTAATCACAACGTCATCATCTTTGGACTCACCGGTTTGCGTTGGCGCGGTAGGTTTATCGGCAGGCTTTGAAGGACTGCGGGATCTTTCAATCCGGGCGGAGCTGGCAGGCGGGTCAGTAGGGACTGAAGTACTGATAGGCCTTTCCTCAGGAATAGCATCATCTTGCAAGGGAGGATCATTGGGAATATCTTCATAGACAAACGCTTCAAGATCTGGTGCTTTATCCTGTTCAGGGGCAACATTTTCTTCGGCCGCTTTATCCAGACGGGCCTTCTTGCTTGGTTTGGGTTTAGCCCTGGAAGAGAAACAAGGAGTCAAGGAACAACATAAGTTATAATATAGTATACCAGAAACATATGTTCAGTCTAGCTTACCCAAGAACCGTTTTCAGTGGTGGCAGCTGAGTGGCCGAGGATTCACCAGAGGATGAATGAGAAGTAACCTGATAATCGGAGTCGGACGGATTAAGAGGTTGACGGAAGAAACCCGCTTTAGGATAAAAATTAATAGAAAGGTCGGAGACCTCTGAGCGGCGTTTTCGAACCGGACTATTTGGTAAACCGGCGGAAGTAACTACCTGACCGCTGTGCCGGGTTGTGCGGCGAGCCTCATGTTGCTGAGTCTTCATAAGAAATTTGGGATCCAAATAAGCAAGAGGATGAGAAAATTTAACTTTCCGGTTTGCCTGGCGAAATTTTGGCAAAGGCAAAGGATCTGAATCGGAAGAAAGAATAGTTACCTCAGCGACATCAGCATTGCTGGCTTCAGCGTCGTCCTGACAAGTATCATCATCAATAAGGCGTGTAAAAAGTAAGCCTAGTGAATCGAGTTCTACCTCAAGGTCCGAATTACCCACATCATCATCAACAGCCGGATCAGATGAAGCGGTGGTTTTCCTCTTTTTAGCAGGCTTCTTCATGACCTTGGTCTTTGGCCGGGTTGGTCGTTCTGTTTTTTCCGGTTTGTCTTGTGAAAGCTTCTTGCTCCCAAACGGATTATCACCCTGGTTAAGCAGTAATGGATGTCAGACGGAGATAGCGATAACAGGTTCAATAAAAAGTACAATCAAAATCTTACAGCCGGCGGTTTGTTGGTAGTACAGAAGGGGAGCAGGCCGGTTTGAGCGCAGAGGTGTTCCAGTTCATTCAGCATTTTCTTCACAGAATCTGTGACTTCATCATCTGAGAGCTGGATTTTGGTGTGTCGGAGTGGGTCATCGACGCTACCAGTATATTTGCACATTAAACCGGAGCGTCGGCTGAGAGGCAGTATGCTCCATGATATCCAACAGCGTGCAAGATCTATTCCAGTTAAACCGTTGGCCATTAGGGCTCGGAGCTTGGACAATTGCGGAGCATATTTACTTCTCTCCTTGCCACTTAATCTTTGTGGAAAGGGGTGAGTGTTGCCGAGCCGCTCCGGACAAAAGCCAGGTAAAGGATTTTCATTGTCAGGGGAGGTATCTTTGCAGTAGAACCATGTTCCATTCCACTCCTTGGGGTGAGTGTGTAGTTTGACATGGGGATAAGTGATCTCTTTCCTTTTCTGAATGGCCATACCGCCCAATTCGGTATTGGGGCCATCAGTGAATTCTGTGCGGCGGTTTAAGTGAAAGCAGTCTCTAAACAATTCAACTGAAGGCTCCTCTTGAAGGTATACCTCAGAGAGCACTTGGAAGTGACATAGGTTGGTAACAGAGTTGGGGCCAATATCTTGCAGACGGATCTGAAAATTGGCTAACACATCCCGGTAAAATTTAGAACCAGGCGGTTTGAAGCCCCGAGCCAAATGATCTGCAAAGACCACAACCTCTCCCTCTTGAGGTGTGGGAGGACATTCATCACCAGGAACCCTCCAGTGGATAGTATCTTTGCTGTCTAAAGCGTCGATCAGGACTAAATCATCCAACTGAGTTTCTGTGACGCGAGAAGGAACCCAATTGCACTCATATACTTGTTTGGCCATGGTGAGATCTACAAGAAATAGGTGATTCCGATTCAAGAATATGTTGGATAAAATAAGGTGCTGATCTGAACAATGTTAAACCGGAGGCAGTACATATAAACCGGATTTCTACGAGGTGGCATCATATGGATTCTGGCGGTTCAACAAGGGGACTAATGGTGTATACCGGTTTACTAACTTGTTCTATATTGAGTTAAACCGCCGGATCTAAAATGTTGAAAGCAATCGAGGTTGCGGATGGCTAAGTATGCAGAAACAGGTTTCGCAAAGTCTTATTGCAGCAATGGATCTGAAGTAAGTTCAGAAAAACATAAGATATTCAAAAGGGTAAAGACAAAAATGGAAGTAAACCAATGGGCAGATATGTAGATGAGATCTATGGACTTAAGTGTGAAACTACAGGCGGATGCTAAAATGCTACTGCTAATCAGGGCAGGGGTTCATAGATTTATCCGGGAGTCTGGGTACGAGCATGAACAGGCGAGGAACACGGCAAGAACATGAAACCCTAAGAACAGATCTATGTCAAGAAGAGAAGAAGGCATACTGGAAACGAAGAAGACGCGGAAGGATACCACAGTGCTCTGGTGCATTCAGGTTGATCCAGCGGCCCAAGACGATGCAGAGGTCGATGGCGGTGGCGGAGCTCCAAGGCTGGCGATGCGAGAAAGACGAAGAGAAAGAGACGAAGAGGAGAAAAGGAAATGACCCTTCGGTCCTATTTATAAGGCAACAGACGTGGGTCAGAGGCACGAATCCAGGAGCCAAAATTTCGGAAGTGGAGCTGATGACTTGGGTATCACAGATCTATTAATAAAGGAGAGCGTCATAAATGTTAACTTCGTGATGACATCATGCCGGTTTACAGCAGCCAGAGATGATGATGACATGGCGGTTTACCAATTACCAGAAGATGTCCAAGACAAAGATTTTGTGAAGGATTGACATGAACCAGTTCAAATCAATCTAGGGCCTAATGTTGGGGATATTACCACTGGGCGTGAACCGGCCTACTTGGGCTGGGTTAACTTCATTAGTAATGTAAGCAGATGAAGGCCCACGGCCTATAGCCGGTTTAGAAATTGTAGCTGTAACCGGCATGGTATGTAAAGCTTGTATTGTAAGTTAGGAATAGAGAGAGACCAACCGGGGTACTAATATGAACCGGTATGGGACTCCATGGACCGACGGGCGTCACCCGTGTATATAAGGGGACGACCCGGCGGCGGTTCAGGACAGACAACAACAACTCGAGCCTAGGTGAAGCTTGTTTGCTCCCTAGCCATCGAGACCACATCAATTCCATCACAACTAGACTTAGGCTTTTACCTTCATCGAAGGGGCCGAACTAGTATAAACCCTCGTGTCTTTGCGTCTGTTTTAACCCCTTCAAGTTAACCCGTAGCGATGGCTCCATGACTAAGTCCTTTCACTAGGACATCTGCCGTGACAAATCCACGACAGTGACTAAAGTCGGGTCAGCTCGTTGAGTACCCGCAAGTGATTCCGATGTGGGGGCTGAAAGGACAGGTGGCTCCATCCCGGTAGAGGTGGGCCTGGGTTCCGGACGGCCCCCGACTGTTACTTTGTGGCGGAGCAACAGGGCAGGTTGAGACCGCCTAGGAGAGAGATGGGCCTGGCTCTATTCGGCATTCGCGGATACTTAACACGCTTAACGAGATCTTGGTATTTGATCTGAGTCTGGCTACTGGCCTATACGCACTAACCAACTATGTGGGAACAATCATGGGCACTCGACGTCGTGGTATCAGTCGAAGCTCTCTTGACGTCAGCGACGGAGCGGTGCGCGCCGGATTGGACTGCGTAACGTGACTTCCTTCGTAATGGAGGTTGCTAGGTCTGCTTCCGGCCGCCCTCGCAATGTGCAGGTGTGCAATGGGAGATGGGCCCAGACCCCTGCGCGCATAGGATTTAGACCGGCGGGCTGACCTCTCTGTTGTGCCTAGGTGGGGCTGCGACGTTTTGATCTTCCAAGGCCGGGCATGACCCAGGAAAGTGTGTTCGGCCAAATGGGATCGAGCTTGTTGGGTTATGTGGTGCACCCCTGCAGGGAAGTTAATCTATTCGAATAGCCGTGTCCCTCGGTAAAAGGACGACCCGGAGTTGTACCTTTACCTTATTACAACTAGAACCGGATACTTAATAAAACACACCCAACCAAGTTCCACAGACAACCCGGTGATCGCTTTTCCACAGGGCGACGAGGGGAGGATCGCCGGGTAGGATTATGCTATGCGTTGCTACTTGGAGGACTTCAATCTACTCTCTTCTACATGCTGCAAGACGGAGGCTGCCAGAAGCGTAGTCTTCAAAAGGATTAGTTATCCCCCTCTTATTCTGGCATCCTGCAGTTCAGTCCACTGATATGGCCTCCTTACACATATACCCATGCATATGTAGTGTAGATCCTTGCTTGCGAGTACTTTGGATGAGTACTCACGGTTGCTTTCTCCCCCATTTTCCCCCTTTCCTTTCTTTCTGGTTGTCGCAACCAGATGCTGGAGTCCAGGAGCCAGACGCCACCATCGACGACGACTCCTACTACGTTGGAGGTGCCTACTACTACGTGCAGCTCGCTGACGACGAACAGGAGTAGTTTAGGAGGATCCCAGGCAGGAGGCCTGCGTCTCTTTCAATCTGTATCCCAGTTTGTGCTAGCCATCTTATAGCAACTTGTTTAACTTATGTCTGTACTCAGATATTGTTGCTTCTGCTGACTCGTCTATGATCGAGCACTTGTATTCGAGCCCTCGAGGCCCCTGGCTTGTATTATGATGCTTGTATGACTTATTTATGTTTTTAGAGTTGTGTTGTGGTATCTTCCCGTGAGTCCCTGATCTTGATCGTACATGTTTGCGTGCATGATTAGTGTAAGATTGAATCGGGGGTGTCACATGCAACTAGCAACATGTTAAATGAAGGTGGTTTGAACCCAAGGTTCAAATTCAAACTCCATATGTTAATATTCAAATGCCATTCATTTGATTTGTCCTAAACAGCAGCTATAAGTTGTTCTAACATGCATGAGAATGGTACAGATGGATAGATTGGATTTTTCTGATAATTTTTCATATATAACTTATTTCATTTGGAGTTAGGGTTGAATTTCTATGATTTTTCAAAGTTTGCAACATTTTCTAAAATAAATAAATCATTTAAGATTTATTTCAATTCCAGAAAAGTGATTACTACGTCAGCATGACGTCTGAGTGACGTCAGCAGGTCAACAGGTCGGTCGAGGTCAAACCTGACCTGTGGGACCCATTGGTCAGTGACTCGGCTAGTTAACTGGGTTACTTAGCACTAAGCTAATCCTAACTAAAGTGTTAGTAGGGCTGGGCCCACACGTCACAGGGTCATCTGGTTAACTAAGTTTAATTATAACTTAACAGAAGTTAGCAGGACCCTGGGCCCACATGTCAGCGACCCCGGAGAGGTCAAATCTCGGTCAACCGGGGTCAAACTCGCCGGCGGCTCGACGCCGGCGTCTTCAGATGCAGCGCAGGGGTGCGGAAATCGCCCTCTGGCGTCCAAATGGATGGCCGAGGACCTCCACGGGATGGGGGGCTCGTCTACAACGTTTAGTGCAAGTGGAGTGGTCGGGGACGGCCCAGAACGGCAACGGCGACCACTCGCGCGGCGGCCGGCGTTCGGACGTCGAACGTTCCGACGCCGCGGGGCACGGAAGGAGCAACGGGTGGTTGCTATGGCCCCGTAGTGATGTGCTGAGCGTCGTGGCACGCTCAATATCGAGCTCCAGTGGACGTGGCCATGGCAGCGAGGAGCTCAGGCGGCAACGTGATTTGGTCGTAGGCGAAGCAGCGGCTACGGCGAGAGAGAAAGCACAGGAGTGAGGGGAAAAGAGGAAGGGGCTCACGGTGGGTCATACGAGCGGATCAGTGGGATCGGGGAAGGCTTGGAGGCGATGGGGCGACGACGGCGATCTCCGGCGGCGGGAGCTTCAAGACAAGGTCGGGGGTGATGATGCGGGACTTGCGGTGTCATATTTGTTGGCGGAGAGCTTCAGGGCGACGCAGCGGAGCCGGTGGATATGTCGAGGAGGCGAGGAGGTGGCTCAGGGTGCGGCAGCGGCGAACGGCCGCGGCGGTGGCGCTCGGGGAGAGAGCAGAGATGTGGGAGAGAGGTCCAGGGTGTGAGGGGAGAGGTGCAGCGGGTTCGTGGCATCGCGGTGGCGCGAGGGGGAGGCTCGGGAATGCCTCGGTGGAAGCAGGAGGTGGAGGCCCCCCAGCGAGCGCGTGCATCTTCGCCTCTGCCTACTGGCAGAGGTTGAAGATGGCACGGCTGCCTGGTGGGCTGGGCTGCCTAATGGGCCGGCTACAGGTAAGGCCAGGTAAGTGGCCCAGGTACTCTCTCTGCTTTCCAATTTCCTTCTGTATTCTATTAATTTAGTTTTCTGTTATTTCATTTAGTTCATTTGCCACTGTTTTGAAAACAAACAAGTGCCAAATTCCTATGAATTTATTTATGTTGCTTCATGTACTTCTCCAAGGCACATAAACTATTTGAGAAGCATTTGAAAATATATTCTAGTTATATGAATATAAGTTCAAATTCAAATAACTATTGATTTAAATTCAAAGTCCCAAAAATAATTCCTTAAAAATGTTCCTAAATTTTGGTTTGGTATATAGCTCTTGCCAAAATTCTCAAAAATTGCAAAAGGACATCTTCGAAACAAAGAATGAGATTTCGAGGGTTCTTTGCCCTTTTTTTTATTTAAGTTTTTGAGGCTTCCACTTTCCTCAATTCCAAGTTTCTGAAATTTAGACATGATGCATGAGTTCTCTATCATGCAACTAATACAAGCAATATTCTAGGGCTGTGACAACTCAACCCCACTAACAAGAATCTTGTCCCAAGATTCAAGATGTGAGGTAAGAAGTAAGAGGGGAAACAAAGCCAACACAATCTTCTCGACCCAACTGCCCTTCATAAGAATGTTGATTGCTTGCATCATGTTGATCTTGACATCCTTGCTTTCGAGCTCTTTGTCCAACACAGTGACGACCGAAGAAACTCTACAGGAATCAATCTTCTCAAAGATCCAGCAACTCAAGATCAACTCATGGAGTGAGACGTTGAAACATTTCTTAGGCTGAGACACAAAACACCTTAGGGAAAGGTGACTCATGGAATTATTCCCTTAAGTGGCAAAAAGAATTACTTTTGATATCTTGATCATTGAAACTCTTTATACCAGCCTAAGTTAAATCACAATCGATCATTTGAGGGAGTTCGAAGGAATGGCATGCTCATACTAGAATGGATGATGTGGACTACCTTGTTGAAGACAACGCAATGGATGATTTTTGCTTACATCAGAAATGGATGGGACCCATGGTAAGTCCACTTTTGAAGATGATCTTGGACGACAATTGCTAAGAAGGGCAGCCGATGGGAGATTGGCACGATGGCGGTGCAAGCAAGGGACAAAATGCAAATGTTGGGAATGTTCCAACCATCATATCCGCCTGAGATTCAGATCTGGTTGGTAACGAGATATTTTAGACAACATGTCTGGAAAGGAAGTTTACAACACAAACCGACGAGATTGCGTTGCGAGATTCTCAAGGAAATGAACGGCACTAGCAAGCTCCAAAACATGAGCTGGTTCTGCTAAACACATGTGAACACGCTGTCCCGGACAAGCATGACCACATGGTAGTCTTACAACAAAACACTACCGAGTTCTGGTTGGGAACCACCATCGCGGATGACGAAGTCCTTGCATAAGTCATACGATTAGCTCTTATGAAGGAACTTATTCTCCTTGAACAAACCAGTTAGTGGCTTGGTGTGCTAGGGACACATATAGAATGGAGGTAATTAATCTACCAAACCATAGAATACTTCGCACAAATGCATGACTAACTTGGGATGATTCCAGAGGAAGCAAAACAAACTTACTCAAATTCACAGTGGCAACTTGCATCATTGCACGTGAACTAAGAGGAAGCCACTACTTACATTCAAACATATTCTTCATGAGCTGGCACGAAGAAAATGCTTACAGAAGTTTCCAACACCAACTTAGATGTTCAACATGAATCATGGACAAGATGTAAATGTTGTCAATGGGCTCAACAACAATCCATCCAGGCTTCCATATAGATGGAATTACACAATTAAGTGAACACGGTGAAAGCATTGGTCAGACCAAAAGATCTAATGGTGTATGCTCGAGGGATCGACCACGGGTAAGACAACATTACGAACATCGTTGGTTCTTATTTGACTTGACGATAGCCCATACTCAAATCAAAGATTAGACAAGGTGATAGGTCCATTAACTGATCATGAGGGTCAATCGATGAAGGTATCATCTTTCTACAACAAACACACAAACAAAAGGATATCCCTTTGGAATGAACTAAGTTAGGCAAGCTTTTATCTTCCAACTCTCCAAGTTGTTGTTTAGCTTAACCAACTAGCTCAGGGGTATCCAACACAGATTCTTGGAGAAGGGGGTGGTTTACAAGAAACCAACTTGATCACGAACACAACATAGCGGTCAGGTGACAACCTGGTAACACTTCCGAGAAGATTTTCGGAAAATCATGAACCACCGATATGTTACTAAGCTCGGGATCAATCTTGCTTTTCAGGGAAAGATGATGTGATCAAGAGAGTTATGGATTGACACAATCTTATCTCATTGATTGAGGAGTGCACCAGGGAAAATGGACCAGGTGGCACGATAAATCTTAGGATGATGATTCAATAGCTGGCATACTAAGAATAAGATTATTGTCCATTAACCACTAAGCAACATGGTTGCTAGGAGTATTGATTTCATGCATCACAGTTCACTTGTCGACATTCCGGTTACAATGTCACGGGACCGAGGAATGAATAATGAAGGCGAGAAGTATCACTGCCTCAAGGATTCATAAGAGGTTGTACAATTCCCATGATATTCTTGACATAAGGAAGATAATACTCCAGGGTAGAACAGAACAAAAGCTAGATTGGCGTTTTGATCTGTGGAATACAATTTCTTTGACCCAATCCAAGAAATGGATAAGGTACTGGAGTTTGTTTCTCCTAGTCATTCCAGAATAGAATGGCTTGACGGACCACAAGAATAATAGGCATCGATAACACGGATGCACAACTAGTCCTGACTATCAATTGGTAGACTGGGGTCGGATTACAGCTGAGGAGGGTCAAGTCAAGGAACATATATCTTTCTGAGTTGTGGATGCATAGATTAGTATGTCAAACATAGTTCAATAGGTTTCTTCCAGATAATCCATGCAGAGAGGTATGACTGGCAGAGTCACAATATAGAATGGGGAACTCATCGAGGGAACTCTTGTTGTGATCTTATGGTTCAAAGAACTTCTGCCATAAGTAGTTCATGGTATTTGGAAGAAGGAAATACCACGGACTTTGAGGACTAATGCAAAGGTTACTAATATCCTAAAGGAACTAGCAACACTATCAACATGAGGTAGGTAGGGTGAATCTCGGGTTCAAGAACCCAGGAATGGAATACCTACTAACTAATAACATCACGGGATGCTTCCGAGAATGAGCGCCAGAATCATCACACTAGGGATACAAAGCATTGCAAATTACTGGGTAGTTCTCTAGGATGCCTAGAGTCATAATACTAGTTCCAACATATATGTCAAGGCAATGGAGTACCTCAACAGACCGTTTAGTGCGCTTAATCTGGCCGAAAAGAATATCGGGAACTGGGAGGAAGTATTTGCAAATGCATTAGATTGTTTAGATACCTGGGATGACTCGGACAGCATAACGGCTGTAAATGGTCGAAAAAGATTTGAGACATCCTGCAAAATGGTGGCATAGCCACTCAACATCACAATATCAAGGTTCCTAGATGAACTATCAACACATATAAGTAGTAGGAACTGAATTGGGGCTTGAAACCATCAATCTTATGAGTCTACTGATTAGTAACACGTGATCCTGATAAAAAGACGAGAAAGCCTAGTTCTTAATCCCCGTAGAAGAGAAGAGGATGACTCACATCAGAAGGGCATAAGATAAAGGAGTAAAAAGAGCCTTACATTCCCTTCCACAATCAATTCCCTTACATAACTAAAGCATTTCTAGACACGACTTCGACCAGTTTGGCTTGGCAATCCTACATGCAGTCAGGCTCTGATACCAAAACTCTCAGGACCCCGATCTTAAGTCATACTGATCTAGCATGTAACACATCATATCACTTTGTGGCCTCACGCACGGTATTCCCACAGGTGCCACCTTACCTGGCCCAGGTCCGTTTGCGCATTTTGGCTCACGTATATGATAGTGTCGCTAGCATCCAAATGACAGAGAACCAGGGCCGACATGACTAGTTGTAAACCCAAAGTGGCACTAACTTACAGGGACAGGCATACATGATCCAGCATCGAACGTGTCAGTCAACAGCGAGTGAATCGGGGCTGTAGCTGCTGGGCTAGCAGGACTCCGGTAAACCGGGCTATAGCAGGCTAACAAGACTCTGTGACACTCTAAAAATTTTTATTTGGTTTTCATCAAAAACTTTGTGGTTCTTGAGGAGAGGCCTTTTTAAAAATTTTCTTTTTCAGAAAAAGCCTTCCACTTAAAAAAAAACTTCCTTTACTTTGGCAAGGATTTTATTTTTTTCAAACCTTAGTGTTCGATCTTTTGAAACTTCTTCTCTGTTGGTTCTCTCTCAAATTTTTTTTGGGAGTTTTAAATTGTTTTATTTTAAAGTGAAGCTCTATGAAAATTTGGGGTTTTTCATATCTTGGAACCACCCTTAACTTTGCATTGCTTCCATGTGGTAAAACCTCTCTAAAACCTCCCCTACACCTTGTGATCAACCTAAGTCCTCTGTCCCAACTAATCCAAACAAGTTTTGGATTTTATTCTAATTATTTTTCCTCTCAAAACAAATCTGAAAATTATTTGGAGCCTGAGGGATTTTCAAAGCAAGTACCATATTGCATTTGAGTTTTTACCTCAAACCAACCCTCTTGGATAGTCCTTTGTATCCACAACCCAGAACCATCTTGATCCACTCCTCCTCTTTTCAAAATTTTCAAAATTCAGCCTCTGCAAGTTTGGACCATATTTGCCAAATTTGATGAAATTCATATCTACACTACTCCAAAAATTCCACCAAAATTCAGGCAACCTATGTGAGCAATGAGAAGCCACTCCACCAAGTTTCAGCTCAAGAAAAAATCCCTAGATGCCATTTTCATTCTGTCGAACACCTTACGGGCACTGTTACTGTTCAAAAATTCAGAAAAGTTCAGTTTCAGTGTCGTGTGTGTTCGTCAGTTCCTCTCACGCGTTCACAGTGCATTTGGCACGTTCCTCTCCGCCTCTTCCTACTGTCTGGAGCACCACACGCTCACTTGGCCTCTTCCTCGCGTCGGTGGCACGATGGCCCGCCCTCGCCGGAGTCTTCCACGGCGTCGGTACCTCCCGTGGCGGCTGACAGGGGGCAAGAAC
Source organism: Triticum aestivum (assembly GCF_018294505.1). Classification (NCBI taxonomy): domain Eukaryota; kingdom Viridiplantae; phylum Streptophyta; class Magnoliopsida; order Poales; family Poaceae; genus Triticum; species Triticum aestivum. The sequence continues at coordinate 405,956,513 of NC_057797.1, read as the reverse complement.
GGCGGCTCAATGCCGTTCCGCGCCGCCCAGTGCTCCCTGGCTCTCCGCGTGGCCTCATGCATGCCAGCGCACCCCCGCTGCACCGTCGCCGTGGCCCGACAGCCCTGGACACGCTCTCTGCCGCCAACGGACCCGCGCCGTCCCGTTCCGACCAAAGCCTGCCCTAAACTTCTAATCCAAGTCCGGTTAGCATCTAAACGGACCCAGTAAACTCCCACGACGGCGCTCGACTCCCTAATCACCCCCGACCGAGCACTGCGCCACCGTAACCATCGCCAGAAATCCCCGTTCACGGCCACCGCCTCGGGCTGCCTATAAAAAGGGCCCCCAAGCTCACCCTCGTGCACGCCTCATCCCCACACCTCACCAACGCCACGCCAGGCCACTAGGGGGACCCCGAGGAGGTCTTCCGCATCAACTCCGGCCGCCCCGATCCGCCTCGGCCGCCACCTCGATTCGCTCCGGTGATGCCGTCTCCGGCGCCCAAACCCCGTTCGTTACCCTCTCTAGCTACCAGGAGCATAACCCCCTCCTCAATTTGATCACTGCAGCTCTCTCCGACGAAGTCCGCAACCACCCGAACCGCCGTCCGCCGGAGCAAAGCTCGCCGTCGACGTGGTGCTCGCCGACCACCACCACCACCACCAACCGACGCGGAAGGGTGCCCTGAACACGGAGGTACCCTCCGATCTCTCTGCCTCGCCGTGGATCGCCGCCGGCGACCACCGCGGCTCTCGGGCACCGGCGAGATCTGCCGCCCCGTTCATATTTTCAAACCTGACAAGCGGGACCCGCTGTCAGCCTCTCTGTTCTTCCTAAACGAAGCGTTTTCTGAAAACGTCTTCTTCCGAATGCGCTTTCCCTCTGGGCTGGCGTAGTCGCTACCGAAGCGCTTTCTGTTTTTATAAACTAGCCCCTAGAAAACTTCTCTTTCATTACAGATGAGTCCCTGGACAAAAACCTTTATAACTTTTAAACAGAAAGGTATTTTTGGTTGATTATTTTTCTGTTCTCTTTAAAATTTTGTCTAGTTTTTTATCAGATTTATTTGGAAAATTTTTGGTATACTTTCTGTGCACTCCTTGGTATTTACGATAGCGCATATATTTTCTTTATACCGTAGATACCGAAGGAGGTGACGGAGCCGCGAACTTCACCGAGCTAGGCTCCGACTACTCTGAACCAGGCAAGCATGTTTGAACTTTTGATATGATGAGTGTCTTGGCATGTTTTGCATCTAGTTAGTTTCATGGCATGTTGATGAGCATACCGATGAACGTTATTTTATGCGATGATGAGGTAAGTGAGTTCGATGATCCATAAGTGGATGGATGTGAGTATGAATGGCCATGTGTTGGCATGAGGATGGGTGAGATGGCAGTGTTGTAGCATGCCAGTCTCATGCCGGACTATGTGACTTCAGTGTCAAACCATATCGGTCCAGTTCCTTTCATTTCCTTCCCTGTACTACCACACGATTTCCGCAAGGAATATGGTTTAGTAAGTTGCAAACCGCTTTTCTGATACACACCAAAAGGAGAGGCCGTGATGATGGTTCCATGGCCCTGGATTAAAGGCAGTCATCCGGTCAGGGGGCATGGGTGTTTCCGGTTGGGACTGAGATGGGGGCACCCCTTAGAGCGCGCGTATATAAATTTGATCCCATGCTATTCGAGATTGTGATCTCCCCGTCTCAAAAGTTTTTCTTGGACGATGTCTAGGGTGATTCCTAGCATCGAGAGGTATGATGGGTGTGTACTGGTTAGCTGTGTTTTCTTCCGAAATACCGTAAACGGAACTAGTCCTGCGTGACTACGGAAATCCGTTGGCTGTGGGAATAATTTTGTACAAACTCTGCAGAGTCATATATCCCTCCAAATTATCTATTCCATGTCCAAATTCATATTATCTTGTCGTAACAATGACAGTGTTGATGACAGAGACTCCGGTGATTCGCATGAGTGCTAATTCCGGTTAAATGAATATTCCTGTGGATGGACTAACCCTTTTATTATCATGAATTAAATGTTTATTATGAGTATTGTTTACTTGTGAATTAAAGCCCTTTCTGTGATGTCGCCCCGACGTCCGACTATGGCATTTCTTTTCAAGCCCTTTCTGTGATGTCGCCCCGACGTCCGACTGTGGCATTTCTTTTCAAGCCCTTTTCTGTGATGTCGCCCCGACGTCCGACTGTGGCATTTCTTTTCAAGACCTTTTC
>NC_057797.1:405782711-405954134 GCF_018294505.1 Triticum aestivum | reverse complement strand
ACGTCCGACTGTGGCATTTCTTTTCAAGCCCTTTCTGTGATGTCGCCCCGACGTCCGACTGTGGCATTTCTTTTCAAGCCCTTTCTGTGATGTCGCCCCGACGTCCGACTGTGGCATTTCTTTTCAAGCCCTTTTTGTGATGTCGCCCCGACGTCCGACTGTGGCATTTCTTTTCAAGCCCTTTCTGTGACGTCGCCCCGACGTCCGACTGAGGTATTTCTTTTTAAGCCCTTTATGTGGTGTCGCTAAGACGCCCGACTATGGCATCTTTTTCTTTATATTTATTTGTTCACCGTTCGAGGCGTCGCTTCAGACACCCGATCGGAAATTATTTATGTTCTGTTGGGATTTCAGGCGGACTACCGCCGTTTCCCTTTTACTTACCTGGTTATGATAATTTTGAATGTACATTGGTGAATTTATTCATGACGCATCCATGCATGCATTTGTTATATCTTACGTCCGAACTGTCTTGCGAGTACTTTCAAGTACTCGCTGGCTTGTTGATTTGGCCAGATGCTGACGAAGGCGATCTCATGGATGAAGAGTTTGATAGCGAGTCCGACACTTAGAGGAGTCCCAGTCAGTCTCGTGCGACCTTGGATTTGGTCACTGTTTTATATCCGCTTCCGCTACCGAATAAATTCATCGAGCCTCACCTTTACGCTCGATGAAATGATAGACTTAGAGTCTTGTATTTCCCTCCCCGCTGTGTTTTTCCACCACCGCCCTATCCTCGAGTCAGTAGTATGTCCCCACACCACTGTGTCATGTCCGCCATTATGTATAATTATTGGCGTGCTTGTAATAATTTGGTTGAGCAACCGCAGTTCGACCCTGTAATATATTTTAAGCTACTGGCTTATTGTATCAAGAAATTGTCTACCAGTGAGGAGGATTTCTCTCATACTGGACTCAAAAGACTGGTTTATCAATAAATATTTTTATTGGAAAAACCGGTCGTGACAAGCTTGGTACCAGAGCCAGGCTGACTGTAGGAAGCCACTAGGTGCGATCGCTGATTAGTTATTAGCATGATAGAGCTAATTTATATTTTTGCAATTGTAGTCATTTTCTGTCAGTCAGCATAAATTTATGATCTGACCCTGCAGAATTTTTGCCTACTTTTGTAGATGGCCGACAACAGCTGCGAGTCTCAGACCTTCGCCAACGTGCCCGATGGGTTCGTCAAGCTTCTTTCTTTCATCGTTCAGGTCGCGATGGGGCCATCCGTGCGCCCAGTCTTCACACTCTGCCAGCACCGAGTCAACGACGGTCTGACCATGCACCAGGCCGCGGTGCAGTTCAAGGGAGGGCGTGGTGAGTTACGCTGCTTCCGGTTTGTGGGAAGAGCCATGCCTATGGAGAGGCATGCTATGCAGATGGCAGCCCGCGAGGCGATAGCTCGTCTCAGGGATGTCCTTCCTGTGATGAAGACTCGTCGTTACCGTTATCTTCCGTGCCATGTGCCTTACACCTATCACTACGCATACTCCTGCCCCAGAGGAGAACGAGACGAGGCTTTTGAGATGCTCATTGAGTATCTCCGGGCCCTGGAGGCAGCCTTCGACAACCTGGTGGACAACTTTGTAGCTACCCGCATGGACTCAGTCCATGGCTGTGCTGCCAACAGGAGGGAGCTGCTACCCATCGCTCCGCCACTGACTTTAGTCTCGTCCTCAGCATCTTATACGCCTACTCGTCGCCTGCCTTCTACCGAAGAATTCAACCAAGTCATTGCACCCTCTTCAGCGCGCACTGCACCACCCTTCGCGCCTGCTCCTGTACGTGTTGCTCCACCCCTGGCAATCGCTCCGTCCATTCTGCGCATCACTACACGTATGGAGCCCATTAGCGAGGAGGAAGTCGAGTCCCCAACCTCGCTACGCCTCGCCCTTGGCAGGGCAAAGGAGGTCGTCAACATCTCTGCCTGAGTACGCTTAGCTGCCGTGTATTGTAACGCTTTGTAAGATATGTACATAGGTTGTGAGAAGTAGCCTGTTTGCGCATCATGTAGAATCGGGAGAAGTGCACTAGCCTAAATAACATGTCAGGATTATGTACGCATATCCTGAGTGATGTATTGTATAATTACCGCCCGCGTGTAAGATATGTAATGAGCAGTCCTTCTCCGTGCGCAAGTCGATTTGTTTTTTTAAGCCGAGTTATTTAATTCTATCTGCCAGCTTTATGCATTTATGGTTTTGTTTTGCAACTCTTTCCGCTTTTCTTATGAGTTTTACAAAATATATCCCCAGAGTGAAAAATGTCTCGTCCTTGGACACGTTCCATGCCAACTCCACCAGAGGAAAATTATGATACAGAACCCAACAACGAGTTCACTCAGGGACAGTCAAGCCAACAGGGCAGTGAATCGGCACTTTCACAAATGTGCCGCCTTTATGAGCAAAGTCAGCAACAACATCGTGAGATGATGAACCAAGTCGTCAACATGGGGAATCATCATGGACAGTATCAGCAGCATTCCAAGTTATCTGAGCTACAGAAGACACGTCCTCAAACATTTTCTCACACTGACAAGCCTCTTGAAGCCGAGGACTGGCTTCGAGATATGGAGAGGAAATTAATTATTGCAAAATGTTCAGATCTAGAGAAAGTACTATATGCTCCACACTATCTCACAGGAGCAGCCGCATCGTGGTGGGAGAGTTTTCTGTACATGCATCCCAACGAAAATGACATAACCTGGGATGATTTCAAGGAAGGTTTCCGTGGTGCACATATTCCTAAGAGTATTATGAAAATCAAGAAGAGAGAATTCGTTGACCTCAAACAAAGGACCATGACAGTGTCAGATTACAACAGTCAATTTACACTATTGTCCCGCTATGCCAATGAAGAGCGTATGACTGAAAGCAAGAAGATGGAGAAATTCCTTGACGGTCTAGCACCCGCGCTTAAATGCCAACTGGTCATGCACACATTTCCTGATTTTAAAACACTGGTGGACAAGGCCATTACTCTGGAAAATGAGAGACGCAGTCTGGAAGATATCTGCAAGCGAAAAAGGGACCAGACTAATCACACTCGCAATCACCGAAGCAAGATAGATTTTAAAAAGGGTGGGACACCCAAGTTCTCATCCAATGTCTCACACCCAATTAAGAATTTTCATGCAAGGGACAAGGAATTCACCTATCGCCCCGGCGTTACTTGTTACGCTTGTGGAGAAGAAGGGCATTATGCCAAACAGTGCCCCAAGCCAAGGAATTCAACCCCAAAGCTGAACAACGGCGGCAATAATTCAGCGCCCAAGCGAAACAATTTCAATCCCAACAATAACCACAGGAAGGGTCATCTGAACCATGTAACCAAAGAGGAGGCACAAAATGCTCCGGATATCGTACTCGGTATGTTTCCTGTCAACACAATACCTGCAATGGTTTTGTTTGATTCTGGAGCTTCTCACTCTTTCATTTCGAAAAGTTTTGCTTTGCAAAATAAATTTTTGATGCTTCCTTTGGAGAAATCCATGACCATCAAGTCCCCTGGGATTCAGCAAGTTACTCAGAATTACTGTCAGAATGTGGTCATTGAGTTCGAAGGATTGAAGTTTCACGCAAATCTTATTGTATTGGAAAATAAAGGACTGGATGTCATCCTAGGGATGGATTGGCTAACCACCAATAAAGGTTTTATCGACTGTTTCAACAGGACCGTGATTCTCACACACCCCCAAGGGAAGATAATAAGAGTATCAGCCAAGGAAGGAAAAAGACCCCGGCAACAGAGGTTAAATAAGGTGGACGTTTCTGAGCTAAACAAGGTTCCAGTAGTGTGTGAATTTCCAGATGTATTCCCTGAAGACCTGCCAGGCATGCCACCAGACCGAGAAATAGAATTCCGCATTGAGCTAGCACCAGGAACCACCCCCATATACAAGAAACCATACAGAATGGCACCATCCGAGTTGATCGAGTTGAAGAAACAAATAAAGGAATTACTGGAAAAAGGATACATTCGAGCCAGCTCCTCACCTTGGGGATCACCAATTTTATTTGCCAAAAAGAAGGATGGGACGCTGAGATTGTGTATTAACTATCGAGCACTTAACATGGTCACAGTCAAAAACAAATACCCGATACCAAGGATAAACGATTTGTTTGATCAACTTGCTCAGGCCAAGGTATTCTCAAAAATTGACTTAAGGTCAGGATACCATCAATTGAAGGTACGAATGGAAGATATCCCCAAAACAGCCTTCACCTCCAGATATGGACTGTACGAGTTCACAGTGATGCCATTTGGATTAACTAACGCCCCAACATATTTTGTTCACCTCATGAACAAAGTATTTATGAAGTTTATGGACAAGTTCGTCGTGGTATTCATCGACGATATTCTGGTATACTCCAAGACACCAGAAGAGCACGCAGAACATCTCAGGATTGTGCTAGGAGAGCTAAGAAAACACCAATTGTATGCCAAGTTCAGCAAGTGCGAATTTTGGCTAAGACAAGTAGGTTTTCTAGGCCACGTGCTGACTCAAGACGGTATCGCAGTGGACCCAGAGAAAGTTAAGGCCGTACTTGACTGGAAATCACCAGCCAGCATAACGGACATACGGAGTTTCTTGGGAATGGCAGGATATTACCGCAGATTTATTGAAGGATTTTCCACCATAGCCAAGCCTATGACACAGTTGCTCAAGAAAGATAAGAAGTTTGAGTGGACAGGAGGCTGCGAGAAAAGTTTCCAAGAGCTAAAGCAGAAATTAACAATAGCACCGGTATTAATTGTACCCGACATACACAAGAATTTTGAAGTGTATTGTGACGCGTCCAGAAAGGGTCTCGGATGCGTGTTGATGCAAGAAGGCAAGGTTGTCGCCTACGCTTCAAGGCAACTTCGCAAGCACGAGGAAAATTATCCCACTCATGACTTAGAAATGGCAGCAGTTATTCATGCACTCAAGGAATGGAGGCATTTCCTACTTGGGAATCGATGTGAAATATATACGGATCACAAAAGTCTCAAATATATTTTCACGCAGCCAGAACTAAATTTACGGCAACGACGTTGGTTGGAATTGGTAAAGGATTATGATGTTGGTATCCATTACCATCCAGGGAAAGCAAATGTAGTGGCCGATGCCCTGAGTCGGAACCCCAGCTCCGACGGAAACTATCTGCACAGCTTGAGGCCCGAATTCCATCAAGAATTTGCCAAGCTCAACTTGATAATGGTAGCAGAAGGCACCATATCAAACTTGGAAATACAACCCAACCTTGTGGAGAAAATTAAAGAAGCTCAGCTCGGTCACCCCAGCATTGAAGGAATTAAAAGAAAGTTGAATATGGGCAAGGCCTCGGAATTCGTCACAAATAATGAAGGAATATTATGGTACGGAGAAAGGCTATGCATGCCAAACATAGAAGACTTTAAACAGCAAATTTTAGCTGAAGCACACACCACTCCATATTCGATCCACCCTGGAGGAACCAAAATGTATAAGGATATTCAGGAAAGATTTTGGTGGCACGGTATGAAGAGGGACATAGCCGCCTTCATTGCATGTTGCGACTCATGTCAACGCATAAAAGCTGAACATCAGAGACCAGCCGGACTACTGCAACCTAACAAAATACCTCAGTGGAAATGGGATGAAATAGGGATGGATTTTATTGTCGGACTACCTCGGTCACGACACGGGAATGATGCCATATGGGTCATCACTGACAGGTTGACCAAAGTGGCACACTTTATTCCAGTGAAGACAACCTTCACCACTCAGAGGCTTGCCAGGATTTATCTTTCCCGCATAGTTTGTCTGCACGGTGTCCCAAAGACTATAATATCCGATAGAGGCACTCAGTTCGTCTCAAGATTTTGGGAGCATTTACAACAGGCTCTGGGAACCCAACTAGCCTTCAGTACCGCATACCACCCACAGACTGATGGGCAGACTGAACGCGTAAACCAAATTTTAGAAGACATGCTGAGAGCATGTGTTCTCACATATGGAACCAGTTGGGAAGAAAGCCTGCCATACGCCGAGTTCGCGTATAACAATAGCTACCAGGCCAGCCTACAAATGGCACCATTTGAGGCCTTATACGGACGAAGGTGTCGTACCCCGTTAAATTGGTCAGAGACCGGAGACTGCCGCATCTTCGGACCAGACATGCTCCAAGAAGCCGAGGAAAAGGTCAAGCTAATCAGAGACCGACTTAAGACCGCTCAGAGTCGACAGAAGAGTTATTATGATCAGAAACATCGTAGGGTCAGCTTCGAACCCGGAGAGTTTGTATACCTGAGAGTATCCCCTATGAGAGGATTGCAACGATTCAAGATAAAAGGGAAGTTAGCACCAAGATTCATTGGACCATTTTGCATAGTGGCACGAAGAGGCACTGTAGCCTACCAGCTAGAATTACCCGAAGACTTGTCCGACATTCACGACGTGTTCCACGTCTCTCAATTAAGGAAGTGCGTAAGCAACCCAGAGAAACAAGTATCTCATGAGAACATTGATGTGCAGCCAGACCTCACTTATCGAGAACATCCCATAAGAATATTAGAGGAGTCTGAAAGGAGGACCCGACAGAAGACCATCAAGTTTTTCAAAGTCCAGTGGAGCAATCACACCGACAGTGAAGCAACTTGGGAAAGCGAGGATTTTCTTCGGACTGAGCATCCACACCTATTTAAGGATCAGCTGAAATCTCGGGGACGAGATTTTTCCTAAGGGGGTAGGTGTTGTGACACTCTAAAAAATTTTATTTGGTTTTCATCAAAAACTTTGTGGTTTTTGAGGAGAGGCCTTTTTAAAATTTTTCTTTTTCGGAAAAAGCCTTCCACTTAAAAAAACTTCCTTTACTTTGGCAAGGATTTTATTTTTTTCAAACCTTAGTGTTTGATCTTTTGAAACTTCTTCTCTGTTGGTTCTCTCTCAAATTTTTTTTGGGAGTTTTAAATTGTTTTATTTTAAAGTGAAGCTCTATGAAAATTTGGGGTTTTTCATATCTTGGAACCACCCTTAACTTTGCATTGCTTCCATGTGGTAAAACCTCTCCAAAACCTCCCCTACACCTTGTGATCAACCTAAGTCCTCTGTCCCAACTAATCCAAACAAGTTTTGGATTTTATTCTAATTATTTTTCCTCTCAAAACAAATCTGAAAATTATTTGGAGCCTGAGGGATTTTCAAAGCAAGTACCATATTGCATTTGAGTTTTTACCTCAAACCAACCCTCTTGGATAGTCCTTTGTACCCACAACCCAGAACCATCTTGATCCACTCCTCCTCTTTTCAAAATTTTCAAAATTCAGCCTCTACAAGTTTGGACCAGATTTGCCAAATTTGATGAAATTCATATCTACACTACAAAAATTCCACCAAAATTCAGGCAACCTATGTGAGCAATGAGAAGCCACTCCACCAAGTTTCAGCTCAAGGAAAAATCCCTAGATGCCATTTTCATTCTGTCGAACACCTTACGGGCACTGTTACTGTTCAAAAATTCAGAAAAGTTCAGTTTCAGTGTCGTGTGCGTTCGTCAGTTCCTCTCACGCGTTCACAGTGCATTTGGCACGTTCCTCTCCGCCTCTTCCTACTGTATGGAGCACCACACGCTCAATTGGCCTCTTCCTGGCGTCGGTGGCACGATGGCCCGCCCTCGCCGGAGTCTTCCATGGCATCGGTACCTCCCGTGGCGGCTGACAGGGGGCAAGAACGGCGGCTCAACGCCGTTCCGCGCAGCCCAGCGCTCCCTGGCTCTCCGCGTGGCCTCATGCACGCCAGCGCACCCCCGCTGCACCGTCGCCGTGGCCCGACAGCCCTGGACGCGCTCTCTGCCGCCAACGGACCCGCGCCGTCCCGTTCCGACAAAAGCCTGCCCTAAGCTTCTAATCCAAGTCCAGTTAGCATCTAAACGGACCCAGTAAACTCCCACGACGGCGCTCGACTCCCTAATCACCCCCGACCGAGCACTATGCCACCGTAACCATCGCCAGAAATCCCCTTTCACGGCCACCGCCTCGGGCTGCCTATAAAAAGGGCCCCCGAGCTCACCCTCGTGCACGCCTCATCCCCACACCTCACCAACGCCACGCCAGGCCACTAGGGGGACCCCGAGGAGGTCTTCCCCCTCAACTCCGGCCGCCCCGATCTGCCTCGGCCGCCACCTCGATTCGCTCCGGTGATGCCATCTCCGGCGCCCAAACCCCGTTCGTTACCCTCTCTAGCTACCAGGAGCATAACCCCCTCCTCAATTTGATCACTGCAGCTCTCTCCGACGAAGTCCGCAACCACCCGAACCGCCATCCACCGGAGCAAAGCTCGCCGTCGACGTGGTGCTCGCCGACCGCCACCACCACCACCAACCGACGCGGAAGGGTGCCCTGAACACGGAGGTACCCTTCGATCTCTCTGCCTCGCCGTGGATCGCCGCCGGCGACCACCGCGGCTCTCGGGCACCGGCGAGATCTGCCGCCCCGTTCATATTTTCAAACCTGACAAGTGGGACCCGCTGTCAGCCTCTCTATTCTTCCTAAACGAAGCGTTTTCTGAAAACATCTTCTTCCGAATGCGCTTTCCCTCTGGGCTGGCGTAGTCGCTACCGAAGCGCTTTCTGTTTTTATAAACTAGCCCCTAGAAAACTTCTGTTTCATTACAGATGAGTCCCTGGACAAAAACCTTTATAACTTTTAAACAGAAAGGTATATTTGGTTGATTCTTTTTCTGTTCTCTTTAAAATTTTGTCTAGTTTTTTATTAGATTTATTTGGAAAAATTTTGGTATATTTTCTGTGCACTCCTTGGCATTTACGATAGCGCATATATTTTCTTTATACCGTAGATACCGAAGGAGGTGACGGAGCCGCGAACTTCACCGAGCTAGGCTCCGACTACTCTGAACCAGGCAAGCATGTTTGAACTTTTGATATGATGAGTGTCTTGGCATGTTTTGCATCTAGTTAGTTTCATGGCATGTTGATGAGCATACCGATGAACGTTATTTTATGCGATGATGAGGTAAGTGAGTTCGATGATCCATAAGTGGATGGATGTGAGTATGAATGGCCATGTGTTGGCATGAGGATGGGTGAGATGGCAGTGTTGTAGCATGCCAGTCTCATGCCGGACTATGTGACTTCAGTGTCAAACCGTATCGATCCAGTTCCTTTCATTTCCTTCCCTGTACTACCACACGATTTCCGCAAGGAATATGGTTTAGTAAGTTGCAAACCGCTTTTCTGGTACACACCAAAAGGAGAGGCCGTGATGATGGTTCCATGGCCCTGGATTAAAGGCAGTCATCCGGTCAGGGGGCATGGGTGTTTCCGGTTGGGATTGAGATGGGGGCACCCCTTAGAGCGCGCGTATATAAATTTGATCCCATGCTATTCGAGATTGTGATCTCCCCGTCTCAAAAGTTTTTCTTGGACGATGTCTAGGGTGATTCCTAGCATCGAGAGGTATGATGGGTGTGTACTGGTTAGCTGTGTTTTCTTCCGAAATACCGTAAACGGAACTAGTCCTTCGTGACTACGGAAATCCGTTGGCTGTGGGAATAATTTTGTACAAACTTTGCAGAGTCATATATCCCTCCAAATTATCTATTCCATGTCCAAATTCGTATTATCTTGTCCTAACAATGACAGTGTTGATGACAGAGACTCCGATGATTCGCATGAGTGCTAATTCCGGTTAAATGAATATTCCTGTGGATGGACTAACCCTTTTATTATCATGAATTAAATGTTTATTATGAGTATTGTTTACTTGTGAATTAAAGCCCTTTCTGTGATGTCGCCCCGACGTCCGACTATGGCATTTCTTTTCAAGCCCTTTCTGTGATGTCGCCCCGACGTCCGACTGTGGCATTTCTTTTCAAGCCCTTTTTTGTGATGTCGCCCCGACGTCCGACTGTGGCATTTCTTTTCAAGACCTTTTCTGTGATGTCGCCCCAACGTCCGACTGTGGCATTTCTTTTCAAGCCCTTTCTGTGATGTCGCCCCGACGTCCGACTGTGGCATTTCTTTTCAAGCCCTTTCTGTGATGTCGCCCCGACGTCCGACTGTGGCATTTCTTTTCAAGCCCTTTTTGTGATGTCGCCCCGACGTCCGACTGTGGCATTTCTTTTCAAGCCCTTTCTGTGACGTCGCCCCGATGTCCGACTGAGGTATTTCTTTTTAAGCCCTTTATGTGGTGTCGCTAAGACGCCCGACTGTGGCATCTTTTTCTTTATATTTATTTGTTCACCGTTCGAGGCGTCGCTTCAGACACCCGATAGGAAATTATTTATGTTTTGTTGGGATTTCAGGCGGACTACCGCCGTTTCCCTTTTACTTACCTGGTTATGATAATTTTGAATGTACATTGGTGAATTTATTCATGACGCATCCATGCATGCATTTGTTATATCTTACGTCCGAACTGTCTTGCGAGTACTTTCAAGTACTCACTGGCTTGTTGATTTGGCCAGATGCTGACGAAGGCGATCTCATGGATGAAGAGTTTGATAGCGAGTCTGACACTTAGAGGAGTCCGAGTCAGTCTCGTGCGACCCTGGATTTGGTCACTGTTTTATATCCGCTTCCGCTACCGAATAAATTCATCGAGCCTCACCTCGACGCTCGATGAAATGATAGACTTAGAGTCTTGTATTTCCCTCCCCGTTGTGTTTTTCCACCACCGCCCTATCCTCGAGTCAGTAGTATGTCCCCACACCACTGTGTCATGTCCGCCATTATGTTTAATTATTGGCGTGCTTGTAATAATTTGGTTGAGCAACCGCAGTTCGACCCTGTAATATATTTTATGCTACTGGCTTATTGTATCAAGAAATTGTCTACCAGTGAGGAGGATTTCTCTCATACTGGACTCAAAAGACTGGTTTATCAATAAATATTTTTATTGGAAAAACCGGTCGTGACAGACTCTGGTATACACCGTGTGACATTTCCCTGAAGGGACAGACACGGGATCGAAGTAGGACACATGTCGGTCAGTCTAAGTGTTCCGGAGCAGTAGCAACTGGGCTAACAGGACTCCGGGAACCCCGGGCTATAGCAGACTACCATGGCTCAGTGGAAGCACTAGGCTACATTTCCCCATAAGAGAGGCTACCAAGGATAGACAGCTAGGTTGTCGGATCCCACACATAACAAGCATTTCAAAATCATACACACAATATGCTCGATATGTGCAAATACAACATGACATCACAAAAAAAACTCTACGACTCAAAGTATTTATTCATAAGGCTCCGAAGATTCAAGTATTACAAACATGGGCCTCATGACCCTGCATTCAAGTCATACAAGCAACAGCACAAGCGGAAGCTTAAACATGTCTGAGTACAGACAACTACAAATGAAAAAGGCTGAGAAGCCTGACTATCTACAAGACCCTCCCAGGGGTACAAGATCGTAGCTGAGGTAACAAGCTAAACGACGAAGTCCACACAGAACTACTAGCGAGACTGAAGTCTCTCTAGAAAACATAAATTAAGCAAACGTGAGTACAAATGTACCTAGCCAGACTTACATCAGAACTATCTACATACAGTGTCAACAAAGGGGGTGGTGGAGTTTAACTACAGCAAGCCAGTTTTGACTCGGTGGCTATCCTGAACTACGATTGCAAGTAACTCTTTTGAGGTGGCGCACACAAGTCCACATATTCACCATATCAATACACATAATGCTTCCGCTTTCGGTCTACGAGGGTACGTAGACAACACTTTCCCCTCTCATTGCTATGCATCACCATGATCTTGCGTGTGCGCAGGAATTTTTTTGAGATTACTACGTTCCGTAACAGTGGCATCAGAGCCAGGTTTATGCATAGATGTTATATGCACGAGTAGAACACAAGTGAGTTGTGGGCGATAATGGTCATACTACTTACCAGCATGTCATACTTTGATTTGGTGGTATTTTCGGATGAACCGGCCCGGACCAACATTACGCGTACGCTTACGCGAGATTAGTTCTACCGACGTGCTTCACACACATGTGGCTGGCGGGTGTCAGTTTCTCCAACTTTAGTTGAATCAAGTGTGGCTACGCCCGGTCCTTGTTGAAGGTTAAAACATCACATACTTGACGAAAAATCGTTGTGGTTTTGATGCGTAGGTAAGAACGGTTCTTGCTCAGCCCGTAGCAGCCACGTAAAACTTGCAACAACAAAGTAGAGGACATCTAACTTATTTTTGCAGGGCATGTTGTGATGTGATATGGTCAAGACATGATGCTAAATTTTATTGTATGAGATGATCATTTTTTGTAACGAAGTTATCGGCAACTGGCAGGAGCCATATGGTTGTCTCTTTATTGTATGAAATGCAATCGCCATGTAATTGCTTTACTTTATCACTAAGCAGTAGCAATAGTCGTAGATGCAATAGTTGGAGAGATGACAATGATGCTTCGACGGATATCAAGGTGTCAAGCCGGTGACGATGGTGATCATGATGGTGCTTTGGAGATGGAGATCAAAGAGACAAGATGATGATGGCCATATCATGTCGCTTATATTTATTGCATGTGATGTTTATCCTTTATGCATCTTATTTTGCTTAGTTCGACGGTAGCATTATAAGATGATCTCTCACTAAATTTCAAGGTACAAGTGTTCTCCCTGAGTATGCACCGTTGCGAAAGTTCGTCGTGCAGAGACACCTCGTGATGATCGGGTGTGATAAGCTCTACGTTCACGGGTGTGATAAGCTCTACGTTCACATACAACGAGTGCAAGCCAGTTTTGCACATGCAGAATACTCGGGTTTAAATTGACGAGCCTAGCATATGTAGATATGGCCTCAGAACACTAAGACCAAAAGGTCGAGCGTGAATCATATAGTAGATATGATCAACATAGTGATGTTCACCATTGAAAACTACTCCATCTCACGTGATGATCGGACATGGTTTAGTTCATATGGATCACGTGATCACTTAGATGATTAGAGGGATGTCTATCTAAGTGGGAGTTCTTAAGTAATTAGATTAATTGAACTTTAATTTATCATGAACTTAGTCCTGATCAGTATTTGCATAACTATGTTGTACATCAATAGCTCGCGATGTAGCTCCCCGTTTATTTTTTATATGTTCCTAGAGAAAAATAAGTTGAAAAATGTTAGTAGAATTGATGCGGACTAGCTCCGTGATCTGAGCATTATCCTCAATGCTGCTCAGAAGTATTATGTCCTCGATGCACCGCTAGGTGACATACCTATTGCAGGAGCAGATGTAGACTTTATGAATGTTTGACAAAGCTCGGTATGATGACTACTTGATAGTTTAGTGCACCATGCTTTACGGCTTAGAACCGGGACTTCAAAAATGTTTTGAACGCCATGGAGCATATGAGATGTTCCAAGAGTTGAAATTGGTATTTCAAACTCATGCCTGTGTCGAGAGGTATGAGACCTCTAAGAGTACTTTGCCTCCAAGATGGAGGAGAATAGCTGAACCAGTGAGCATGTGCTCAGATTGTCTAGGTACTACAATTGCTTGAATCAAGTGGGAGTTAATATTCCAGATAAGATAGTAAGTGACAAAGCTCTCTAGTCACTATCACCAAGTTACTAGAACTTCGTGATGAACTATAATATGCAAGGGATGACTAAAGTAATTCCCGAGCTCTTCGCGATACTGAAATCGGTGAAGGTAGAAATCAAGAAAAAGCATCAAGTGTTGATGGTTGACAAGACTACTAGTTTCAAGTAAAAGGGCAAGGGAATGAAAGGGAACTTCAAGAAGAATGGCAAGCAAGTTGCCACTCCCGTGAGGAAACCCAAAGCTAGACTCAAGCCTGAAACTGAGTGCTTCTACTGCAAAGGGACTGGTCACTAGAAGTGGAACTGCCCTAGATACTTGGTGGATAAGAAGGATGGCAAAGTGAACAAAGCTATATTTGATATACATGTTATTGATGTGTACTTTACTAGTGTTTATACCAACCCCTCGTTATTTGATACTAGTTCAGTTGCTAATAGTAGTAACTCGAAATGGGAGTTGCAAAATAAACAGAGACTAGTTATGGGCGAAGTGACGATGTGTGTTGGAAATGTTTCCAAGGTTGATAAGATCATCATCAAGGTTGATAAACAGAGACTAGTTATGGATTAGTGTTGAACCTAAAATAAATGTTATTTGGTGTTTGTGTTGAGCATGAATATGATTGGATCATGTTTATTGCAATACGTTTATTCATTTAACCCAAAGAATAATTGTTGTTCTATTTACATGAATAAAACCTTCTATGGTCATACACTTAATATAAATGGTTTATTGAATCTCGATCATAGTGATACACATATTCATAATATTGATGCCAAAAGATGCAAAATTGATAATGATAGTGCAACATACTTGTGGCACTGCCGTTTTGGTCATATTGGTGTAAAGCGCATGAAGAAACTCCATGCGGATCGGATTTTGGAATCTCTTGATTATGAATCATTTGATGCTAGCGAACCATGCCTCATGGGAAAGATGACTAAGATTCCATTCTCCGAAACAATGGAGCGAGCAATAGACTTGTTGGAAATAATACATACTGATGTATGCGATCCGATTAGTGTTGAGGCTCGCGGCGGGTATCATTATTTTCTGATATTCACAGATGATTTGAGCAGATATGGGTATATCTACTTAATGAAACACAAGTCTAAAACATTTGAAAAGTTCAAGGAATTTCAGAGTGAAGTGGAGAATCAGCGTAACAAGAAAATAATGTTTCTATGATCTAATCACAGTGGCAAATATTTGAGTTACGAGTTTGGCCCTAAATTAAGAAAACGTGTAATAGTTTCACAAACTCATGCCACCTAGAACACCACAACATAATGGTGTGTCCGGACGTCATAACTGTACTTTATTGGATATAGTTCAATCTATGATGTCTCTTACCAATTTACCACTATCGTTTTGGGGTTATGCATTAGAGACATCTACATTCACATTAAATAGGGTACCGTCTAAATCCGTTGAGACGACACCGTATGAACTATGGTTTGGCAAGAAACCTAAGTTGTCATTTCTTAAAGTTTGAGGTTGCAATGCTTATGTGAAAAAGTTTCAACCTGATAAGCTCAAACCCAAATCAGAGAAGTGCGTCTTCATAGGATACCCAAAAAGAAAATGTTGGGAACACCTTCTATCACAGATCCGAATGCAAGATCTTTGTTGCTAAGAATGGATCCTTTCTAGAGAAGGAGTTTCTCTCGAAAGAAGTGAGTGCGAGGAATGTAGAACTTGATGAGGTAATTGTACCTTCTCCCGAATTGGAAAGTAGTTCATCAATGAAATCAGTTCCAGTGATGCCTACACCAATTAGTGAGGAAGTTAATGATGATGATCATGAAACTTCAGATCAAGTTACTACCGAACCTCGTAGGTCAATCAGAGTATGTTCCGCACCAGAGTGGTACGGTAATCCTGTTCTGGAAATCATGTTACTAGACCATGATGAACCTACGAACTATGAGGAAGCGATGATGAGCCCAGATTCCTAAAAATGGCTTAAGGACATGAAATCTGAGATAGGATCCATGTATAAGAACAAAGTATGGACTTTGATTGACTTGCCCATTAATTGGCAAGCCATAGAGAATAAATGGATCTTCAAGAGGAAGACAGACGCTGATGGTAGTGTTACTATCTACGAAGCTCGAATTGTCGAAAAAGGTTTTCGACCAGTTCAAAGTGTTGAATACGATGAGATTTTTTCACTCTTATCGATGATTAAGTCTGTCCAAATCATGTTAAAAATTGCCACACTTTATGAAATCTGACAAATGGATATCAAAACTACATTCCTTAATGGATTTATTAAAGAAGAGTTGCATATGATGCAACCAGAAGGTTTTGTCAATCCTAAAGGTGCTAACAAAATGTGCAAGCTCCAGCAATCCATCTATGGACTGGTGCAAGCATCTCGAAGTTGGAGTATACGCTTTGATGAGTTGATCAAAGCATATAGTGTTATACAGACTTGCGATGAAGCCTGGATTTACAAGAAAGTGAGTGGGAGCACAACAACCTTTCTGATAAGTATATGTGAATGACATATTGTTGATCGGAAATGATGTAGAATTTTCTATAAAGCATAAAGGAGTGTTTGAAAGGATTTTTTCAAAGAAAGACCTTAGTGAAGCTCATTACATATTGAGCATCAAGATCTATAGAGATAGATCAAGATGCTTGTTTTCAATGAGTACATACCTTGACAAATTTTTTAAGTAGTTCCAAATAGAACAGTCAAAGAAGGAGTTCTTGCCTGTGTTGCAAGGTGTGAAGTTGAGTAAGACTCAAAGCCCGACCACGGCAGAAGATAGAGAGAGAATGGAACTCATTCCTTATGGCTCAGCCATAGGTTCTATAAAGTATGCCATGTTGTGTACCAGACCTATTGTATACCCTGCACTGAGTTTAGCAAGAGAGTACAATAGTGATCTAGGAGTAGATCACTGGACAACGGTCAAAATTATCCTGAGTGGAATAAGGAAATATTTCTCGGATATGGAGGTGACAAAGAGTTCGTCATAAAGAGTTACGTCAATGCAAGCTTTTACACCGATCCAGATGACTCTGTGTCTCTATATGGATACATATTGAAAGTGGGAGCAATCAGCTAGAGTAGCTCAGTGCAGCGTATTATAGACATAGAAATTTGCAAAATACATACGGCTCTGAATGTGCCAGACCCGTTGACTAAATTTATCTCACAAGCAAAACATGATCACACCTTATTACTCTTGTGTGTTAATCACATAGTAATGTGAACTAGATTATTGACTCTAGTAAACTCTTTGAGTGTTGGTCACATGGCGATCTGAGCTGTGGGTGTTAATCACATAAAGATGTGAACTATTGGTGTTAAATCACATGGCGATGTGAACTAGATTATTAACTCTAGTGCAAGTGGGAGACTGAAGGAAATATGCCCTAGAGGCAATAATAAAGTTATAATTTATTTCCTTATATCATGATAAAAATTTATTAGTCATGCTAGAATTGTATTAACTGGAAACTTAGTACATGTGTGAATACATAGACAAACAGAGTGTCACTAGTATGCCTCTACTTGACTAGCTCGTTGAATCAAAGATTGTTAAGTTTCCTAGCCATAGACATGAGTTGTCATTTGATTAACGGGATCACATCATTAGAGAATGATGTGATTGACTTGACCCATTCCATTAGCTTAGCACTTGACGTTTAGTATGTTGCTATTGCTTTCTTCATGACTTAAACATATTCCTATGACTATGAGATTACGCAACTTCCGAATACCAAAGGAACACTTTGTGTGCTATCAAATGTCACAACGTAACTGGGTGATTATAAAGATGCTCTACAGGTGTCTCCGATGGTGTTTGTTGAGTTGGCATTGATCGAGATTAGGATCTGTCACTCTTATTGCCGAAGAGGTATCTCTGTGCCCTCTCGGTAATGCACATCACTATAAGCCTTGCAAGCAATGTAACTAATGAGTTAGTTACAGGTTGATGCATTAGGGAACGAGTAAAGAGACTTGCCGGTAATGAGATTGAACTAGGTATTGAGAAACCGACGATCGAATCTCGGGCAAGTAACATACTGATGACAAAGGGAACAACGTAACGTTGTTATGCGGTTTGACCGATAAAGATCTTCGTAGAATATGTGGGAGCCAATATGAGCATCTAGGTTCCGCTATTGGTTATTGACGAGAGACGTGTCTCGGTCATGTCTACATAGTTCTCGAACCCGTAGGGTCCGCACGCTTAACGTTTGGTGACGATCGGCATTATGACTTTATGTGTTTTGAGGTATCGAAGGTAGTTCGGAGTCCCGGATATGATCACGGACATGACGAGGAGTCTCAAAACGGTCGAGGCATAAAGATCGATATATTGGAAGCCTATATATGGAGATCGGAATAGGTTCCGGATGATATCGGGCAATTACCGGAGTACCGGGGGGTTACCGGAACCCCACGGGGGCTATATGGGCCTTCATGGGCCTTAGTGGGAGAGAGAGGAGGCGGCCAAGAGGGCACAGAGAGAGGAGGCCCCCAAGCCCAATCCGAATTGGGGAGGGAGGCCGGCCCCCCTTTCCTTCTTCTCCTCTCCCCTTCCTTCCCCTCCTATTGTGACTAGGAAAGAGGGGGAAACCTACTCCTAGTTGGAGTAGGAATCCCCCTTGGGGCGCACCATGAGGGCCGGCTGGCCCCCTCCTCCCCTCCTTTATATATAGGGGAGGGGGCACCCCTTGGACACAAGCTGATTGAACTCTTAGCCGTGTGCGGTGCCCCCCTCCACCATATTCCACCTCGGTCATATTGTAGCGGTGCTTAGGCGAAGCCCTGCATCGGTAACTTCATCATCATCATCATCACGCCGTCGTGCTGACGAAACTCTCCCTCGAAGCTCTACTCGATCGTGAGTTCGCAGGACGTCACCGAGCTGAACGTGTGCAGAACACGGAGGTGTCGTACGTTCGGTACTAAGGATCGGTCGATCGTGAAGACGTACGACTACATCAACCGCGTTGTCATAACGCTTTCGCTTCCGGTCTACGAGGGTACGTAGACAACACTTTCCCCTCTCGTTGCTATGCATCACAATGATCTTGCGTGTGCGTAGGAATTTTTATGAAATTACTACGTTCCCCAATAGTTTTGGCCCATATGAGTAACGAGCCGGCCTAAAGACCGAGAACACTGAGATCCATTGAACCTTCCGGCCTAAATTACGGCATACCGACCAAGAATAAACATAGACTATACAATAAAGAAATTATGGCATATTACATCCACTGGGAATCAAAGTTCTCTATCGGTGATAATAAAGCACAACATGACCGCAGATTACATACAAAAGGGCATCAAAGGTCACCACCAGTGCATATAAACGTGCCGACAAAAGAATATACAAAAGTGAGAGCACTTCAGAAGGCACTAGGCCTTGCCAGGACGGGCTACGCAAGCAACCGAACAAGCTGATAAGACCTCAGTTGTGTCAACCTTAGATGCTCCATCCCTAGCTTTATAGCATCATAGTGCACAAGGCAGTTCTCTGAGATCTTCATTGCATCTTTGACTTCAAGTCGAAGCTGAGCTGAAGCAACCCTTTCCGCTTTAAGTTGAGACAGAAGAAGTCAAACTGATTGAGGCAGCGACTACACAAAGGTTGTCTCACAGCTGCTAGTGAGTAGCTTCAACTCACTGTCTTCATCAAGACAGGACCTTGGGGTCATCTCGCCCTCTTTAAGATAGTTTGGCTCACTATCTTCCCTAAAGTTCTGCCTGGCATAAGAGATACGACTCTGAAAGAGAAACAAGGAGACATGTAACAAGTTTCACAATTATATAATCAAATAAATGGATCTGTTCTGCATAAGGAACATGTTTTTTACAAGTACAACTTAAAACTGGTAGTTGTTGCAAACATGCAATCAGATGTAAACAGCAAAGTAAATAGGAGTGGAAGAAATGATGCCTATCCAAATCTATACTAGAACAAAGTTTGAAGGATTGAGAAGGATGAACTTACATTACATGTTAACACGGGCTGGACAAAGCCCTTCTCAATGTTGATGGAAGGATAATTCAATAAATTCCCCAAAGAAACTTCTTTATAAACGTTGCCATTATTCAACATTTTCCGAAGAGTAAATACAGATCAAATAATATTGGAAGAAATAGAGGATAATGAAGCTCAGGTGCAGAATGATGATACATAATCAAATAGCAATTAATTAAGTGTAGCGTTACAAGGAAAAAGGTACTGACAAGAGGAATGCATACATCAACGTGTACAGTGGCATTGGCTTTATTCAACATTTTGGTAAGAGTAAATGTGGCAAAATTGAAAATTTTGACCTATGGACGAAATCAAATCACAGAATGAACTGTCTGTGAAACTATTTCACGCGGCTGACCTTTTTGTGTGACGCCCGACATGAAGGTGCCACACTACACTGTGCAACGCCTCATAAATAGGCGCTACACGCCTTGCCAGCGTCGCACCCGTGTGATCCAAAAATTACTAAGTCAGTGTGCAGCGCCTGAGAGCTAGGGGCCACACTATACAGTGTAGCGCCTAGCTTCTAGGGATTGCACTAGTGGTTGCTTCATTTTATAGTGCAACCACTAGTGCAGCGCCTGAGAGCTAGGCGCCACACTATACAGTGCATCGCCTAGCTCTTAGGCTCTGCACATTGACTTAGCAATTTTTAGGCAGTCTGGGGTGCAACGCTGGCCAGGCGTGTAGCGTCTATCTGTAAGGTGTTGCACAATGTAGTGTGGCGCCTTCGTGTCGGGCGTCACAGAAAAAGGTCAGCTGCGTGAAATAGTTTCATGGGCAGTTCATTCTGTGATTTGATTTCGTCCAAAGGTCAAATTTCTCAAATTTGCCAGTAAATGTAGATATGATAATTTGGAGAAAGTGGAGGGCAGGGCAGATAAGATGCAGACTAATGCTAGACAATTAACTATCTCGCGATGCAAGTACAGTAATACCACTACCCTCCGTTATTACTTGTCGCTCAAATGGATGTATCTAGCACCATTAAGTTCTAAATACATCCAATTGATCAACAATTAATTTGATACAGAGGTAGTACATGACAACAGATACTTACATGAGCAGTCCAAAACTTAATAACCATTGTGTTAATTCTACATTTATCTAAGAGTAAATATAGATCTTATAATTTCAAGCAAAGGGAGGATAAAGAAGCGAACATTTACAGTGATGATACATAATCAAACATCAATGAGTGTAAGTATGCTGGCAAAGGGCAAGAGGTACTAACTAGAGCAATGCAGTGCCCAGTATTGTTGTGAGATCCTAAGATCCTTTGAGCAAGGAGATTCATCTGAAATTAGTTTTCATACAAGAGAGAAAGTAAGGCACATGCAGAAATTTAGGAGTTCAAATTTTGAATTGATATCATAGACAGTACCTGATGCTAGGCTCTCAGCAGTTCTAATAGGGGTTTGGCCAGTGGAGTAGGGGTAAAGTGTGTGCAGTTGGGCCTGTGTTTTTGTGGCTGCTGATCTATTTGATTTAACAGGTATCACTACCTTTTCCAAATACCTAGTTTGTACTCCTTGAGGATCTGTACTCACCCTCTTTCTTTTGGACATCTATTACGATAGAACAACATTTGACTGAAAAAACATAGTATGATGACACATGGAATAGGTACAGAAAATGGATAGGTATGGCATATACTCATATATGATGCTTAAACTAAGCAGATGGTGGTGTAACAAAGTAGAAATAATGCAAGAGGTCAGATGCAAAATATGTTCGACCAATACAACCTTGCCAAGTTAGAGCAAGCACCTTGATGGGTGAATAACATAGGCCATCCTCCACCGTGCCAAGTTTGTTAGCCAGTGGATTGTTCCGCAATATTCCTCTTGCGCTCCCATTCTCATATTCATTTTGGTAATGTTCAATACCTGACATGCATGAAAACATAAAACAAGTGAGATTATCTTTGTAATGCAGAAGTGATTCTAATCCAATACTGCCTCCCTGTAAACCCCTTTGTGCTATGTCTACAATTCTTCTAAGAGATGTCATGTAAGTTGTAACTTGGTGTGTGCATTAATATAATGTGGCCTACTACTAAAAATATGAGAGCTCCGGAAGTGATGATACTTCGCAGATGACAGCTGCAACATGTAGTAAAGAAAAACAAGTCGACCTGACCTGACAGCTTCAAAATATACTAAGGGAGAACAACTCGACCTGACCAGTCGACCGCAAATGTCTCTGCTACTCTTCCCAACAAGCAACATACTTATTAAAGAAGAGAAGAGGATCATCTTAAAGAAGAGCAGAAGAGCAAGCAGATTGAATATATTACAAGTCTTTCTATACAATGTCTGTTGCCCACCCATGATGAATTAGAGTGCACAGAGAAATACTATTCCTTCCGGTCTCTCCATATGTGGCTCACATGCATTTCAAAACTAAAGTAGGAAAATTTAGCTGACGAACTAAACATCTCTCAGTTTTACTAATATCAGCATAATATCCAAATTGAATTTGTACAACTAAGCCTGTTTAGCTCAATGGGTGGAGCAATGCTATTACGACACGAACCACGTAGGCTGATCGTGGTCATCATAAAATAGGGAAACCGTAAGCATGATGAGTATAGTGTTGACCGTGGCAGTGGGATGGCAGATCTGAGCTGCAAACCGTGCAAAGGGTAGTTAGCAACTGATGTTTGCTTTGAAATAACACCTAAGATTTGGTATGGACAAGAAAGTATAGTCAACAAGTGACAAAGAAATGCAATTCTGTTGTCTCTCTATATGTCGAGGCATGCATTTGGAAACTCAAGTGGGACCTTTAGCTAACCAATTAAATGTGTCTGTTAACTAATATCAGTATCATATCACAATCATATTTGAACAACTAAGCTTTGGAATTTTGAGTGTTGTGTTATATAGCTTGAAGGGTGGAGTAATGCTAGTATGACAGAAAGCACCTACGCAGATTATAGTAGAGTAGATAAAAGGGGAAAACCCTAAGCATCAAGAGTAAGATCAGGAAAGTGAGACTACCTGGACCAGTGGGTGGCGCACATGCTTTTCGAAACGAATATATGTGTCAGAGCAATGGGCCACGGGTAGCCTCACCTGAGCCCCTGAACATGTCAAAACTTTGGGCCGGTTTCGCCCCACGAAACCTCAAAATGAAGCACCGCCTTCCGGTGGCCGGCTGACTTAACAGTCAGCTGCCCGAAGATAGCCAAGCACTAGTAGACAGCACCAAGATCGGCCGGCTCCTAGCAGACGGCCTCCAGAGAGGCCGGCGTCTGGCAGGCGGCCACGCAGCGCCCTCAAAGTCTGCGCCCCTCATAAAGAGGACAAGACAGGGTGAGGCTACAGTATAGTCCCTCACCCCGAATCATGGGCTTGGCATGGCTACAGTGCCTCGTATAGGTGGAGATCTCTGCACGGCGTGGCACTGTTGCCACTCCCCCCTCGACGTCACTCCTGACAGGCGGACTCCTGTTCCCCACGACGACCTGTCGGTACGGCCTGCAGGCAGCGGGCCCTACCAGACAGCGAGAGCCTGGAAGACGGCAGAAGCCAGACCAGCTGGACCTGAGGGAGGCCAACCTCCATCAGGCGGCGAGTTCCTCCCTCGGGGCCCGTGCACCATCAACCCGATAAGACATGGTGTGGCTACAGTAATCTCCCACCAGGCGGCGGGACTGTAGCGACACTCTGCTGACCAAGCCTGCGTCATTAGCAACATGGCTATAGTGATCAGCCACCAACCAGACCCACCAGCGGCGGCAGCAGCCTGTCGGCTCCGTACCAGACCAATCGGTAGGGCCCACCAGGCAGCGGGCCCCAGTAGCTGGTGGAGAAGCTGCAACCAGAGACACCGACAGCCGGGTCCAGCACCCGGCCAGATTACCATTGTACCCTTGGGGGGTAGGCCTATATTAATCCCCAGGGCACCCATGTAAAGGATTCCCACCCCATTAGAACTAGCCACTACCCTAGAGGAAGAAGAGAGCTAGCCCTGCCTCCATCTACCTCTAGCACACAGCTCAAGGAGCACCATTGTATCACTTGTGCCTTAGTGACCATGCGGAGACCCCGCAGAGTAGGACTAGGGGTGTTATCTCCTTGGAGAGCCCCGAACCTGGGTAAAGTGCACCGTCGTTCGTGTCTACGTCTCATCCTGCTTCCAGACACCGGTGACGTTCTACTCGCTCGCACCATGATAAGCCATCCGTTGGCATATGTCGCACCCAACCCCCGACATTTGGAGCCCACCATGGGGCGAGGTGCACCGTCTTCCGGAGACCTACTCTGGACGGGAACCTTGTTCCTTCCTGGCGAGCAAAGCCAGCCCAGCACGCCCGACGGCGTCAGCATCAACGCGCTGCATGGCGCGGAGATCGCCTGCGCGGCGATCTGCCTCGCCGAGATCCACCGAGCCGGCCTCCGACGCGGGCACCAGCTGCCCCGAGAGCCTCCTCGTCAGCCTCCTCGATCAGCTTCACGTCAGCAGCGAGCCCGCTGTGGACCTGGAGTCCGTTGGCTCCAGCGACCCGATGATCGTCGACTCCGACACGGCGTCGCTTGACGTGTTCCCCACCAACATGGTGGTCTACGATGAGCCGCCTCCTCGCGAGCACAGTGGCGGGAGCACCGTCACGGAGGTGCTTGTCATCAATAGTCGCGAGCGCTCGGACGGAGGCGTTTGAGACCCACTCGATGCGGCGCTGCGAGACCTCTCAGCGCCCATCCCAGAAGACGCACACGCTGAGACCCTGGAAGCACGCCGTGTCCAGCTCCTCGAGAGCGCTGGTCGACTGGCCAGCGTGTGACGCCTCTCGGACGCCTACCGGCGCAAGATGGACCGGGCCGTTGGTGGCACACCAGCTCTTGAGGGGCCTAGCCGCATCGGCTCGATTTGGCAGCATGGCGCGACCGTCGACAGCATGTTCGGGGCAGAACGCCCCATCTACGCCACGCCTGGAGAGAACATCCAGGCCGCCCAGGCAGTGACGGATGAGCTCGACAAGTATGAGGGCGATGAGCGTTGCCACATGATGGAGCGAGTCCAGCAGCTCCTAGACGCGGCCGCCGCACAGCACGAAGCCGGCTGCCACGCCGAAGAGCCCGTCCGGCAGAACGACGAAGGGCCTCCTTGCCAGGACCATGGCGCGACATCCTGGACGCCGACTGGTGGCACCCGTGGAAGAAGAGGCAATGAACCGGCTGCCAGCTGCAGCCGGACTCGCCTCTCCCTTGAGCGTGATGAAGACGGCCGCCCTCGAGCAGTGGAGCGGCGAGGTGACCCACCTCTCCATCCGCCTCATGGAGAAAGGCATCCCACTCCGCCGCCTGTCATGCACCCGACACTCGGCGACCGCCAGGGTCACCGAGAGGGAGTCGGAGAGAACGACGCCCGCCATCGGATCGACCACCTCAACCGATCCCTGGCGCTAGAAGAAGAAGACACGTTGGGCCCGCCTTGTTTTGGCCCACGAATCCAAGATGAGACTTTCCCCAAAGGGTGCACACTCCCAAGAGATACGCCCAAGTACGCTGGCTCCGTGAAGCCGTAGGACTGGTTGGTCGACTACTCCATGGCCGTCAGCATAGCGAATGGCAACAAGCGCGTTGCTGTGAAGTACGTCCCACTCATGCTTCAAGGCACAGCCCGGACGTGGCTTAATAGCCTGAAGCCCCGCAACATCAACAGGTGGGTTGATTTCACTGAAGCCTTCATCCGCAACTTCACCAGCACATACAAGCGGCCTCCCAAGCCCCGGCAGCTCTCCTTGTGCGTCCAAGGGCCCAGCGAATCAACTCACGACTATCTCATGCGCTGGGCCGAGCTGCGCAACTCCTGCGAAGGCATGCACGAGGTGCAGGCAATCGAGTACTTCACCGCCGGGTGCCCGAAAGACACCCTCCTCAAGCACCTACTTCTTTGCGACGAGCCTGCGACTCTCGACGAACTGCTAATCATCGCCGACAAGCACGCCACGACCAACTCCTCCATGAAGGTGGAAATCCTAGTTGACGCGTCCGGCAAGGTGGCACCTCAGGCTCCTCGGACTCCGGCTGGTGACACCAGTCGGCGATAGCAACCAAGCGACAACAAGCACAAGGCCACCCAGCCGGCAGGTGGCGACAGTCGAAGACCAACAGCCGGAGGGGCAGCCTCCGCCCAAGCGTCAGAAGGGCGGCAAGCCCAATTGGTTGCCCGCCTTCTCTTATGAGCAGACCCTTGATGGACTCCTTCCTCCTCCGCCTGCCGGCCCGCCGCCTCCTCCGTCCCAGCAGTCGGCGGCTCGGCCAGTCGGCTCCTACATTGTGTTCACCAGTGTGGACGATGATAGATGCAGCAGACGGTAGCAACATCAAGAAGTACAGGTAGTGACGTCAAACACTCCAGAGTTCTTGCACTGGTCGGAGAAGCCAATCAGTTGGAGGAGGGCCGACTACCCGAAGGTGATGCCCTCCCCTGGTTCCTACATCCTGGTCCTAGATGCCACCTTTGCAATCGAGAGGCGGGCAGCTTGTTTATCCAGAGTCCTGATAGATGGTGGTAGCAGCATCAATATCCTGTACCGTGACACAATGGAGAAGATGGGAATCAAGTAGAAGTAGCTCCACCCCAGTCGGACTGTATTCCATGGCATAGTCCCTGGCCTTTCCTACTAACCAATCGACAAGACCCAAATTGATGTCCTCTTCAGAGACAAGAATCATTTCTGCTGTGAGCCAGTTTGGTTTGAAGTGGTGGACCTTGAGAGCCCCTAATATGCGCTGCTTGGCCGGCCTGCCCTGGCCAAGTTCATGGCGGTCCCCACTATGCTTACCTCAAGATGAAGATGCCGAGTACCAAGGGGATCCTGACCATATTCGGAGACTACAAGAAGTCGTCCGCCTGCGCTTCAGATAGCAGCCGACTGGCCGAGTCCCTTTGTGATTGCAGCTGAGAAGCGGCTCCTTGACCGGGTTATTGCAATGGCAGGCAAGAAGCCGGAAATGTCACCCATCCCCAAGGAGTCGGAAGTTGAGGGCTCGTGCAAGCCGGCGAAGGAAACAAAGAAGATACCCTTGGACCCGGAGCACCCGGAGAGGCCCGCTATCATAGGTGCAAACCTTGACAGCAAATAGGAAAGCGAGCTCGTCGATTTCCTTCATGAGAATTGGGACATCTTTGCATGGTCTCCCGAAGACATGCCAGGTGTTCCGACGGATTTCGCCGAGCACAACTTACATGTCCGACCTGAGGCCAAGCTGGTCAGGCAGCCCTTGCGCGACCTATTGAAAGAGAAGAGAAGAGTTCTCGGAGACGAGATAGCCTGGCTCTTAGCAGCTGGCTTCATCATGGAAGTATTCTTTCCAGAATGGTTGGCCAACCCAGTTCCTGTGCTGAAGAAGAATAAGCAGTGGCGCATGTGCATTGATTATACCAGCCTCAACAAAGCTTGCCCCAAAGATCCCTTTGCCTTGCCAAGAATCGACCATGTGATAGACTCAACAGCTGGATGGGAGCTTCTAAGTTTCTGGATGCATACGCAGGGTACCATCAGATCAAGCTGAACTCGGCCGACAGGCTAAAGACCGCCTTCATCACGCCATTTGGATCCTCCAGAGGCCGGTGTATTACTTGATTGAAGTATTGTCCGCCTCCAAGCAAAACTACCCCAACCACCAGAAGATGTACTATGGTGTGCACTTTGCCGCCAAGAAGTTGAAGCCTTACTTTCAAGAGCACCCAATAACTGTTGTCGGCAATGCTCCGCTTGCTGAGATTATTGGAAGCCGAGATGCCTCAGGCCGAGTGGCCAAATGGGCCATTGATCTGGCCCCCTACACCATCTACTACCAGCCTCACACCACCATCAAGTCACAAGCGCTGGCCGACTTCCTAGTCGACTCGGTCGAGACCCAGTACTTGCCGCCAGCGCTAGACTCTACACATTGGTGGATTCATCTTGATGGTTCAAAATTGGGCACCGGTCTGGGAGCTAGCATCATCCTCATCTCTCCCAAAGGGGACAAGCTCCGATATGTGCTGCAAATCCACTTTGCCACCTCCAACAATGTAGCTGAGTATGCGGCACTCATACACGGGCTCCGGCTTGCCAAGGAACTTGGCATTCGCCGGATCCTGTGCTATGGTGACATGCCAAGGATGCAAATATGGCAAGCTACCGCTTCCTCGTACAACAACTCAGTGGATATTTTGACGGGTGCGAGTTCCTCCATGTGCCAAGAAACGACAACAAGCAAGCATATGCCTTGGCACATATCGACTCCACCCAGCAAGCGATACCAGCCGGCGTCGCCCTATAGTGTCTCCTTAAGCCGCCTGTCAAGCCATCACCAGAGTCCGACTCCATCTTCGTGCCAGCCCCTCCTGAAGCAATCGGATCCGACTGGAGGGCCCCAGAAGCCAACGTGGGGACTTCGGCAGGCAGCCCGGGTATTGCAGCCGTCGCACCCAGCCCGGGCACTGCAGCAGTCAGCCCGGGGACTTCTTCAGCTCAGCAGGCGGCAGCCAACTCCAACCCGCCGCCTCCCGCCCCAACCGCCCTTGTACAAATTGCAGTTGTGGTAGTCGGAGAGATAGCAGCACCCTCATGGGCTCAACCCATCCTTAACTTCCTAGTGAACAAAGAGCTGCCCGCTGATGAGATCCTAGCCCGACAAGTGTGACAGTGGGCAGCAGCATACACCATAGTCAACAAAGAATGTGTCGGATGTTGGGTTCCGGCAAACCCTTAAGGTTTGAACTCTGGGGTGCGCGCAAAGATCTTCCCCCTACCTATCCACGTTTGATCGCCTCGCGAGAATCTAAGCTAAAATGATGAACAACACGAGGGACACAAGATTTATACTAGTTCGGGCCACCTTTGTGGTGTAATACCATACTCCAGTGTGTGGTGTGGTGGATTGCCTCAGCGGCAGATAATGAACAGTACAAAGGATGAACAGCCTCGCGAGAGTTGTTCTTGTGCTGGTGTGATGAACTACTTGGATGAGTTCGATCGCCTATGGATCTGATGAGGACTCGATCCCCTCTTCTGTGGTGGCTAGCCCTATTTATAGAGGCCCTGGTCCTCTTCTGAAATATTTAGCGGGAAGGGAGCCAACAACGGCCATTTTGATGGGGAACATCTAGTACAAGTTATCCTGACTAAAGTTGGTCTTCGACTGCCAAAGGCGCTAGGGATGACGCTGTCTTGGGCTCCGCGGTGACCTCCATCCTGCCGCTCTGTTGGTCTTGGTGTAGTTGCACCAAAATGGCAATCTTTGCCTGATGCCTTGGTACTCCACGCCTGTGCTTGCCGCCTTTGCATACAAGAGGAAACAAGGACATTGCACAGGCCGGCGCCCGCCTGGTGCCCGCCTGGTCTCGATCGTCACGGCTTGCATCATGAGCACCTCGCGAGGTACCCTTGCCTTGATCTCTCTGCCTCCTCACGAGCCTGCCTGGCGAGGCCACTCCTGATGAAGTCTTGTGTCGTCCGCCCCGCGAGGCTTGGCCCCTCGTGAGGGTCTTGAGTCTTGCGTCGATGAAGATGGGCTGTACTGGGCCACCACTCGAGCCACGCTACAGGCCGTAGGCAGGCAAGTCTGGGGACCCCTGTTCCCAGAACACCGACAGTAGCCCCCTGGCCCAAGGCGTGCTCGGGCTTGGCTTAGCGGAGAAGCGAATGGGCAAGTGCGGAGCGCCGCGGGCCCCATCAGCCTGCGGCCTTGGGCGCCGCGTGGAGGTTGATTGGACGTGGGCGGCTCCGCTTCCCCATGCTGCCTCGGCAACTGCCCGACTTGACAAGTCCCTGCATGCAGAAATGAGTAATGATTACCTGAGATCATGGAGGCCGATGGTTGGCCTCCTCCGGTTATAAATGTGGGGGAGCGCAAGCCCGCGCTGTACATCTTCATCCTTGCTTCTTTCCTTCTCCCCATCCCAACTGCTCGCCGTGTTCTATGGTGCCGCCGAAGAGGTTCTCGTCCGCGGAGAAGGGAAAGGCTCATCGGGAAGGACCTGACTCTCCCCCGCCCAAGCGCGGCCGGGGTCGTCCCCGCAAGCATCCTGCGACTCCCACAGCGGCTCCCCGTGGTCGCGGCTACGATCTCCCGCGTGGCGATGGGCGCTTGGTGGGTGAGAGAAGGCGCGTTGTGGCTGCGTGGCCCCCCAGGCTGCGCTTCCATTCGGCGGAGGTGTTGCCCGAGTTCGACGTGTGGTCAGTGGACCCAACTGGGAGCTGGCTCCAGCTTCCCCGCTTCTTTGCAGGCAAACTCCTAGCAGCCTCTGGCTTCAAGTGGACGGTTGCTGCAGCAGGGCCTCCTAGGCCTCACTGGATATCTCCGTCGCCGGGAACATGGCTCTGGCCTGCGGCTGGCAAACATTTGCCCGCGAACGTGGCCTGAGCCAGTGGTGCCCCCTGCATTTCAATTTCGACGGTGACGCCACCCTCTACGTGAGGGTGTTCGGAGAAGATGGCCGCCGCGTTGGGTGCCCCGAAGATGATGACGATGACCGGGTTCCCAGCCCCGGCGATGGTCGAGTTAAAGATGAAGGTGGGCGCATGGCCGGCGGCGTTCGCAGCTCGCCAAGCCTCGGCGGTGTAACACCCCAGATGTAAAACTTCCCATTTTGGCATTATATTCATCTTGTTCTTCATCAATACCTAGTGGTTTTCCTCTTGGTGGGTTTCATCTTGAGTTTGTTGGTTGTTTTTGCATTACATTGTCATTACTTTGTCATATTTCTTTCATCATCCATTATTGCACTATGGCCTCACCATTTGTTTGCATCATGTGCATATCTATGTTGTGTTGTACTCATGTCAACTTGCTTTTCCATGTTGTTCATGCATGATATGTTGTTGCATGTTCTATGTGTGATCCATGCATCACCACCTCCATGCATCACCACCTCTCCTTCTATTCCTTTCTTTTGACAAGTGCCATTTTACCCTCCTCCATTAATGTTCAACTTTGCCTCAATATTCTATCACCATGTCAATTACCTCCCTGTAGTATTTCAGCCGTTTTATAAGTTGTTTTGGTTGGGTTTTAAAATGGTTCAAGTTTGAACTCAAATTCAAACTTGAATTATTTTACTTCCTCTAAAAATACCCAGATCAATTTTGTCAAATACTACACAAATTCAGGACCTTGAGAATATTGGCAGATTTCTCAAAATCCTTCCTTTTTCCCCTGTGCTTTTCCTTTTGTTTCTGTCTGAAGAAAATTTGGAAAAGGAGAGCAGGGGAGCTGCCTAGCAGCAGCGGCAACCACCTGGGCTCCGGCCTCCAAACCGGCCCAGCTAGTCCAGCCCCGCACCCCTCGTAGCGTGCGCGCCAGCCCGCTCGTTTCTCCTCCTCCCTGTCTTCTCGCACCTACGCGCGCATGCACCCCCGCTAGTCCCTCTCCACGTGGCCATCCCGGCCCCGCTCGTCAGCGCCTACCCCGTTCCCCGCACCCACCTTTTTCCCTCTCCTCTCGCCGTCGCCACGGGGACCGCGAGCACGAGAGCGCACGAGCTCGCACCGTCACCCTAGCCACTACTTATCCCCTCTCCTTGCCGAACCACTCGCTAGGGTTTCCCTCTACCTCCAGCCGCCGCCGCCAAGCTGCCTTAACCACCAGATCCACCGCTACAGCTCCATCTCGAGCGCACCTGAAGGCGCAACTCGTCGCCGGCGTGCTCTCCGGTCACCCCCAACCTCGCCGATCATGTCCTTCTTCTTCCTCAACGTCGTCTCCTTCCACGATGTCGACTACGGTGCCCCGGACGACGAGTTCCTCGACGTCCTCTGCTTCCACTTCCTCTCAGTCAGGACCGCGCCAAGGTTCAGAGCTCCAATTCGTCGCCGCCAGCTCGTCTCCGTTGACCACTTCACGTCCTTGGGTGAGCTGGGTAACGCACCTCCCTCTCCCATACTTCCCTGGGCATGTAGGCGTCCGTAGATCGCTTCTGATCCATGTCTTTCCCGCGCTCGCAGTGCTCCGGCGTTCTCTGAATTTAGTTGTGCAGTGTTGTTCGACCGTAGCGTGGTTGCGTGTCCCCGCTTTGGGTTCCCCTCGTCGTGCTCCCGTAGCTTGCTCGCACACTCGTTCACATCTCGCGCGCACCCTGCAAGCCTCCCGCAGCTCCGGCAGTTTCCTCTGCCGCTCGCTGCGGACGCCATGGCCCCGAGTCGAGCAACTGCTCGAGCTCGAGCGCCCCTGCTTTCCCTCGTAGACGCATGCATCCTTACCCCCTTTCCGCACGCCCGCCGGAGTCCCTGTGCCCCGCTGGTTGCCGTCGTTGCCCTTGCCGGCGCCATCGTCTTCTCTGCTTATGGCAGGTGAACTCGATCTGGGGTGTCTTCAAAAGGGGCCGAGCCCTTTTTCCTATCAGTAGTTCCTGCCTAGCCCAGTGGTTGCCGATGCAGAGCCACACCGGGGAGACCCGGCTTCGATCCCCCCCGCAGGTGCATTATTCTTCCCCCATTTTTCCATTTCTTTGCACTGTGCGAATGACAGTGTGGCCCCACCTGTCATACTCTCTTAGCCTATTTTTTTTAATTTTATTATTGTTATTTTTCCCAGCGAATATTCCATTTCTGGCATATGGAATCTGTCCTTTTCGGGCAAGTCCATTTCTGGACGTTTCCAAATATGGAAAATGCCATTTCTGTCATATTCCTTTTAGGGCAGGTTTTAACTTATTGCACTTATGATGATTTTTCTACAGCAACCCCAACATATTATATATGTTTTTGGGGTAGAAAAATCCCACCAACCCAGTGGTGGCATTAGTTTCTGCATTTGAGCAAGTTCATAAGCATGTCATTTTACTTCATGATGTTGTCTTGTCATTTTTGCTACATTTATTGTGTGCATCTTATGGGCATGAGTTCTACATGTGTTTTGAACAATGCCATGCTATCTTTCCAGAGGTGTATGCCATGTATTTTTGTGATCTCTGTGGTGACTAGAACAAGCATGCAAACTAGGGATCATGATGTTGCTGATTTCAGGGACTTGTAAATTCACCAAGTCATGTCCTGCTGTTATTTCTATGCCATGTGTTCATGTTTGTACAGAGAGATCTATGCCCATTTTGAGCATGATCAGTAAGGGTGTTTTGAACATGGATGTGATCTATCCATCCATGCCTTTTTTGACAATTATGGAGTAGTCTAGCATGTCATTTTAGTGCTCTACTTTTGCTATAAAATCTTTCCTGGCAGATTGTTTACATGATATTCAATTTTTACAAGGTTGTTGTAGTTGATCCTTGTATGCTATGATGTTGTTCTTGCCATGTATAGCTTCTATGCCATGTCTTCTTGATGTATGTATGTTTAGTTTATCATGAAATGCTCTGTAGTGAGTGCATCGAGCTCACGAACATGCCTACTTGTTATCTGTTTTTGCCATGTCCAGTTTTTCTGCTAAGTCTGAGATCTGTAATGAAACTTGCTATGTTTACATGGGTGCCATCATATCCTCTGGTCCTTTTTGGCTTATGGTCAGTAAGGGACTTTTGATCTATGCCTTGAGTAGATTCATGCCATGCCATATATTGCTATGTATTGTTCCTGTAGCAGGTTGTTTGCTTGCTCGAAACATGCCTTCCTGATGTTAATTTCTGGCATATTAGTATTTTCACCAAGTCTATGAACACCATGCTTGTTTGAGCCTGTTATGATGTGATTTAGCCATAGCTCAGTGTTCCTCTTTTGTTAAGCATCTCCTGTATATCACTGCCATATGCTTTGTTTGTATGTTGGGGTGCTTTAGCATAGTTTCTTGTTGCATGCTAAGTAGCATCGTGTTGTTAATCGCAGATTTGTGCCATTATTGTTTTGCTTGTCATTTGCAAACCGTGCATCCGTTTCCGGTGATCTTCATATCGATTTCAACCGAAATCATCTCATCTTTCCAGCGGCATACTTGGTTTGCCAAGTTGATGCCTTGTTCATCATTTTCCTTCCGGAGCACACATATGCATTGCACATCACATCTCGCATATCATGTCATGTATTGCATCATATTGCTTGTGCATTGCTCCATGTTTGATTGTGGTTCCATTGCTTGTGTTCTTGCTTTGGGTAGAGCCAGGAGATGAGTACATGCACGATGATCCTATTGTGTATGCTAACGAGGATCAAGCCTTCGACAACCCTGAGAACTTTGCAGCCAAGATGACCATACCCTCGAAATCACTTCTATCTTTGCTTGCTAGATGCTCGCTCTTTTGCTATGCCTATGCTACATTACCTACCACTTGCTATATCATGCCACCCATATTGCCATGTCAAACCTCTAACCATCCTTGCCTAGCAAACCGTTGTTTGGCAATGTCATCGCTTTTGCTCAGCCCCTCTTATAGCGTTGCTAGTTGCAGGTGAAGGTGAAGTTTGTTCCTTGTTCGAACATGGATACTTTGGGATATCACAATATCTCCTGTTTAATTAATGCACCTTATATACTTGGTAAAGGGTGGAAGGCTCGGCCTTATGCCTGGTGTTTTTTTCCACTCTTGCCACCCTAGTTTCCGTCATACCGGTGTTATGTTCCTTGATTTTGCGTTCCTTACGCGGTTGGGTGATTTATGGGACCCCCTTGACAGTTCGCTTTGAATAAAACTCCTCCAGCAAGGCCCAACCTTGGTTTCACCATTTGCCACCTAAGACTTTTTCCCTTGGGTTTTCGCGAGCCCGAGGGTCATCTTTATTCACCCCCTCGGGCCAGTGCTCCTTCGAGTGTTGGTCCAAACTAGAGCACCATGCGGGACCGTCCCTTGGCAACTTGGGTTATGTTGGTACTTGTACGCTTAGCTTATCGGGTGTGCCCTGCGAACGAGATATGTGCAGCTCCTATCGGGATTTGTCGGCACAGCGGGTGGTCTTGCTGGTCTTGTTTTACCATTGTCGAAATGTCATGCTAACCGGGATTCCGAGACTGATCGTGTCTTCCCGGGAGAAGGTTTATCCTTCGTTTACCATGAGAGCTTATGATGGGCTAAGTTGGGACACCCCTGTAGGGTATTATCTTTCGAAAGCCGTGCCCGCGGTTATGAGGCAGATGGGAATTTGTTAATGTCCGGTTGTAGAAAACCCGAAGTTGACCTTAATTAAAATACATCAACCGTGTGTGTAACCGTGATGGTCTCTTCTCGGCGGAGTCCGGGAAGTGAACACGGTGTTGGAGTTATGTTTGGCGTAGGTTGCTCTAGGATCACTTCTTGATCACTACTAGCTTCACGACCGTGCCTTGCTTCTCTTCTCGCTCTCTTTTGCGAATGTAGACACCCTATATGCTAGTCGCTTGCTACAGCCCCACCTCACCACTCTGTCCTACCTATAAGCTTAAATAGTCTTGATCTCGCGGGTGTGAGATTGTTGAGTCCCCGTGACTCACAGATTCTACCAAAACAGATGCAGGTACCGATGATACCAGCGCAAGTGGCGCAATCGAGATCAAGTGGGAGTTTGACGAGGACCATGGTCGTTACTATGTTTCATTTCCAGACGATCAGTAGTGGAGCCCAGTTGGGATGATCGGGGATCTGTGTAGCATTTGGGGTAGTCTTCTTTTATTTTGGTTCCGTAGTCGGACCTTGAGTGTAACCTGGATGATGGATGTTTATTTATGTATTGTGTGAAGCGGCGACTATAAGCCAACTATGTATCTCTTTCCCTTATGTATTACATGGGTTGTGTGAGGATTACCGCACTTGCGACATTGCTTTCAATGCGGTTATGCCTCTAAGTCGTCCTTCGACACGTGGGAGATATAGCCGCATCAAGGTCGTTACAGGCGGCTCCCCTTTGGATGGCAGCTCCTCCAGCGGTGGACGTGACCAGCCACCGCACCATCGCGCTCGCCTTGAGGGAGGTAGCGGGTCAGCCCATCGTCGCGCCTTAGTGAAGCGTGAGGAGGGGTCTGACTGAGCTCCGGAGGCAGTACGAGCCCTCGCCATGATTCGGTGCCGGGCAAGCCATGTCTATTTTGTTTTCCTCCCTTTCCTGCACAAAGAGAGAGTAGTGTGGGGCCCCATAGGGGCGTGCTAGACTATTGCCGTTAAATATTATGCTATTTTCGTTATTCCGGTGCTGTGTTTTGGTGCTGCGTGCTTGTGTGTAGGAACTACTTAGCTCGGGGGGACTTGCCGCAGTCTTTGCTTCTCGAGGCTGAGGCCTCGTTGTGCGCCTTGTGGCCTGCACGAACTAGTCAGGAGAGGTAACTTCCGGTCTTGGTCATGAGGGCAACCGACTCAGGTCCTGTGTTCGTGTTGTGATGCCCGTGGGGCACGGACCGGGAGGAGTGCTCCCACGGTGGACTTGGATAGGAAAGCCTCACGAGACTGGGTCAAAAAACACTCGTGAGGGCACCCGCGCAGCCCCCTCGCGAGACTTGCGAAAGAGAAAACGAGTCAGGTGGGCGACAAAGACAGAGAATCACGGGTCGGGGATGGCAACAATGCTAAAAGCAACTCCAATAAAATTTCAAATAAGGATGAACAAGCCAACTGCAGAAAGCAAATGAAAAATCCGCGTCCGGCACCTAATCTAGTCTTCAATGTCTTCTCAGCAGCGCGGAGCTAAGTGCTGCCACTGGGCGTGGGCGGGAGCCCCCGAGGCCCGAGGGCGGCTCTCTGAAGACTCCAAGGCGTGTACAGCCCCGACTCATTATTACGTGAGAGTGTCACGGGCGGCGAGCTTCACATGCATTGGCCTTCTTCACAGGCTCCGGGCCTTTCTCGGGGCGATGAGATTCATAGGCGTTGGCCTTCTTCACAGGCACCGGGCCTTTCTTGGTACGACAAGCTTCACAGGCGCCGGGCCTTCTTTACAGGCGCTGGGCCATCCTTCAAGGGTAGAACTTCCGGAGGTGCTGGATGTTCCACGCGTTCGGGATGGGCACCCCCTCCTGAGTTTCCAAACGTGCGGCGCCAGGCGTGGAGACATGAACAACCTTTAACGGGCCCTCCCACATGGGCGAGAGCTTGTGCAGCCCTTCCCTGGAGAGCACCCTTCTGAGCACGAGGTCACCTACCTCGAGGGTCCTGGGGCGTATGCTGCGGCAGTGGTACCGCCGCAACTCCTGTTGGTATCTTGCTGCCCTAAGCGCAGCCTCCCGACGGCCTTCCTCTCCCAGCATGAGGTCCACCCCCCGCATGGCGTCCTGCTGTGCTTCGTTGAAAGCTAGGACCCGCGCGAAGCGATGCCTGACCTCGTGAGGAAGGACCGCCTCAGCCCCGTAGACAAGGAAGAACGGGGTTTCGCCGGTCGACTTGGTAGCGGTTGTGCGGATGGACCATAGCACGGACTGAAGCTCGTCGTGCCAGCCCCTGCCGCAGGCCTCCAGCTTCTTCTTGAAGGTCTGGGTTTTGAGGCCTTTAAGGACCTCCGCGTTGGCGGGTTCAGCCTGGCCGTTGCTCCGAGGGTGCACCACCGAAGCGTAGCATATCTGCGTTCCCGGGTTAGCACAATATGTTTTGAAGAGATTGCTGGTGAACTGCGAACCGTTGTCGGTGATGATGACGTTAGGCACCCCAAACTGGCTCACTAGGCCCTTGATGAACTTGACCGCCGAGCCAGCCGGGATGGTGCGGACAGCTTCCACCTCTGCCCACTTTGTGAACTTGTCAATGGCGATGTAGAGGTAGCGGTAGCCCCCTGGCGCCCGGGGAAACGGGCCAAGGATGTCCAGTCCCCAAACGGCGAATGGCCATGAAAGGGGGATGGTTTGCAGGCCCTGAGCCAGCTGATGAATCTACTTAGCATGGAATTGACAGGCTTCACAAGCTTTTACCAGTTCGATCGCGTCGTTGAGTGTTGTTGGGCAATAGAACCCGCTCCGAAACTCCTTGCCGACGAGGGTCCGTGAAGACGAGTGGTGCCCACAGTCCCCACCGTGAATGTCTGCCAGTAACTCTTTCCCTTGCTCCCTGGAGATGCAACTCGGGAAACGTCATTCGGCCGCTTTCGGTAGAGTTCTCCTTCTTGGACGCAGTAGGCCGTGGCTTGCCGCGCCACGCATTCTGCGTCCTCCTCCTTCTCTGGCAGAGTCCCTTGTGTCAGGTAATCTTTGAATTCTACGGTCCAACACCCCTCCTGAGGCTCTAGTACCACGAGCAGGCACGCTCCTAGGTCGGGACGCATGCCGGGGCTCCCGAGGCAGGCGGCTGAGGGAGCTCCTCCCGTGGCTGTGCTATACTTGGTAGGTTGGTGCTGCGAGGGTCTGAAGAGTCGTTCCTCAAAGACACCGGGCTCCTGAGGTAGCCGCCTGGACGCCCTCCTGGCGATGTCATCAGCCTCTTGATTGGTGCCGCGGGGCACGTGCTACAACTCTAACCCCCAAAACTTCTTTTCCATCCTGCGGACCTCTGCAAGATATGATTCCATGTGTTCGTCCTTCCGCTCGTACTTTGTTGGAGAAGTTGACGAGGAGTTGTGAATCACCCTTGATGATGAGGCGCTTTACCCCCAAAGCGGCTGCAGCTTTCAAGCCTGCTATCAGGCCCTCGTATTCTGCTATGTTATTGGAGACCTTCTCTCCATGCTGGAAGCAGAGCTGCACGGCATAATAGAGCTTATCCTGAGTGGGAGATATGAGCACTGCGCCTGCCCCTGCGCCATGTCACGAGAACGGCCCGTCGAAGTACATGACCCAGCCGTCCGGTGCTTCACTTCCTAGGGAAAGCGACCAATCCTCGCCCGCTTCGAGCCCTGGTGCCTCCGTTCATTCCGCCATGAAATCTGCAAGTGCGGCTCCCTTGATGACCCTAGTCGTGCTGAATTCTAGTTGAAATTCTTGCAACTCGATGTTCCATTCAGCGACCCTTCCAGCTGAGTTGGGGCTCCTGAGTGCCCTTTCCAAGGGATATGCCGAGATGACCTTGATGGGGTGACCTTGAAATTAGTACCACGGGTTGCGTGAGGCCACTGGCAACGCAAGGAGGAGTTTCCGAGGCATGGGGTATCGCGCCCTCGCGTCCCACAGCATCGTGCTGATGAAGTACACATGATGCTCGACGAGGTTGAGAGTGATGGTGTGGCCTGCGTCTTCTGGAGGTCGAGGCGCCTCCTGAGACGACGGAGCCCCCAGCGCTGGGTCGCCTGGCGGGGCCTCCTCCACTCTAGGTGCGTCCCCCTACTGAGGCTGATTCCCATCTGCTGCGGTCGTGGTCTTCGCGAGGCTTTCTTGGCCTTGTTCCGCTTCGGTCGGGGCTGCGACTGACGCGGTCTTGGCCCGGTGCTCCTCCCGAACCACCACCAAGGCTACGCTGGCGGAGTAGGGCGTGGCTGCAAGGTAGAGCACCAAGGGCTCCTAAGGGCGCAGAGCTACCATCACTGGAGGGCTGGTAAGGTACTTCTTGAGATCTTGGAATGCTTTGTCAGCCTGTTCAGTCCATTCAAACGGGCCCTTCTTCTTCATCAGCCTGAAGAAGAGCAGTGCTCGTTCCCCCCGCTTGGAGATGAAGCGTCCCAACTCGGTTACTCGCCCGGTGAGCTTTTGCATTTCTCTGAGGGTATTCGGTGGATTCATGTCTTCGATTGCCTTGACCTTCTCTGGGTTAGCCTCGATACCTCTATGGGACACGAGGAAGCCCAAAAGCTTGCCCGAGGGGACTCCGAATACGCACTTCTTCGGGTTGAGCCGCAGGTCCACTTTCCGGAGTCTCGCGAAGGTTTCTTCCAGGTCCTGTATCAGGGTTTTTGCCTCCAGAGACTTCACCATGATGTCATCGACGTAGGACTCGGCGTTTCTTCCGAGCTGCCGGCCCAAGGTGATGTGCATCAGTCGCTGAAAGGTCACGCCCATGTTGCGCAATTTGGTGATAGACTGAGAAGGCATCCAGGAAGCACAGCAAGTCGCACTCGGCGGTGGAATCGACGATCTGGTCGATGCGAGGGAGCAGGAATGGATCCTGAGGTCATGTGAGGGAGTCCTGGATTAGGGGGTGGCCGGATAGCCGAACTATCACCTTTGGCCGGACTCCTGGACTATGAAGATACAAGATTGAAGACTTCATCGCGTGTCCGGATGGGACTTTCCTTGGTGTGGAAGGCAAGCTTGGTGATACGGATATGTAGATCTCCTACCATTGTAACTGACTCTGTGTAACCCTAACCCTCTTCGGTGCCTATATAAACCGGAGGGTTTTAGTCCGTAGGACGAACAACAATCATACCATAGGCTAGCTTCTAGGGTTTAGCCTCTCTGATCTCATGGTAGATCTACTCTTGTACTACCCATATCATCAATATTAATCAAGCAGGAGTAGGGTTTTACCTTCATCGAGATGGCCCGAACCTGGGTAAAAACATCGCGTCCCTTGTTTCCTGTTACCATCCGCCTAGACGCACAGTTCGGGACCCGCTACTCGTGATCTGCCGGTTTTGACACCGACATTGGTGCTTTCATTGAGAGTTCCTCTGTGCCGTCGCCGTCAGGAAGGATGCCTCATCCCGTCTTTAAAGACGGCACTGTTGCTAAAAGAGCTTTGGCTATCGGCCAAACTCTCCGGCTAGGCGGTTTCCTTATGACCGCCAGTTTGGCCGCCGCGCCGACGATGACTTCTCGGGTCATCGAAAGCAATCTTCACGTTAACTCGGAACTCACCGAGAAGTTAGATCCGATGGACCTCTCTTCCTTAAACGAGCTCTTGGATCACATCGCCGCCCTGGGAGTCGCTACAGACTACGATCAGATTGGGCCTAAACCCGATCTGAGAGAGATTAATTCTGCCCAGGTTACCCACCACGTTGCTGTGGTAGAGGAACAATGTGGCGACCCTTCTTCTATCTTAAGGACTAGCTATGTCTGATCCGATCCCTCCATGCCGGATTCCTGCGCAGGGAAGGACGTCACTCAAGCCCTGAACCTAAAGTCAGGCAGCGGGCTAGATTCATCGGACAACATCCAAGAACCCAAGCTTCCAAATTCGGAAACTTCTTGGCCCCCGAGTCTTAGATTGACGGGGTTCCGAATTTAATTCCACCCGCCCACCCAAACATAAGAGATCTATCCCAAATCCGGCAAGAGCCCGCAGAAACAGTACACCATTACTGGGCCAGATTCCTCCTGGTATTGAACAGGATAAAGGATTGCCGTGAGGAGGATGCAATTTCATTCTTCTGCAATAATTGCACGTACAAGGGAATCCTCAACGCCGTAAGCCGTCGTGAAATTACACGCTTCGCTGACTTGGCGTCCATAGTATGAAAGTACTGTGCGATGGAAAGCGCCTAGAAAACCGAAATCAATTTTTGGGACCATCCGGCCCTGAATACAACCCCAGTCCGAAATCAAAAGGTGCATCATGGCCAGGCACCTGGGTTAAATACCAAAAAGCAAAAACCCTCTATAGGGCATGGAACCGTACTGGAGGATGGCTCAATGGACCCTGCAAAATTCATAGTACAGAGGGCGCCACTCCAACTCATAGCCTTAGAGCATGTTGGATACTACGGCAGGTGGCCAAAAGTGGCGAAGAGCTTCTAACTCCAGAGCACCAGCCCAAGGATACCAGTACGGTATTAACAGTCTTCGAGACTTTCGCATCAAATAATATGCGGAAACGAACACTCCGCAGCCTTGCCGAAGTCTACCAAGTAGCAACAATAAACCCATGGAGTGACACGGCTATTACCTTTAATGCCAGTGACGAACCTAAATTCCGAACAGCCCGAGCACCAGCCGCATTGGTCCTCAGTCCAATAGTGGACGGCTTTCGCCTTACCAAGGTACTCATGGACGGTGGCAGCGGATTGAACCTCATTTACGAGGAAACCCTCCGAAAAATGGAAATAGACTGGAGCCGCATTGAGCGAAGCAGCACAACCTTTAGTGGAATAATCCCCAGTCGGGAAGCATGCTGTACAGGAAAAATAACACTGGATGTGGTGTTCGGCACGCCGGATAATTACAGGTCCGAGGAGGTCACGTTCCAAGTGGCCCCGTTTAGCAGCGGATATCACGCTCTATTAGGGCGAGAGGCATTCACAATTTTTCAAGCCATACCCCATTACGGGTACATGAAGCTCAAAATGCCCGGGCCCAACGAAATCATCACTCTTGCTAGTGACCCGGACATAGCACTCCGCGCCGAAAATAAGACAGCCGCACTGGCCCTTGAGGCACTATCTGAAGCCCTAGCGGCTGAGGAACTCACTGCGCTGCGCTCCACGGTGAATAGGGACGATGTGATACTCGATAAGAGATCCAAGTCCACCTCCTTTAAACCAGCGGACGAAATAGTCAAATTCCAAGTCCATCCAACGGACCCTACAAAAACGGCCTCCATCGGGGCACAATTAAACCCTGATGTAGACGCCGCACTACGAGAATTCCTACGCGAAAATTGGGACATTTTTGCCTGGCACCCTTCAGACATGCCAGGAATCCCACGCCGGCTGGCCGAGCACAGCCTAAACATCCTAAAAGGATTCAAGCCAGTCAAACAGGCTCTTCGGCGTTTCTCCGAACCCAAGAGACAGGCCATGGGAGAGGAGCTAGCCAAATTATTGGAGGCCGGATTCATCAGAGATATAAAACATCCGGACTGGCTAGCAAACCTGGTGATGGTACCAAAGAAGGACAAATCCTGGCGCCTATGCGTCGATTTTAAGGACCTCAACAAGGCTTGCCCAAAGGATCCCTTCCCACTCCCCCGCATCGATCAAATTATCGACGCTACCGCAGGACACGATTCATTGTGTTTCCTCGAC
Source organism: Triticum aestivum (assembly GCF_018294505.1). Classification (NCBI taxonomy): domain Eukaryota; kingdom Viridiplantae; phylum Streptophyta; class Magnoliopsida; order Poales; family Poaceae; genus Triticum; species Triticum aestivum. The sequence goes on along the minus strand of NC_057797.1, from coordinate 405,911,910 downwards.
GCATACTCTGGCTACCACCAAATTAGGATGGCGGAGCCCGACCAGGCCGCAACGGCATTCATCACCCCATACGACCCATTCTGCTTCAACACAATGCCCTTTGGGCTCAAAAACGTCGGCGCAACATATCAGCGCATGATTCAGACATGTTTGGCAAACCATATCGGAAAAACAGTGGAGGCATACGTAGATGATGTGGTCGTCAAAACCAAGCACGTCAAAACTCTAGTAGACGATTTGGGGCTCACGTTCGATAATCTCTGAACATATGACATTAAGCTTAACCCAAAAAAATGCGTTTTCGGCGTACCAGCCAGAAAGCTCTTGGGCTTCATTGTATCCGGTAGAGGGATTGAAGCAAACCCAGCCAAGATCCGAGCTCTGTCACAATTGGATATCCCAAAGGACCTCAAACAAATACAAAATTTGACGGGATGCGTGGCGGCTCTAAGCCGCTTTATCTCCCGTTTAGGAGAAAAGGCATTACCTCTTTATCGCCTCCTCCGACGCATCAAACACTTCGAGTGGACGGATGCTGCCACGGCCGAACTCGAAGAAATAAAAGCCATATTGGCAACAAACCCGGTCCTAGGCGTGCCCAACATGGGCGAACCAATGCTATTATATATCGTGGCAACTCATCAAGTTGTGAGCGCAGTGCTCGTTGTCGAACGAGAAACGGACGGACACAAGTTTCCCCTTCAAAAACCAGTTTACTGCGTGTCCACTGTCCTAACTCCATGCAAGTCACGGTACCCGCATTATCAAAATATAGCGTACGCGGTGTTCATGGCATCCCGGAAGCTGCGACACTACTTTCAAGAGTGTTCGATAACAGTAGCCTCCGAAGTACCTCTTAACGACATTATAAACAACCGCGACGCGACGGGCCGGATTGCCAAATGGGCCATTGAGCTCCTCCCGTTCGACATAACCTATAAGGCACGGCGAGCTATTAAGTCGCAAGTTTTGGCCGACTTTGTCGCCGAATGGACTGAAGCCGAACTCCCTAAAGAGTAGGGCGCATATTCCAACTAGATAATGCACTTCGAAGGCTCCAAAATGTTGGCTGGTCTGGGGGCTGGCATCGTTTTGACGTCCCCAACCGGATATACGGTTCAATACGTACTCCAGATTATGTACACGGACTCCAACAACGCAGCCGAATACGAGGCCCTTCTACACAGCCTCCGGATGGCAGTATCCATGGGCATTCAACGCCTAGAGGTGCGCGGGGATTCGAACCTCGCGATATCCCAAATAAATGGAGACTTTGATGCCAAGGATCCGAAAAGGGCAGCTTATCACAACGCCATCCTAAAAATGTCAGCTCGGTTTGAAGGGCTCGAATTTCATCATATAGCCCGGGATAATAACCAGGCAGCAGACGTATTGGCGCGCATTGGCGGAAAGCGCGATGTCGTCCCTCCCAACATCTTCCTAGAGAGGCTGTTCAAGCCATCCGTACTATGGGAAGGGGAATCCGGAAATAACAACCCGGACCCAGCCGCACTGCCCGACACCGAACATTCTGACACAATTGGTGGTTCTGCCAACGAAGTAACATCTTCAGCCCACGTAATAATGGTAGTCATTGCCCCGTGGATGGAACCATTCCTAGCCTACCTAACCAGGCAGGAACTTCCCGAGGTCCAAAACGAGGCCCACTGCATAGTGCAGTGATCTAAAGCCTATAAGGTCCATGAGGGAGAGCTTTACAAGAAAAGCACAACCGGAGTCCTTCAAAGGTGTATCTCCGAAGAGGAAGGGCGGAATCTTCTGGCTGAAAGTCATGCCAGACTCGGCGGGCACCACGCCGCAGCCCGGGCCCTTGTAGGCAAGGCCTTCCGTACAGGATTTTATTGGCCAATGGCCCGGGCAGATGATCAGGACTTAGTCCAACGATGCGTCGGTTGCCAGCTCTTTGCTAATCAAAGCCACATGCCACCCACCGCCCTCAAAACTATACCCATGGTTGGAACCCTTAAAGGAGGAACCCACAAGCAAAAATACCTACTGGTCATGGTGGATAAATTCACCAAATGGATAGAGGCCAAACTTGTTAAGACGGCCGAATCTGGACCGGTGACAGACTTCATATCAGGGGTCGTACACCGTTACGGCGTCCCCCATAGCATCATCACCGATAACGGCACGAACTTTACGATCGATGAGGTCAAAGTCTGGTGCAAAAACATGGGCATCAAGCTCGACTATGCTTCAGTCTATCACCCTCAAACTAACAGTCAAGTCGAGCGAGCAAATGGTCTAATCATGAGTGGCATCAAACTCAGATTAGTGCGGTCCCTCAAGGAATCTCACACGCACTGGGTAGAGGAGCTCGACTCCGTACTCTAGGGGCTGCGGACCACTCCGAATCGCACCACTGGATTTACACCATTATTTATGGTATACGGCACAGAGGCAGTTCTGCCCTGCAACATAATTCATGACTCACCTCGCGTGCGCATGTACGAAGAAAGAGAAGCCGAGCTCGATCGGCAGGACAGTTTGGACGCATTGGAGGAGGAACGTGACGTGGCAAAAGCCCGTTCCGCATTCTATCAACAGCAAGCTCGAAGATACCAAAATAGAGAAGTACGGGCCAAAACTTACAATGTTGGCGAGTTAGTTCTACGCCTGCCGGACAAGAAAAAGGACAAACTAAAGCCCAAATGGGAAGGCCCCTTTATCATCGACCAAGTCCTGACCGGTGGAGCGTACCGTCTGCCAGATGCATCGGATAACCGACTCGAGCCGAACCCATGGAACGCAGCCCGTCTCCGAAGATTCTACGCCTAGCACCGGATTCTGAGTTCGTCTCCTTCCTCCGCCTATATTTTAGATATTAACTGTCTTCTATTTCTCTCATTCTCCCTCCTTTTCTATTACATCCTTTGAAAGCTTGTTCGCGCATTGTTCGCACACACTTGAAGCGCTATCTGCGCTCATTATACCTGGGGGCTTCTTTAACAGAAGATTATTTATACGGGCTCCATGCCCAACACATGTGTCACACTTCCGCATGTACCTTTTATTCACCATTCTATGCATCGATATGACTTAAGTTTTGGCCAAGCTGGGTTGCCTGGCTCCTGTGCTTACCCCTACGTTCCCGATTGTTCGGCTAGGTGGTAAAGGGAGCACCTCTGCGATTGTTACTGCCGGGTCAGCCGGATGTGTACCTCAGACTGGGTGAAGCCGAAAGCTAGCGTTCTTAAGGGAATATTCGGTCAGTGAACAAAAAGACGATTTAATACCTATTTATCTGCCCCCAGATGTTTCTCTGCTTTTTTTGCAGTCCGGACATGCACTTTAGGGCTGCCTCCCAGGGAAAGGAACCCCTAATGGAACTATTCTCCCTGGAAGATGTTTCTTACTAACCATGTAATATAACATAACTAGTTGGGCACTTGTCTGATAAAGCACTAATGACCCATACGCCTGGTCTCCATGCATGCCCCGGTTCTTATATAACCGCGAGGGTATTCGGACACACTCTGAACTATTGGGTCCCGAGGTTTAAGGGAAAGGTCCGCTGTGACAAACGATCTAGAATCCGGCTAGAAGGCATTTTTCATGTCATCTTAAGTTACATAGTCAATTCGACTGATTGTATTCCTCTTCAAGGCCATCTAATAGGCTGTCTTGTTTACAGTCCTGCTGGGAATACTTTGCGGCCCACTCTACTAGGCCATACACTAAGCTCACAGGATCTCCTTCCCATCGGGCCCCACAGGCCCGACCTTGGCCATGTGGTTTGGGTCAGCCTTCGTGTACCGCGTCTTCACCATGGCCCAGGCCTCCCTGGCGCCTTGACAGCAGGTTGATATCTTCCATAATCGGAAGCGCCGCCGCGCTCCCTGAAGCCTCTCTGCAAGCTCTCCAACGCCTTCGGGCAGGGAGACAGATGGCCACAAGGCCTGGGCGACGTCTTTCATCACCTGCCAAACTCGTTCGTGCAGTTGCAAGAGCTCGGGAAGAAGGTTACCCGTAGAACCGAGCATTTCCTCTGCAGGACGGCGTGTGAGCATACCTATAGACATAACTCTGTCAGTCGACTTCCTCGCCGAACTCTTTTTCAAAGTTTGTTCAAGCACTTACTAAAAATGCCGTGTCGAAGCCGCCGATTCTCCTTAATGGAGTCAGAAAGCTGGGCACGAACATCCTTTAGTTCCTCACCCAGCTGGGTGTTGGCATCTTGGAGATTATTTTTCTCTTGCCTCACCCTTGTAAGCACATTCTCGCTGGCCTTTAACCGACGCATGAGCTGTTGCTTGTCCGGATATATCCCGGCGCCATCTGCAATATTATTGTCAGACTTATACACACGCCGCACTTCACAAATTACTTATCTTCTGAAGCATATATTACCAGAGGGGGTCTCTTTGGCTTCCCCCGCCGTGGCTAGTGCGGCCTCAATTTGGGTTTGCACTCCTCCAGCTCCTGGGACAGTTGGGTATTCTTTTCTGAAAGATCCTACACAATAAATGATCCTTAAATCAGTTATTCTAACTATTTCAAGTCTCGGGGGCTACTGGCATATATAACTGTCAAATTTTCTCACCCGTATGTCTTTTACATACTGCTTCGTGGCTCTGGCTAGACCAATTTGAGTGGCACGGAGGTGCGCATCTCCCAAATTAAAGGTATCCAATGCCTCTGGGGAGAAACATGCGTCACGAAGAACTATCCGGCGACGCCTGTGATTCATGGCACTCTCCACCTCGGAATTTGTGGCAGATAACCTGTCGGCATCCTCTGTCAGAGGAGCATCCAACGCACGCCTCTTGTTCGCCTCCGCTTCTGGACCTGGCTTTGGAGCCTGGCGAGCGGAGGATTGATTGGCAACCTCTCCGGATACAGTCCAGCGAGCGCTCTTCTTCCTGAAAAAGCACGAGCATTAGTATGTCTCCCAGGAATAAAGCCCGGGAGTAAGGTGGCACGCCATATCATTGTGCCGGAGTTTCGATCTGGACCGCACTTCTTTTTATCCTGCTGGGCCGTGTTGCCCCTTGTTGTCTAGCCACCGCGGGCTCGGCCTTCCGCCTCAAGGGCGCCCCCTGCGAAACGCCATCGGTATACGGTGATCAAAAATAAACACGGATGGGTCATTTTCAAAGTATTGGGACTTTGGTCTCAAGTACCTGTGAGGCTGGAAGTATTCCGGGGTAATCGGCCGTAATGGGGACCAAGGCTTTATCGATGCTCAGTTGGTGAAATACCCCATCAATCAGCTCCACCGATATGTCCGGATCCTCTTGGGAGGTCGGATCGAGGAACCGTTCCGGATCCTCGGGTTGTGGAGGTGAGCTATTTATGTCCTTTACGGCCTGGCACAGTTCCTGCGCCGAAATCACAAAATGAGATACTTGACTATGGGAATATGGATCGAATAGGCAAAAAGAAATGTCCGCTTACCCAGCTCGGAGGATTGTGCATAGAAAATCCGCCCTGTGGATTGACGCGGAGAAATTCCTCCTCTTCTCCCTTGTACAATGCGGACAAGATCTTCATCAGATCGGCAACCGATCCCGGCCCCTTACGGCCGCAACGGGTGGCATCATCCTCCCCGTTGAAATCCCACATGGGGTGGCCTCTATACTGGAGCGGCTGCACCCCCCGCATAATGCATGTGGCCATGACCCCGATCATGGTCAGTCCGGAATGAGCTAACAACCTTATCCGGCTCATTAGGTAAAGGACGTCCCTATCGTTTTCCTTCTGAGGGCTCCGTGGACGCCAGCTTAGGCGTTTCTTCAAAGGAGCGTTATTAAACTCAGGGAGGCCGACCCGAACAGGGTCCGGCAGGGGGACATCTTCTATATAAAACCATGTTGAAGGCCAGTCTTCGGACGCCTTCTTTGGGTTTCCAGATAGATATCCGGTCCCAGCGATGCGCCATAGTTCGGCTCCGCCCACTTGAATATTGACCCCTCTTGAGAATGGGGCACAAGGCAGAACATCTTCTTCCACAACGCAAAATGAGCCTCGATGCCCAAAAATAGCTCGCAAAGGGCCACGAAGCCCGCAATATGCAAAATGGAGGCAGGCATAAGGTTGTGCAACTGGAGGCCGTAGAACACTAGGAGCCCCCGGAGAAACGGATGAATTGGAAATCCGAGCCCTCTTATCAAATAAGAGACAAGGCATACCTGCTCTCCTTTGGAGGGGCCAGGGACGCTCTCCGCTGGCTTTCCGCCCTTATAGGTGGCCAGTCCGGCTCGAACCGGAACCATGAAGGCTGGGGGAAGAAATCCCTTGGTTTGGAGCGCCACTAGCTCACTGTGCTGGACGGAGCATATCTCCCAATCTCCAGGCTGAGGGCTAGGAGGGAGAGAGCAGGAGCCACATCGACTGTCCATGATGGAATGGATTTCTGTCAGATGCGCTCTGATGAATGCTCGCGAAGGGAGGATGGTGTGATTCAGATCTAGATCCTCGTCTCTTTTATAGGCAGCTCATTTTGCAGCTAGGGGGATAAATGTAAAAATACCCTGGCTTTTCGCATTCGTTCAACACGTGGAACATGGCCATTATTGGGCGTGGAAGCCGAGGAGCGCAATATTTACAAGGAGTCGGACGCTATTCAACAGGTACACAGGATTTGGAGAAGAACCCGCCTTGCAATGCCGAAGACAATCTACGCGCCGGACTCAACGCCATTGAAGCCTGGTTCGAGGGCTGCTGAGGGTGTCCTGGATTAGGGGGTGTCCGGATAGCCAAACTATCACCTTTGGCGGGACTCCTGGACTATGAAGATACAAGATTGAAGACTTCGTCCCGTGTCCGGATGGGACTTTCCTTGGCGTGGAAGGCAAGCTTGGCAATACGGATATGTAGATCTCCTACCATTGTAACCGACTCTGTGTAACCCTAACCCTCTTCAGTGCCTATATAAACCGGAGGGTTTTAGTCCGTAGGACGAACAACAATCATACCATAGGCTAGCTTCTAGGGTTTAGCCTCTCTGATCTCGTGGTAGATCTACTCTTGTACTACACATATCATACAAATTAATCAAGCAGGAGTAGGGTTTTACCTCCATCGAGAGGGCCTGAACCTGGGTAAAAACATCGTGTCACTTGTCTCCTGTTACCATCCGCCTAGACGCACAGTTCGGGACCCCGTACCCGAGATCCGCCGGTTTTGACACCGACAGCAGGCCTTGTTGAGGTTGGTGAAGTCGACGCACATGCGCTCCTTCAATAACTTTTTTGGCACAATGGCAGGGTTGGCCAGCCATTCAGGATAGCGAACTTCACAAATGACACCTGCAGCCTCTAACTTGCGGGTTTCTTGGATGATGAAGGCTTGCTTCTCGGTAGACTGTCAACTTGCCTTCTGCTTCACGAGGCGCACGTTGGGGCACACATTCAGATGGTGCTCAATCAACTCCGTTGGGACCCCTGCTAACTAATCGCGTTCCCACGCAAACACCTCCTTGTTTGTGCGCAGAAATTTCACCAGGCCCTCCTCCTCCTCAGGGTCGAGATTGGCGCCTATGGTGAAGGTGGCGCCAGTGGATCCATCTTTGTCGACTGGTACTTGCTTGGTCTCCGCCTTGTCTTGGGTGAATAGCTGCTTCTTCTTGGCCGGTGCAGCCCCCTTGGGCTCGAGGGCGTCAGCGCTGGCGGGCTGCGCCACTGCAGCCGCCTTGAAAGCGAGCTTGAGTGCTGCAGTGCATCCCTCGCGTCTCCAGGCATGGTAAGGACGCCGCTGCTCCCGGGCATCTTCATGAGGTTGTAGGCCGGGTGAGTCACCGCCATGAACTGGGCCGAGGCAGGGTAGCCGGATGGCGTTATACGGGAGGCTGATGGGGGTGATGTCAAAGTCGACCAGCTCCGTGCGGAAGTTGGGTGCCGAAGGTCACCGGGAGGTGGACCTGCCCCAGGGAGCCGGTGGAACTGCCTCCGACGCCCGAGAAGGGCCTGGTGGGTTGGAGTCGCTCCAGCTGCACGTGGAGGAGGCTGAAGGCCTCCACCGAGACCACGTTGAGGCCGGCACCACCGTCGATGAGGGTCCTGGTGATCGCCACCTGGCAGATGGTGGGGGTGCATAGCATTGGGAGCGCGCCCGAGCAGGCATTGTTGGAGGGGTGATCGTCTGAGCTAAAGGTCAAATCGGCCTTGGGTGCCACCCAGCCCGGGGGGCTCACGGCGCTTGAGGACGGCACCGATCCGGCGGACGAACAGCTTGACGTGGCGGCTCGAAGGTGGCGCCCGCGTGCCGCCCAGGAGATCTGCGACGACCGGGGGAGCTGGCACAGCATACTGGGTGAGGAAGAGGCTGCACAACAACTCCCAGGAGGCCACAGAAGCCACTGGTACGTGGAGCAACCACATGCACGGGACACTAGTGAGGGCCATGGGCATCCAGTTAACCATCCTGCCTCGAGGACGGCCTCCTCATATGCCAGCAGGAAGGCTAGCGGATTCGTCGTGACATCGTAGTGTGGCGGCATGTCTGGCTTGAACTTGTTCATCCACTGCACCTGCCGTAAGGCGGGGGCCAAGTCCCGGAGCCCCCTGGCCCTAGTGCTGGCGCCGGCCGCCGGAGCCGAAAGCGCGATGTCCGCCATGAGGGAGAAGCGCGATGCTGATGGAGAGTGAGCCGACGGAAGGGAGAGCTTTGGCGCACCCCTACCTGGCGCACCAAATGTCGAATGTTGGGTTCAGCAGACCCTTAGGGTTCGAACTCTGGGGTGCGCGCGAAGATCTTCCCCCTACCTATCCGCGTCTGATCGCCTCGCGAGAATCTAAGCTAAAACGATGAACAAGACGAGGGATACAAGATTTATACTAGTTCGGGCCACCTTTGTGGTGTAATACCCTACTCTAGTGCGTGGTGTGGTGGATTGCCTCAGGGGCAGATAATGAACAGTACAAAGGATGAACAACCTCGCGAGAGGTATTCTTGAGTTGGTCCAATGACCTACTTGGATGAGTTCGATCGCCTATGTATTTGATGAGGACTCGGTCCCCTCTTCTGTGGTGGCTAGCCCTATTTATAGAGGCCCTGGTCCTCTTCCCAAATATTGAGCGGGAAGGGAGCCAACAACGTCCATTTTGAAGGGGAACGTCTAGTACAAGTTATCCTGACTAAAGTTGGTCTTTGACTGCCAAAGGTGCTGGGGATGACGCTGTCCTCGGCTCCACGGTGACCTCCATGCTGCCGCTCTGCTGGTCTTGGTCTTATTGCACCGAAATGTCAACCTTTACCTGATGCTTCGGTACTCCACGCCTGTGCTTGCCCCCTTTGCATCAAAGAGGAAACAGGGACACTGTGCAAGCCAGCGCCCGCCTGGTCTGGATCGTCACGGCTTGCGTCACGAGCACGTCGCGAGGTACCCTTGCCTTGATCTCTCCGCCTCCTCACGAGCCTTCCTGGCGAGGCCGCTCCTGATTAAGTCTTGTGTCGTCCGCCCCACGAGGCTTGGCCCCTCGCGAGGGTCTTGAGTCTTGCATCAATGAACATGGGCCGTACTGGGCGAGCACTCGAGCCACACCACAGGCCGCAGGCAGGCAAGTTTGGGGACCCCCGTTCCCAGAACACCGACAAACTGGTTCGGCGTAGTTTTACTGGTGTGTACCAGCGCTGTGTGGAGCCGGACCAGGGTCAAGCAATCCTCAAAAGATATCCACCAAGGCGAAGGTGGTCACCACGCGGCTTCAAGATCACTTGTTGCCCAAAGCTTTCCGCCATGGTTTCTTCTGGCCGACTGCTCCAGAAGACGCCAAAGAGTTGGTCCAGAAGTGTAAAGGGTGTCAGAAGTTCCGCTCCAAGCCACACTTACCAGCTTCCACACTCAAGACCATCCCCATTGCCTGGCCCTTGGCTGTTTGGGGGTTGGATATGGTGGGTCCATTCAAGACGGCTCGTGGCGGCATGACTCATCTGCTTGTCGCTGTGGACAAGTTCACCAAGTGGATAGAAGCAAAACCAATCAAGAAGCTGAATGGGCCGACTGCCGTGACTTTCATCGCCAACATCACCACTCGGTATGGCATACCACTAAAATCATCACCGACAACGGCACAAACTTTGCCACAGGAGCCTTGGCTCGTTTCTGCGCGACGCAAGGCATCCAACTAGACTTAGCGTCCGTTGCCCATCCGCAGTCAAACGGCCAAGTGGAGTGAGCAAATGGCCTCATTCTGTCCAGCATCAAGCCCTGACTAGTCGAGCCTCTAGAGTGTTCGGCCGGCTGCTGGCTCGATGAGCTGTCGGCCGTCCTCTGGAGCCTGTGCACAACTCCGAACAATTCGACCGGCTTCACACCTTTCTTCCTTGTCTACGACGCTTAAGCCGTCATCCCGACAGACATAGAGTTTGACTCCCCGCGAGTCACCATGTACACCGAGGCGGACGCCAAGGAGGCCCGAGAAGACGGCGTCGACTTGCTGGAAGAGGGCCGGCTGCTGGTTCTCAGCCGGTCCGCCATCTACCAGCAGAGTCTGCGCTGATACTACAACCACAAGGTGAAGCCAAGATCCTTCCAAGAGGGAGACCTTGTGCTCCGGCTGATCCAGCGAACAACCGACCAGCACAAGCTCTCGGTACCTTGTGAAGGACCTTTCATCATCATCAAGGTACTGGGTAACGATTCCTACTACCTGATCGATGCTCAGAAGCCCAGAGCACGCAAAAGAGATGACTCGGGCAAAGAGATGGAGAGGCCATGGAATGCAAACCTTCTCCGAAGATTTTATAGTTGAAAGCAGTATGTATCATGCTATCTTTTGTATTAAGTATGAAGACTCTGGGTCCCCCGAGAAGAGCTCGGGGACTACCCTATTTTATCTATATGATAAGTGTTCTGCCTATGAATGTATTGTTTTATTATTCCGCCTGGCACCGAGTTCGACTAGTCGGTCTGGAGGCTCACCGCCTTCTGCTATATGACACCTCCTGCCTTCGGACAAGTAGTGTGTTGGCACCAGAAACTTCCCCTGTAAGAAGCCGCAGCTCGCACAGCGACTGTACGGCGGGCAGGGGTTGCAAAACAATTCCCACATGAAAAATGGCTAAGGAAAGTATGCATATAGCTGAGGCCAGCATCCCGCCTTTTCGGCCAGCTACTGAGCAGCCGACCGGCCGGTTTTTGCTTGCCTAGCCAACACTCCAAACGGCTAAGTACTTGCCCTCCCTCAAATAGCTAAGTACTCGACCCAGCGGCAGTCTGCAGAGCGGCTGTTTGGCTGGCAAGAGGATAGCCAAGGGAGGGCGGCAAAGGAAAAAAGCAAGGAGCAGAAAGCAAGAAAAGTCTGAAGTCGGCAAAGCAAAGCATGAATTGCGACAAAAGTATATACATAGATAAAGGCCCACTGGCCAGCATTCAACAGAGTTTGATATACACCCCGCAGGTGGAATTGTGCAAATTTAACCAAAGCTTGTCCAGACTAGTGAGCAGAAAAAGAAAAAGATAACACCCTAAGGGGCGGCAGAAGGATCCGGCTGGACGGTGGAGTCAGCGGTGCCGGTTGGTGCAGCAGAAGGATCCGGCTGGACAATGGAGTCGGCGGTGCCGGTTGGTGCAGCAGAGGGATCCAGCTGGATGGCAGGATCGGTGGCACCAGTTGGGGCAGCGGACGGCTGGACGGCAGAGTCGGCGGCTTTCATTAGTGGAACGGGTGGCTGGTCGGTCTCCGCCTGGCCGCCTCCAGCAGCAGTCGGCGCATTGGAGCGCGGGTCGTTGCTCGGGGCTCGGTCAGGTTGACGCTGGCCATCCGCTTCGACCTCCAGCGCGTCCTCCTCGCTTTCCTCCTCCTCCTCCTCCCCTTCATCACTGGAGTCGATCACCTCAGCCGAGTCCTCGCTGTCCTCCGGGTTCAGCCCGAGCCACTCCAGCGGCGCTTCGGTACCCTCTTCAACCGCTTTAGGGATGAAGACGTTGGTGTTAGTGTAGTCGGCGATCGTCGCCGCCCTGCTGACAAGGTCGGCCTCCACCGCCAGTAGCTCCTCCTGCGCCTCCAGTAGAAACGTGGTCAGCTGGGCTAGATCCAGCCCAGGGTACCACGCCTTGATGAACTCGAGGGCTCGGCGCGCGCCAGCCCGGGTCGCGGAACCCTTCCAGGCCTCCAGGCGGCCAACCGCCACCTCCAGCCAGTCGCCAGTCCGACTGGGAGTGCGCGGAGCCTGCACGCCTGGCCAGAGGGCGGAGATCGCCTGGGCCCCGACGTGCTGAAGGTGGCGCAACATCTGATGGGCAGGCCGAAGGCGGGCCTAGATGCTGAGGAGCTGCTCATTGAGGGTACAGGGGGCATCGGCGGCAATCTGCATGCCTTCTGCACTCCGCTCCTGGCGTTGGGCCTCGATGATCTGTTTCGCGACGACAGAGTGGCCTGGGAAGAAGTCTGTTTGAATGAAGGGCAAGAAAAGCCAAAGGTCAGAAGCCGGTAGTCGCCTTGAGTAAGGGCCGGCGACTCAAAATAAGAAAGAAAGAGGAGGAGGCCTACCGTCGACCAAGTCCTCAATGCTGCTGAAGCAGGCAGTCAGCTGCGCCTCCTTGTCGGCCCAGGCAGAGCGCTCTACCTCGAACTCAGCATGTAGGTCGGTCTCCTTCGTCTTCGCCTCCCTTTGAGACGTCTTGAGGGCCTCCGACTGCTCCGTGAGCTGAGTAACCAGTCGGTCATGCTCCTCGGCCGGCTTGCTGCACTCCGCCACCTTGCCGCGCAGTGCGGTGTTGGCTTCGCCCAGCTGCTGCTGCAAGGTGGCGTTTGCTTCTGCAAAAGGAGAGGAAGAAAGAACGTCAATCAATCAACAAAGAAGGGACGCAATTTCTGGGGAGATCCGGCCCGACTGCTCAGCAGTCGGCCCGAATCTCGGGGACTACAGCCCGCAGGTGCGCTATCACGCCCCCACAGAGAAAGAAGTTATCAACAGAAATAAAGTCACTGGAAGATCCGGCTCGACTGCTCAGCAGTCGGCCCGAATCTCGGGGACTATAGCCCGTGGGTGTGCCAGCGCGCCCCCGCGAAAGAAGGGAGTCAAAACTTACTCTGGCTCTCGGATAAATGGACGGTCTGCTTCTCCAGCTCCCGGACTCCAGAGTTGAAGGTGGCCGCCCAAAGATTGTGGTAGTCCTGCGATAAGGATGTCAGAAGAAGTTAGCATTCGATGCTTGCAAGTTAAAGTTTCGGACCACCTGCTCAGCAGCAGGCCCGAAACTTGGGGACTACACACAGAGCGTGCGCTGGCACGCCCCCACGAAGGAAGCAAGAAGATCAAAAATAAAAGAGAAGTAAGAAACTTACTCGGATGGCTGCCTGCGAATCCAGGAACGCCTTGTTGCATCACTTGAGGGCGTCTGCTTCAGCCCGGAGCTTCGCCTGGACGTCGAGGGCCGCCGGGTTCAAGGCTCCCGTCCCGCCTCCGCGTACCCAGCCGGTGGGCACGGCGCTGGTCGTCTCGGTGTTGCGGACCGACGAGCTCGCGGCACCGGCATCCAGCGACCGCGGTGCCGAGGCTGCCCATGAAAGATGGCGACGCATGGGTGTGCGGACCTCAGGAGTTAGGTCCGTCACCACCTCGTCCTTGGCTGGTGGCACCGGCAGGGTGGCCGGCTGCCCGTCTTGCGCTCCGCCGGTCGGCGGTGGCGGGGGCACGATGACGTCCGGCATGGCCACATCGCCGCCCTCCCTCTCCATGACCGGCTGCTCGTCGCCGGCTCCCCCAGTCGTCGCCACAAACTTTGGTGGAGGTCGCGCGGTGTTCAGGGGATTCACGAGCAGCGGCTCCTAGCGGTGCGCAGCCTCTGCAAGCCGCTCCTTCACCACGGCGTCAGCCTCCGCCTGCGCCAGCTTCCTCGCCGCAGACGATGCCGCCTTGTCAGCCTCCGCCTTCTCCAGGCGGGCGACTTCCTGCTCCTCGCGCACCTCCCACGCGTTTTGCTCCTGCGCCTCCCGGAGGTCGGCGGCCGGACCGATTCGCCGGGTGGTGGTGGAGGTCTCCGCCGACCTGATGATCGAGGCGGTGGCCGACTTCTCGAGGGTGAGCGGGGCCCTAAGATAAGAAAGCAAGATAAAGAAGTTTTTAGGCGAGATCGACAAAGAAGAGGAAGCGTAAGAGGAATACTTACACTGACACCATGGGCGGCACCTTCGGTTGCCTCTGGAACTTGGCCACCTTCGTCGCGGCCTCTTTCCGCCTAGTCACCGCGGCCGGGTTGTTGGGCTTCTTCGGCGCGCTGCTGAACAGGGCGATGCCCTGCTTCCGCTTGTGCTTGCAGCCTCGGACGGACAGCCCGGCAGAGGGGCCTGCGCCGGTGTTAGCGGTGCTCCGGGAGGGGCGCGACTCGTCTTCATTGTCATCATCATCGGGCCAGGTCTCCACGTTGACGACCTCTTCGGAGCCGCCTGCTCCATCGCCGCTGCCTGCTGCATCGTCCTCCAAGGCGGCCGCCCCCATGTCGGGGTCTTCCTCGTCGCTCGCCTCCCAGTCCGGCTGGTAGTCACCACCCAGCCCCACGATGGCGGTCGTCGCCACAGACATATAAATCTGCGCTCCGGAGAAGGAATTGTTTCACACCAGGAACGAGCCAATAAGAAGAAGCTAAGAGACTTACGGTAGGCGACGGGTTGTCGCGGGAGTACGGCCGCTCCCCGAACCGCCAGGTTCCCTCCGACACCTTGAGGTCAGAGATCTCATTCACCATCCTCGCCACCTTGGTAGTCGGCATCTCCTTTGTGCACATCCTGCTCAGGTCGCGATGCCTGCTCAGCCGACAGATCAGATGAGGGCGGCCTTGAAGCAGGAGAACCCGGCGCTCGACGAAGGCAATGAGCAGGTCAGACGCCACGAGACCCTCCGACTCCTGGAGCACCCAGAGCCAACTGATGGCGGCCGCCGCGTCCGCCGACACCGGCTTCGGCTTGTAGCCCCAGTAGGTTGATGAAGTCGACTGCCGAGTCGACATTCTCGACGTAGAAGTAAGATTGCTGCCACAGTTTCACCGACTGTGACAACTTGATGACCGGGAAGGCATTCCTTTTCGCCGGCAGGCACATGGTGACGAAGCTGCCACACTCGGCCGCCGTCTCCTTGGTGGAGGTGCCTAGCTTGCCGTAGAAGAAGGCTCCCCACAGCTCGATGGTGGGGAGGATGCCGAGGTAGCCCTCACACGCCGTGACGAAGGCGGAGAGCAGTGTCACGGTGTTGGGCGTCATGTGATGCGGCTGGAGGTGGTTGAAGTCCATCAACGAGCGGAGAAAGCCGCTCGCCGGGAGGCCGAAGCCGCGGAGGAAGTACGAGCGGAAGACGACCCGCTCGCCCCCCTGCGGCGCCGGCGAGATCTCCTCCGACAGCGGCACCCACATCTTGATGAATGTCGCGTTGGGCATCCGACGCAGGTTCCGGAGGAAGGTGAGGTGATCCTCGATCACCGTCGAGCCATCCCAGTCGCCGCCCTTCTCACGCGCCATGGCCTCGAGCGGAGCTGCTGCGGAGGAGAAGCGCAGCGGCGGCGAACTAAGGTGGCGCTATGACGAGAAGTCAGCAGCAGCAGCAGCGGCGGCAGATAGAGAAAGAGGAGGAAGTGAGTGTGGGGGGGAGGGCGCGCGTGCTCCGCCGCTCCACTGCCTCCCCCTACTTATAACCCTCGGGCTGCGAAGCCGAGGGGGCGTGGCGTGGGATCATGGGATTAACTGCTCCCACGACCCCACGACCCCCCGGTTACTGCGTGGAGTTACTGCGCCATAACGCCCATGGGGATCGCAACCACCTGCCTCGGCCGCAGCGGATCTACCCGCGTGCCGAGGCCTGGTAGTGGCGGGCCCGGCCCACTGTCATGTCCCATCAGGAGCATAGGATGGCAGGCTGGCCGGGCTGATGTGCGTCGTGTGGCGTGCTCATGACGGGCGGCGGGCCTGGGAATCTTAGCAGGCACGCCACCTGTTTCCCGCCTTGATGTAAGAAATCAGCGGATGATCCCGCCTTGTCGAAACCAACTCCAGCAGTCGGCACATCACAAGGCGGATCAAGCATTTTCTCATAGCGCGGTAGGAAGGGAAGCTGCTAAGACTTCATGACCCTTCGGCAACAATGCCTCACCAGCTTCGGGGACTACTATCGGAGTAATGGGCCAAGGGTAGCCTCACCCGAGCCCCTGAACCTGTCATGACTTTGAGCCTGCTTCACCCCACTAAACCTCAAAATGAAGCACCGCCTTCCGGTGGCCGGCTGGCTTAACAGCCGGCTTCCCAAAGACGGCCAAGCACCAGCAGACAGCACCAAGATCGGCCAACTCCTAGCAGATGGCCTCCAAAGAGGCTGGCGTCTGGCAGGCGGCCACCCAGCGCCCTCAAATTCTGCGCCCCTCATCAAGAGAACAAGACTAGGTGAGGCTACAGTATAGTCCCTCACCCCCGAATCCTGGGCTTGGCATGGCTACAGTCCTCGTACAGGTAGAGATCTCCGAACGACGCGGCACTGTTGCCACTCCCCCCTCGACATCACTCCTAACAGGCGGAGTCCTGTTCCGCACGATGACCAGTCGGTACGGCCTGCAGGCGGCGGGCCCTACCAGGCAGTGAGAGCCCAGAAGATGGCAGAAGCTAGACCAGCCGGACCTAAGGGAGTCCGGCCTCCATCAGGCCGCCAGTTCCTCCCTCGGGGCCCGTGCACCATCAACCTGATAAGACATGGTGTGGCTACAGTAATCTCCCACCAAGCGGTGGGACTGTAGCCACACTCTGCTGACCAAGCCTGCGTCACGAGCAACACGGCTACAGTGATCAGCCACCAACCAGATCCGCTAGTGGTGGGAGCGTCCTATCGGCTCTGTACCAGACCAGTTGGCGGGGCCCATGAGGCGGCGGGCCCCAGTAGCCGGCGGATCACACACTGACAGCCGGATCAAGCACCTGGCCAGATTACCATTGTACCCCTGGGGGTAGGCCTATATAAACCCCCAGGGCACCCATGCAAAGGGTTCCCACCCCAATAGAACTAGCCACTACCCTAGAGGAAGAAGAGAGCTAGCCCTGCCTCCTTCTACCTCTAGCACACAGCTCAAGGAGCACCATTGTATCACTTGTGACTTAGTGATCATGCGGAGACCCCGCAGAGCAGGACTAGGGGTGTTATCTCCTAGGAGAGCCCCAAACCTGGTTAAAATGAGCCGGCGTTCGTGTCTACGCCTCATCCCGCATCCAGGCACCGGTGATGTTCTACTCGCTCCCACCATGATAAGCCATTCGTTGGCATATGTCGCACCCAACCCCCGACAATAGGAACATTAGGTGACCAATTAAACATTCTCTTCTTTAGAAATATGAGCATCACATATTCGTATTTTAACACCTAAGCTTTGGAATTATGAGTGGCATGTTGTTTCGCTTGATGGGTTGAGGTCTTGAGGAGCAGTGCTAGCATGACACAAAGCACCTACAATGATGGTAGTGAATATAAAGGGGGAAAACATAAGCTTTACGAGTATAGTGACCGTGCCATGGCAGATCTGAAGGTGCAAACCGGACAAAGTTACTTCAAAACCAATGTTTGATTTCAACTAGGCACTACGATTTGGTACAGACAAGAAAAGTACAGTAAACAATTTACAATCTATTTTCCGGGTGAGATCAATAAGTTAATCACATATGGAATAGTACCACCACTCTTGCGACGCCGTGTAGGCCCCTGCTAATACATTGAGGGTGCTGTGGGTGCGATGGTTGTCGGCGGCGCGGAAGAAGACTTTAGATGGTAGATGGCCGGGTCGGGGGATAAATCTTGTTGCCGTGGACGAGGCGGTCGTAGTAGCGGCAATGTCAAGGTGGACGACGGCGCCGATGAAGCGAGAGGACGTGATGAAAGGATCCTGGTCTGGCGTCGTGGATGAGAGACATCCATCTCTTGCAGTGGACGATGGGGTAGGGATAGCGGCTCCGGCAAGGTTGAGGATGGGGTGGTAGACGGAGGAGTCTGGCCGCAGTGGAGAGGTTGTTGTGATGCCGACAGTGTATGAAAGGGGAAATGGAGGGGGAGGGGGGATCTCAAACTTCGGGACGTGTTTTTCTGAAATGTGGGAAAGTTACGAACTTATCCCCTGTTTAAAATTTCGGACATCACGTCGGTTGGGGATAGGACGATAATCTCGCAGCTCCCAAATATTTGCCGGTAGCGATTTCGGGCAAGGAGAGGGTGTTTTTCACCCATGGTTGGCGCCCACGGTGTATGAACGGGGCTGACAGGTAGGGCGGTTGTGTCACTTCTGAGGAAAGTGACACATTTGCCCATATTTAAAATATTTTCCTACATCGATCTTGGACAAGGAGAGTTTGTTTTGCTGCCCACTGTGTATGAATGGGGAACTGGAGGGAGAGACACATGTATTTTGGATGAGCTTGAATCAAATTTGTTTTGCCGCCCACGTTTGGCGCCCATCGTGTTTGAATGGGCTCAGAGGCGGTCGTGTCACGTCTGATTGAAGCTAGTAGTCTACCCCTATTGACAACAGTGTAAATCCGGTCGATTAGGATGTCAAGTGTCAGGGGTAGACAGTAATTTCCATCTTGCAAACACTTACTTCGGGCAGCCCACAAATGATAGTGGGTGTTTAGACGCTTCGTTCAAAACTTGGGAGAATTAGCATTCACGTTTACCCGCCCTGGCAACTAAATTAAAATCCAATTTGTATTCGATCACGAATATCCATAGATAATTCTACATTTTGTTATTTATTTCTTCAAAACCACGACAAAGATTTATTCCACCTTTATATATGATTACGATTTTGAAATGCCGTGGTCTTCGAATTTGGTAGGTTGGATACACTTTGAGTCAAACAATTATTTCATCCAATACAATATGCTCACACGAAAAAGAGTTCACCTTATGCCAATCATACAAGTACTAAGGATTACCTCGCCTAAAAAATTCGGATCATTACAACACATGGACAACATAGGAGGTCTTATGACATAATCCATTCAGAGACATGACACAGCATGCAAGTACAATAATCTACCGACAATTTCAACTGGTATCTAAAGAAGAACAAGGATTACCCTGGGCTTCAGATAGCAGAAACAGCAGGACCTCCTTCGTCTTCAAATGCAACATTCTTACTTCCTCCAATTCTTGGGTTTCTTGCATAATGTGTGCAGCTAATTGCATAATTTCTAGCCTCAAGATGAAGATTACCTCATTCATGGTAGCCACACCATCTCTTTCCGCCTCTAGTAGAGCCTCAAGAACTATAATATATGTGCTCACACTGCTCTCCAGCGGTGTTGATTCTAAACTGCTTCCATCTGGTAACATGGATGGAGCACTGCTTCCACAAATAGATTGTACGGTTGTACATTGTGTCCTAGTGTGAACGACATCTTGAAAGGTTTCCCCTGGACATAAGTAAGAGATAGTTATCGCATCATCTAGGGAGTAAGTTTACATGTTAAACGGCATACGAATTATTGCCGAGCATGGCAAGCTATATTTAACTGGTTTGCAGCAGCATCAGCCAAAAAGAAATTAAAATGGTAAGATGAAACTAGGGATGTAAGTGGCAAATAAACGATATCCGCCAGTCCCATCTAGTTAGTTTTTGCTAGCTGCTTAATTCATTTTCCTCAAAAAACAAAAACTCTTTTGAACTATCATACCACTAGTGGACTTTAATCGGGAGTGTACCACTGCTATATTTTCCAGTTGACATCCCTAGTTGAAAGGGAGTGTACCACTGCTATATTTAAGTTTCCAAGGCATTTAAGCAGTTGAAATAATATAAGATAACACTTAACAGTGTGGCCTCATATAAACTACTAAGACAGTATTGTGGTGAAGTTCATAGGAAAAGTTAAGGACTCAAATGAACTAGGCATGCATTTCTTTATGATAGTACAATAGGCACTGCTGACATATTGCCCAACTCAGGTATAGCCTAACAAGTAACAAACAAGCATTCGAATCAAGCAATACAGCAAAGCAAACAACTGAACTATTTGTAATTCTGTAGGATTACAGGTTGAGGGCACAAGCCAAGAAAGCAGCCCACACGGATTACATTTCACATGTACTAAAACACATTGGCTTACCATATGTTACTGTGAAGCATCGCTGCTGTTGAAATGTTCTTTGAAGATATCATCAGCATAGCCCGTGGTTGCAAATCTAGTTGTTGTAGTTTATTCTGCACCCTCTATTTAGGTAAAATTAATTTTAATCGCATGCACTGGTTTGAATTGATCATCAATGGTTTATCTAAACTAATGAAAGAAGGGTGTGTGCTTACACAGCAATATATGTGCTTCACTCAATTTTTATGCTTGTTGGAGGTGTCAGCCCCAAAAGAACAAATATTTTGCTTGATGGGGTTGGCGGCTCCATAATTAATAGAAGCATCAAATTAGTCATGCAACTTGGGAAGATCAAGAAGGCACAAAAAAGTAATGAACAGAGGCTCGGAGCAGTGATGCAATAGGTAGCATCAGAAAATGTAGGGTAAAACAAACAAAAAGCAGCGGAACCACATGCTAGTTTGCTGATGTGCAATTAAGCATTGAGAACATGAAGCAGTCTGATGGAACCAATAGGTGGCATCAGAAAAACACCATTATCATAAATATAACATGCGAGAAGTAAAATAGTAGGCATTGATATCTAGGAAGTACAGTAATACTTAGGACAAAACTAAAGCATTGTAACTATATGTGCACTGGTTTTTAATTTAGCACATGTAACGTCTTCACTGCCAGAAGCATGGCCCTACAGGTGCAAGCAGAATAACATGTCTGATGAAAAATTGAATGATGCCCTGAAGAAATTCAAAGGTGTGGTGCTTATGTAAGAAAGTGAACATAGGCGCCGGCCGTTGGATAATAGTACCTGATTCTCGGCGGTGTATGGGTATCATTGTCATACTTGATAGCTAAGGATCGTTGATGGTGCTCGTCTTACGGTTGAGTTTGGGCCGGCTATCGCCGTTGCTGAAGTGGCTCCGGTACTTCGGTGCGCCTGTGGACATACAAGAAAGCTCATCTGTGGTAAGTAAACAGTTCCACGATAAAGAAGAGAAAAACCGAAGGAGTACAAACCAAAATAACCTGATGAGGCTGCGGCATCAGTAAAGCAGGGCCTGTGGAGTTGAATATGGTGTCCGTGGAGCGGGTCTGGTGCAGTGGACGAAGGCTTTGGCGAGCGCAGTGTACAGTGCTTTTGATGAGGTGGATCTGTTGCGGCGGATGAGGGCTTGTATGAAGGGCCAATGATGGGGCAGCCGAGGGAGTCAGTGAAGGGCCTACACTGTGGTGGAAGAGGGTGCCGGTTAAGATCCGGTGCGGTGGACCATGATGGCGGTCAAGGAGATCTGGAGCGGTGGACAAGCCAGTCGCTGAAGCGGCCCTGGTGAAGTGGTGAGTTGGTAGTTGGGGGTTCCAAGGTGCGGAAGGTACATCCGGCGGGGCGTGAGGTCCACCGCTGTGGCAGAGGACTAGATTCGGCGGCTTGCCATGGTCGGGGGCAGGAAGGGGCTCTGGGAAGAATGTTGGGGGCAAAGAGGGGAGAACAATGGAGTTACCAAAGCAGTCCTTTTCCATTCAGTGGAAGGGGTAAAACAGGAATATCGCAGGGCTAAACTTTCGGGCGCGAGATATTTCAATGTCAGTAGGAAGTTTGAAAGCTTTTGGAGCCTAAAATTAAGTGTTCTGCTCTTGTACGGCGACTATGATATCATGGGCGAGAATTTATTTGATTTGCACGCAAAAAAGTGCAAGTTTTGAAAATCAGTGTCTCCAACTCGAAACTTAGATTGTCCATTCAATTCAAATATCGATCATTTAGCTAGTACAAGCAAATACCATCATACGGTCCAATTCAAATGAAATTCCAAATGTGTTTATCCTAAATATGATGACAAAAGCAAAAATGTGCATGTGTGTGAAGAAAGTGGATGATTATAAAGTTTGAACATGCCCGTATGTGTATATCTCTAGGTTTGATATATGAATTTGAAATTATGAAATTCTAGTTTAAAAAATGTACCTCCGTTTAAATGAATTACAAAAGGTAATCACTATAGGAATCAGCTACTTTGCCATCAGCCACGGCGGACGGCAAAGGCATGGATGGCGGACAGCAAAGGTCTTTGCCGTCCGCCGCGGACGGCAAAAGTGGACGGCAATGTAAGGGACGGCAAAGAGCTACATTGCCGTCCGCTTCGGGCGGCTGACGGCAAAGGGTCCTTTGCCATCAGCTGCCGACGGCAAAGAATGCTGACGGCAATATTTGCGCTGTTACTCCGTTAGGTGGTTAACGGCAAGCCTTTGTCGTCGGCCGCTGATGGCAAACATCGGAAGGCCTTTGCCGTCCGCCACTGTAGGCAAAGTTTTTTTCCTCTTTGCCGCCAGCCACTGTTGGCAAACTGACCAAATAGGTCAGCCTCCCAGGAAGCACAGTTGCCTGCCACGTGGCCTCTTTGCCGTCCGCTGCTGATGGCAAAGAGCCCTTTGTCGTCGGTGGCAGACGGCAAAGAGCCTGCATAATGGCTTTTTTCCCTGTTTTTTTAAATCCAACAATTTTCACAGCAAATATATATGACATATATAGATATATTTCACAGGGCTATTTAACAGCACATAAGTTTCATCGTACATACATATATAGTTCCATCCACTCATACATAGCAAGTTGCACATACACATAAGTTTCAACCATTAGGAAGTTGCACATACATATTACAATGCAAATTTCATCAAGATAGCAAGTTCCATCGTAGCAATCTAGAAGAATACTAGAAGAGAATGAAATAAAAAACAAGCACTCCATAGCAAGCTAGCTTCCAAGAAGTGAATGAAATCTGCAAAATGGCAAATAAGAAAGTTAGGAAAAGGTGACTAGAAGAAGAAGACTAGAAGAAGAAGCACGCCATCATTGTGAGGTAACTTAGGTGAAATGGATCGTTTATGAGCTAACTTAGGTAAAATGCATCATTTTAGAGCTAATAGGTAAAATGGATCGTTTATGAGCTAACTAAGCTAATTATGCCATTTTTTACATAAGTAAGGTAAGTACATGTCATTATTGAGCAAACCTAGTTAACTAAGCATATTATAACTAACTTAGGTCATTTTGGAGGAAACAAAGCTAAGTATAGATCGTTTTAGAGCTAACTTAGGTAAAATGGCTGGTTTTGGAGGTCAGTAAGCTTATTAAGTCATTTTGCAGGAAAAGAAGCTAACTCTAGGTCATTAACGTAAGCATATTGGATGAAATAAAGCTAAGTCTAGGTCTTTATGCATTTGTTAAGCAAAAAACTAGAGAAACTTACCTTGATCATGGAGGTGTGGGAGCGGGCTGGCTCATCCGGTAGCTGGAGAAGGATCGTGTGATGCTTGTGTGGAGTAACGCTGCACCAAAGATCATTTCCAATGTTTCGTTAGCATGATGACACTCAAATGTTAAGACTAGCAAGTAACGTCCATTCAAATTAAACTCACCGTCGTCTCAGGAGCAATCTCTAGATCAATGGCTATGGAGCCACGGGACCTCCCGCCACTAGATATCATCACCTGCTCTGGATTGTAGGGATCTGGCTCGGGTTAAACTCCTCCCCTTTCCTCGCCTTCCCCTTGACTTGCTTGTAAGAGGCAGTGCGGGCCATGGCATACAGGTCGTACCCCTCATGCACCTTATCCGTCTTATTGTAGCATGCCTGAAAGAGAGAAACAAAGTAAATTAGTAATTAAAGGGCTCAAGCTAGCATGATGAATGAATTGCATTAATCATGAAGCAAACCACATCACCCAATTCCTCCCGAACTGATATAAGCTGGAGCTACCTTGATGGTGTGGCACACCTTCAATTTGGGCACGTTTGTCCTTGGCCTCAGTCGGCTCCCCTTCCATCTTTCAACACCTGCCATGACAAAGAGTAAATGAAATTAGTACAACATAAAAAAAATACCGACATGAATAATAATATGTATATCACTTAAATGTATCATCATTAAGTACAACATAAAAAAATTGAATACCTGACACTACTAATAATCTCGATCAGTATCATCAATATATGCATAATCATCATCATCACTATAATCAATGGCATCAACATGTGGAAGGCCACCTTTACGTAATCGGTCAAGCATTGACAGGTCGTCCGCAGCAGTAACCTCTTCTTATTCCGGCTCTTCTTGTTCCTCCTCTGGGGTGATGTGGGATTCACTGTCGCTGTCTACTTCAATGTTTTGGGGTGAAGTATACCGGTTCTTGAAACGCTTTTTGGAAAGACGTGTCTCTTGGAAGAATTCTCCTTCATATGTGTCTGGGTTAATGTGAGGTTCATAATCCTCTTCCTTTGGGGGAGATAGTCTAGGACGTGGCGGCACTTCATAAACGACATCCCAACCTTTCAGATTTGGATTAGTTTGGCAGGCCCAGGGTAGATAGAATACTTGGGTTGCCTGTTGAGCCATAATATAGACATCAGGAACATCTAAATGGGTGCTTTGGTTGATTTCAACTAGCCCTATATGTTCATGAGTCCTTCTAGTCTCCTTCGGCTGAAACCAATAACATTTGAGGACTACGACATTCGGTGGGTTTTCACCATAGAATAGAAGTTCATAAATTGCTTCAACTCTCCCATAATACTCGGTACCTCCTTCGCCGATAGCAGATACACAACAATTTGTTGACTTTCGGTCGGCCATAGATAGCTCTTTGCCATAGGTACGAAAACGATACCCGTTGATGTCGTATTTGTCAACTGAACGGACCTTATAGTCAAAACCATTAGCGACTTGTCTCAATTCGGCGTCCATAGACTCTGAATTAGCCTACAAGTTTAATATGAAAGGATTGTTGCATTACACACTAATTAGTGAATGAAATGAAATTGTCTAACAGAATTTACCGTTTGTTTGAACCAAGAGATGAAACCGGGATAGCTGCCTCCTTGCTTTGCGAGAAGCTCATACTCTTCGATGGAATCCTTTTGGATCACCGCTCCATACGAGAATAGGGCGACGTATCGACTGTATGAAATATCCAGAATAAGAGCAGTTCAAAGGAAATAGAAGTTGCAAAACAATGTACCGAGAACTTACTCGATGTACGGCCGCACTTCTATCAGGTTGTTGAAGATATACAACGAAATGGTCCGCCATTCTTTGTTATCCAAAGATATTGGATTTGAAACACTGGCTGGTGCAATATTGCCTTTGAATAGGCTGAGGTTGGATCCACCCTTTTTAGGCTCGTCAGCATTGTACCGAGGCTTCGGATTATGCAAATGACGATTTTTGGTTTCGTAGTGTGCTGTCACGAAGTTTGCCGCCTCCTCAGTGATGAATGCCTCAGCCATAGACGCTTCAATTCTACGTTTATTTTTACATTTTTCTCGAAGCGTCTTCTGCATCCTCTCAGTTGGGTAGCACCAACGATTTTGCACGGGCCCCCCCAATCTTGCCTCGGTCGGGAGATGCAAAATCAAATGTTGCATTGGATTAAATAAGCCCGGTGGAAAGATCTTCTCTAACTTGCAGATCAACTCTGGTGCCAAGTCTTCCATTTCTTCTAGCACACCAGGCGATAGTTCTTTCGCACAAAGAACACGGAAGAAATAGCTGAGTTTTGCCAGTACTAGCCATTCATCCTCAGGGATGAAGCCACACAACATCACCAGCATTACCCGCTCAATCGATATTTGCCAATCATGACTCTTGAGACCAAATATCTTCAATTTATCAAGACTCACTCCCCTCTTTAGATTCGCTGCATACCCATCGGGGAACATCAACTGTATTTTCACCCACAAGATAATTTCCCTCATAGCTGGCCTTCCAAGATTGAACCATGCCTTTGGCTTCGTCCAGTTCTGCTTTCCTTTCGGTTCTTTCATGTTTTGTAACGGCCTATCACATAGCGCCTCCAGATCGACTCTAGCCTTAGTATTATCCTTGGACTTCCCATCTATGCCGAACAATGTACCAAAAAGTGCCTCGGCGATATTCTTCTCAATGTGCATCACGTCGATGTTGGGTGGGCAAAGGAGGTCTTTAAAGTAAGGCAGATCCCATAAGCATGTTTTGTGAGTCCAGGCGTGCTCAGAATTATACCCCTTGAAGTACCCTGGACACTCTGGATCTGGCTCGAGAGCGTTTAACTGATCCAGGGTCTGTTGGCCTGTCAACGCAGGTGGTGCAGAGTTTTTTACAACTCTACCTCTGATGAAGTTCTTCTTGTCTTTCCTGAACTTATGGCGAGGATCCAGGAATTGTCTATGCATGTCGAAGCAAGAAAACTTGCGACCAGCCTGAAGCCAACGAAACTCAAGAGCTCCCTTGCATGTGGGGCACGGGGAACCTTCCATGCACACACCAGCCAATGAATAGCGCATACGCCGACAAGTCATGCGTCGAGTACATGTACCAGACACGCATTATGAAGTATCGTTTGCTATAGGCGTCGTATGTCTTGAACCCATTATCCGAGGCTTCTTGCAATTCGTCCTTAAGCGGCTGCATGTACACATTCATATTTTTCCCCGGATAGTTGGGCCCTGGAATTATCAACGTCAAGAAAATGTTCTTTCTTTGCATAATCTGTCCGGGGGGGGGGGAGATTGAGTGGAAAGACAAATACGGGCTAACAACTGTATTGGGCTGTCGTCATACCAAACACACTGAACCCATCGGTGCTGATGCCAACTCGAGGATGCCTCGGATCTGCCGCTTTGTCAGCATGTAATTCATCAAACCTTTTCCACGCAACACCATCCGATGTGTGTACCATCATCAGTTTCCCATCTGCACCTAGTTTGGTTCTTTTGCCTGTTTTGTGCCATGTCATCTGTCTGACCGTCTCTTCGACCATGAAAAGACGTTGAAGTCTTTGTACGATTGGCATATACCGAAGAACACTAACAGGGATTTTGGTCTGTGTCTTCTCACCCATACCGTTGTCTACCACAATATACCTGGAACACTTGCAAATGGGACAATAGTTCAAGTCCGCATAGTCAAGCCTAAATAAGGCACATCCTTTCTCACAGGCATGTATCTTCTCATAGGGCATCTTCAGTGCACGGAGGATTTTGTCCGACTGGTACAGGTTTGCAGGCATTACATGGCCTTTGGGTAGAAAGCGTCCAAATACTGTCATAATTGAGTCATAGCATTCTCTGCCCAAGTTGAACTGAGCCGTCAAAGCCATTACTTGTGAGATGGCATCCAACTGACAAAGCTCAGTGTGCTCATGGAGCGGACGTTTTGAAGACTCCAACATTTCATTGAAGGCCTTTGCAGATTCCTCCATCTCCTCGTCCGAATCCCGAGCATCATCATAGTCTTGCACCATGTTTTCCATCCCGGTACCATGCTCGTCGGTGCGACGATGATCCACCTCAGCTCGGTCACGTTGGGCAAACTCACCATGAAATGTCCACACCGTATAATCGGGCGTAAAACCATTCTTCTGCAGGTGTTTACCCATTTCAGCCTCTGTCCTCTTTTCCCAATTACCGCATCGGAAACAGGGGCACCAAGTTTTCCTCTGGCCATTTGCAAATGCGGCTTGCACAAACCCCTTGGTTTTTGTGAACCATTCAGCGCTCCATTTGTTTTGACCAGTGTGACCGGTATACATCCACGCACGATCACTCATCTTGACTTTCAGAGCTACTGGACACACAACAATTATATATATAATTCACCATGTATATATTCATCAGTTGATCTACTTTGTCAATTTTATTACGTCCATGGAATCTACACTCTAATAGGTGATGATTGGTCCTAATCCCACTGGAGTATGTGTAGATTGGGTTCATTTTCCCAAGCTATGCTCCGGATCCGACGCAAAATTTCGGCAGCACATCCCCGTTGTTCTCCTGATACACGTCTCTGCAATAAACAGAGAGGATGTGTACCCGGAGAACAACAGGGGAGGCACTGACGAAATTTATGCGTCGGATCCGGAGCAAAGCATATGGGAACGAACCCAATCTACACATACTCGGGCTGTCCATTGATAGCTTTGGACAATTCTAAAGAATCAAGGTTATAAATATGCAAATTCATGCATATTTATAACTATGATGCTTTCGAACGGTAGACACATATTGGTTACGCATACTGATGATTCAAGACACATATATAGCTAGCTACCAAATTTCATGTCATTTGTGCAAATAATTAATGGGGGAGAAGGACATGTCATTTGTGCTCACCCACAAACGAAGGGGCAGAGCTCGTCAAACGCACGGCGAGGTTGTCGAACACCAAACCTCGCAGCGATGAAACAACTGCACATTTAAATCTACCCGATCAACACAATTATATATGATGTTTTTCATAACAAAATCGAAAAATATATGACCTAACTAATAATTCACAAATATATAACCCCGTCGGCCTCTGGAAGGCCAAAGAGCACCTTTTCGGGAGGTTTAGGGGTTCGGGGTGTCATGTCGGTGTCGGGGTGCTGTTTCGGGGTCAGTGTGTCATGTCGGGGTCGGGGTGTCGGGGTGTGGTGTCGTGGTCTGTGTGTCGGGGTGTGGTGTCGGGGTCGGGGTGTCAGGGTCAGGGTGTCGGGGTCAGGTGTCGGGGTGTGGTGTCGGGGTCAGGGTGTCGGGGACAGTGGTAGGGATGTTTCCTTCTATCCTTCTTCTTCTTTCCTTCTCTTCTTCTTCTTTTTTCTTCTTCTTTCCTTTCTTCTTCTTCTTCTATCCTTCTTCTTCTTTCCTTTCTTCTTCTTCTTCTTCTTTCCTTTCTTCTTTTTTCCTTTCTTCTTCTTCTTCTTTTTTCATCTTTTTTCTACTTCTTCTACTTCTTTTCTTTTCTTCTATTCTTCTTCTTCTACTTCTTCTACTTCTTTTCTTCTTCTTCTTTTTCATCTTTTTTCTACTTCTTTTCTTTTCTTCTTTTTCATCTTTTTTCCACTTCTTCTTCTTTTCTTCTACATATTCTTTTTTCTAACACTAACACTAAATTTTCTTCTTTTCTAACACTAAATCTAACACTAACACTAACACTAACAATTAAACAAGAATTAAACAGCAAAAAAAATAAAACAGAAAAAAATACTCACCGGAGCAGGGGGCGACGCTGGCGCCGGGGTGGTGGGTGGGTGGGGGGCGGTGGAGCTCCAGGGCAGTGGGATGGCCGGGCGGGAGGGGCGGGGGCGGGGGCGGGAGGGGCGGCTGCAGCGTCGGGAGGCGGGACGGTGGGGGCGGGGGCGGGGGCGGCGTGTCACATCCCTGGTCCTGGTATGCAGTAGGCTAGCCCTTCATGTGTGCATCATGTTTAACTTTTCAAATGAACTTGAAATGGGGACTGATCAAACCCTAGCACCAGATCAAATCAAATAGGTTCAACATAAAATCATTTTCAATGAACCTGAAATGCCCTTCTAAAATGTTCATCATCTTTGCCTTGGTCTTAAACCTCTGACAAAAATGGTGCACAATTTTCTAGGTCATCCTAAGGTCACTGAATTAAATCATAAGTATTTGAATTTGGACATTTAAATTCTATAAAATATTTTAAATGTCCAAATACTCCTAAACTGAAATGTTCCATGTTGGATATATTCTATACAGTGGACATGTGCAGTTTAGTGATTTTTGAAAGGGTCTAGGTATTTTTAGAAAAGCTCTAAAGATTACAGAATAATAAAAAACAGAAATTAAAGTAGAGAAACAAGAGAGAGAGAGAGAACTTACCTGGCGCTCACCTGGCAGCCCAGCTGGCCCAGCACTGTAGCTGAGGCCCAGCCCACCAGGGCGAAGCGGTCGCCTTCAATCACTCTGTGCATTTTAAAACCGAACCAAAAAACCATACCGAAAATAAACCGAACCGAACCGATTTTTTTATTTTTATGGTTTCTGGTTTCGGTATGGTATGAACTTTTCATACCGATTTGAACTTTGGTTTTTATGGTATATACCGAAAAACCGAATGGTTAACCGAATAAACCGAAGTAAAAGATAAATTTATATTTCTTGAGATGAACAACCGTACAAGTTGTCATTTTTCTTGTACATGAGTCAAATTCACTACTAAGCACCTGCATTTTTCTTGTAACATTGTCATTTTTCTCTTTTTAAAATGCTAAGCACGTCCATAACCATCAACAGATGAATCAATGCATGCATATATACTTATATATATAGTCATATACTATTTGTGTAAAATAGAATGTGTTTTGAGTCATAAATTTGCAAATTATTATTACGTCATTTTCAAATTCGCGTCAACTTTGGTTTTTATGGTATATACCGAAACCATACCGAAATAATTTGGTATATACCGAAACCGAACCGTATTTTAATTTCATACCGTATTTACCGAAGTATTAATACCGTACATACCGAAAAACCGTATAAACCGAATCATGTAAACCGAATAAACCGAACGCACAGGGCTAGCCTTCAACCTCTGCCAGTAGGCAGAGGCGTGTCGCCGCGCGTGCGATCGCCGTGGCCAGCTCCCTGCCTGCTTCCTCCACCCCGACTCCTCCAGACGCGCCACGGAGACGCCCAGCACCCCCTGCACCCCTCTCCTCTCTCCCTGGACCTCTCTCCCTCCTCTGCTCTCTCCCTACGACGCCACCGAACACGCCCATCACCGCCGTTCGCCGTTGCCGCAACCACCGCCGTCCCGACGATGCCCCGAGCTGCTCCCGAGCTCCTGCGCCTCGTCACCAACCCTCTCACCGAGCCACGCGACTGGAAGACCCCCGAAGCGCTGTCCCCGACCCCTTCTTCCTCCTCGGATCACCGGAGATCGTCGCCGCCAATTCATCGTCCACAGGGCCTCCCCGAGCTAGCTGACCCCCTCTCCGACCCCGCTGTGAGCTCCTCTTCCTCTCCCCCTAGTTCCCATGCTCGTTTGGCCTCCGCAACCGCCGTCTCCACCGCGCCCAAAAGCTCCCCGCCACCGGCCATGGTACCATCGTGGCTAGAGCCACAGTGGCTCGAAGCCAAGCTCACCGTTGCGCTCAGCGCACCACCAGGAGTCCGTAGCGCCCACTAGCTCCCCCTGCCTTGCACCGTAGCGCCAAACCCATCGTTGCCCGAGCTCCGGCCGCCGCCACGAGCTCGACTTAGGCGATCTCACTTCACCGCAGCCTCTCTCGCTTGCTCCAATGGATGCACAAGAGTGCCAGCTCTCTGTAGGTGGTCTCGGCCGCTAATTTGGTCGTCGGAGGGAAATATCCGAGCCCCTCCGCCGTCTCGGCCTCGCCGGCGACTCAAGGCCGGCGGGATTGACCCTGCTAACCAGGGGTTTGACCCCGCTGACCGTTAACTGGGTGGGCCCAGTTTGACCCCTGGGTCACTGACGTGTGGGCCACCC
Source organism: Triticum aestivum (assembly GCF_018294505.1). Taxonomy (NCBI): domain Eukaryota; kingdom Viridiplantae; phylum Streptophyta; class Magnoliopsida; order Poales; family Poaceae; genus Triticum; species Triticum aestivum. The sequence goes on along the minus strand of NC_057797.1, from coordinate 405,880,616 downwards.
TTGTTAATTATTAGTTAGGTTAGTTTAGCGCTAATTAACCTAGATTAGTGCTTAACCTAACACTAACTAACTCTGTTTAGTTAGTTAACTAACCACTGACAGGTGGGTCCCATAGGTCAGGTTTAACCTGCCGACCCAGTTGACCGCTGACGTCACCCTGACGCAGTGCTGACGCATTAATTCAATTACTAGAATTATTCTTATACAGGAAATTCCATAAAATAGTACAAACTTCTAAAATTCATAGAAATTCAACCGTAACTCCAAATGAAATAAATTATATATGAAAAATGATCAGAAAAATCCAATCTATCCATCTGTACCATTTTCATGCATGTTAGAACAACTTTTGTTCACTGTATCGGTAAATCAATTAAATGGCATTTGAATAATCACATATGGAGTTTGAATTTGAATCTTGTATTCAAACCAACTTCATTTAATCTGTTGCTAGTTACATTTGCTCAAATCACAGCATATTGCCATGTCATGATCATGCATCATATTGTGCATTGCATTGATTGTGTTCTTCCTTGTTTGTCGGTGTTTGTCCCCTCTCAATAGACGTGGTACCGACGATGAGTTCGATGACACCGATGAAGAACTATACTATCTTCAGAAGTGCCAGGCAAGCAAAACCCCCTTGTTCATTCCGATACAAACCCACTCTCTCGCTCTGCTCTCGTTTACTGCATTAGGACAACAACGATTCAACTGTTACATGCTGCGGTAGTTGAACCCCTTATCCTCTGCATGACCTGTCATTGCCACAGTAAATAGATGAAACCCACTAGCATGAGTAGGAGTTGTTTGAGCCCTGATGTGCCTACTCATTCATGCTTGTTTGTCATGCCTGCTACTTCTTAGATTTGAGTCAGGTCTGATTCGTCGGAGATGAATCGGAGGTGTGTGAACATGTCCTACTGTTGAGAGCTAAGTGTGTGAACACGATTTGGTAAAGGTAGCGGTGAGAGGCCATGTAGGAGTACATGGCGGGTTGTCTCATTGCAGCCGTCCTCAGCAACTGAGTTCTATGTTTGTGATCCATGAACAGCTACTACCACACATTGGGATCCTTAATTGACTCTCTCGACTTATTAACCAACTTGAGCTCTGTCCAGGAGACGCAACTAGTTTCTGGTGTTTGTCGGTAGTGCTATTTTTCTACCAAGTGGCACCCGGCAGGGTGGGCTTGGGACAGACTAGGCACACGTGGCCTGGTGTACCGAGTGGCACCCGGATGGTGGGCTCGGGAACCCTGCACACATCGTTTGGGGCTGTGAGCAACACCTCGGCCGGATCTCCTTGCGGATGGAAGCCGAATAGGCGATAAACCTAGGCTAGAGTCTTGTGTGGTTAGTCAGGTCGTGGCCGACACCCTCGCCAGGCTTCCGCTTGAAGATTGCCGAGATACATGATGTGTACATGGCGGTAAGTGGCGAGAGCATGTGTGAAGAAGTACACCCCTGCAGGGTTAACATCATCTATTCGAATAGCCGTGTCCGCGGTAAAGGACTTCTGGGTTGCCTGTACAGTTCATAGACAAGTGAAAGTGGATACTCTAAAATACACAAGATAAGCGTGAGTGCTATGGATGGCGTTCTCGTAGGGAGACGGGAGCGGATCCATAGTGGTGTATTGATATGGTGAATATGTGGACTCGTGTGCGCCACCTCAAAAGAGTTACTTGCAGTCGTAGTTCAGGATAGCCACTGAGTCAAAGCTGGCTTGCTGCAGTCAAACCCCCCCCCTTTGTTGATAATGATGCATATGTAGTTAGTTGTGATGTAAGTCTTGCTGGGTACACTTGTACTCACGTTTGCCTATTTTATGTTTTTGCAGAGAGACTTCCGTCTCACTAGTAGTTCCGCGTGGACTTCGACGTTTAGCTTGTTGCCTCAGGTACGATCTTGTGCCCTCAGCAGGATCTAATAGATAGTCAGGCTTCTCAGCCTTTTTCATTTATAGTTGTCTGTACTCGGACATGTTAAGCTTCTGCTTGTGCTTTGATTTGTGTGCTCTGAATGCCATGAGACCCATGTTTGTAATATCTCGCTCCTGGGAGCCTATTGAATAAAATACTTGAGTTGTAGAGTCATGTTGTGATGCCATGTTGTATTTGCACATATCGAGCATATTGTGTGTATGCTATTGAAATGCTTGGTATGTGTGGGATCTGACTATCTAGTTGTTTATCCTCAATAGCCTCTCTTACCGGGAAATGTCTCCTAGTGCTTCCACTGAGCAATGGTAGCTTGCTACTGCTCCGGAACACTTAGGCTGGCCGACATGTGTCCTTCTTCGTTCCTATGTCTATCCCTTCAGGGAAATGTCACGCGATGAATACCGGAGTCCTGTTAGCCCGCTACAGCCCGGTTTACCGGAGTCCTGCTAGCCTAGTGCTACAGCCTGGATTCACTCGCTGATGACCGACACGTTCGATGCTGGGTCATGGATGCCTGTCCCTGTAAGTTTGTGCCACTTTGGGTTTACAAGACTAGCCATGTCAGCCCGGGCTCCTTATCATATGGATGCTAGCAACACTATCATATACGTGTGCCAAAAGGCGCAAACGGTCCCGGGCAAAGGTAAGGCGACACCCATGGGGATACCGTGCGTGAGGCCGCAAAGTGATATGAGGTGTTACATGCTAGATCGATGTGGCATTGAGTCGGGGTCCTGACACGGCACCGGGCGGCAGGACGGTGGGGCGTCGGCGTGTGGGTGAGGGGGCGGTGGCGGGGCGGAGCCGGGCGGCGATGGCGGGGGCAGCGCCGGGCGGCGATGGCGGGGGCGTTGAGGGCGGCGGGGCACCAGGGCGTCGGCGGGTGGGGGAGGGGGTGGGGTCGGCGGCGGCGCCGGGCGGCGGGGGGCGGTGGCGGGGGCGGCGAGGGCAGGGGCGGCGGGGGCGGAGCGGTGGGTGGACGATGTGGGTGTCGGGGAGGAGGTCGAGGGAGAAGAGAGTAACGGGCGGGGGAGGAGGCTCGGCCGCTAGTTAGGTTAGTTAGGTCAGCCTTTGCCGTCCGCCCTCCTTTGCCGTCCACTTTTGTTCATATTTGTCGTCTGCTAGCGGACGGCAAAGAGGGGGGCCACTAAGTATTTTTTAACCAGCTCCTTAGTGGGGCCCCCTCCCTCTTTGCTGTCTGCTAGCGGACGGCAAAGATTCTTTGCCGTCTGCTAGCGAACGGCAAAGAACAGGCTGATGGAAAAGGCTTTCTTTGCCATCAGCCAGTTCTTTGTCGTCTGCTTTCGGGTAGCTGATGGCAAAGAGCTTCTTTGCCGTCTGCTAGCTGACGGCAAAGAGCTGGCAGATGGCAAAGTAGCTGATTCCAGTAGTGAATGATTGATTCGAATTCCAAAATTCCAATCTTAGGTTTCTAATTCTGGTACTTCAAGGTATATCACGCATGTTCAAAAGTATCATTATCTCATAGTCCAAACTATGAAACAAATTGATCAACCATGAGTGCACACACTATTGACCATATATATCTCAGTTATGCTAAAGTCCCTCAAATATAGACACTTCACTCTTTATCTGAAGCCACCCCCCCCCCCCACACACACAAGTCATTCTCTCCCCCAGACACGAACACACGACCACATTAACACTCCCCTCTCTTCAAAAGTCCGGACCCCAATATAGGTCTCTATCACTTAGTTTCTCGGGCATGCACACATCTCTTCCCTAACTCTCTAGTTCTCCCGGCATCTCTCTTTCTCAAGAACACACACTATGTACAGTGTATCTATCCCATACACACAAAACGTCACCCCCAAACGTCTATCTCCCTAGTTATGTGGTTCTCGCACACTCACCTCACACACCACCCCCACTGCAAACAAGCACACTTTGTCTCCTTGTGCACCACTCTCCTCTTTCTATCTCTCCCACATGCGGACCCGCCCCAGCTCCTTCCCTGTGTGTGTCTATCTATATATATATATATATATATATATATATATATATATATATATATATATATATATATATATATAGCAAACAGATCCAAACGAACGCTTTGCATGCATGCACTTCGTTAGCAACCTCCCAAAAAACAAGGAATGGATCAGGAGGCTGCTTTTTCTAATAGAACAAACATACGCATGCCATTTGTATTATAAAGTGGAACTGAAGTGGTACGTGCTGCTATGTAGGATATGAATATTAAAATAGAGTATATATATGCACCAAAAAAACTAGTTTAGTACATGCAACAGACTAAGTGTACTACTTTGGGGTCAGTATATACTACTTTGTTAATTTGAGTATACCTTATATATGACATATACTCCTATTTTTATGAAGGTATATTCTGCTTTGCAACAAAATAGGCCTTATTTTTGTAATTAGGATTGAAACTGAGATGGGGTATATACTGCTAGCAGCAAAATAAGAGTATGCTTTGGAATCAAAGAAGTATATACTATTTTTGTAACTTAAAGTAGTATATTGTACTGCTAGTCTAGACAAAGGTTACTCACCTGAAATAGGAGTATTTCTTTTTTTACGAAGGTATATACTGCTTTGCAACAATAAAGGTATCCTATTTTGGGGATTAGGCAGAAGGGTATATACTGCTAGTAGCAAAATAAGAGTATACTTTGTAACCAAAGTAGTACAGTATATACTATTTTTCTAACCTGAAGTATAGTATATAGTACTGCTAGGCTAGACTAGGTTACACACCTGAAATATTTATGCTCTGCTGAAAATTGTAGTATATTCATTAACAAGAAATATTTACACAGGGGAAGGAGCGTACACATATGATATCTAACCAGAACATGGTTTGATAAAAACATTCAAATGAAGCTGCTAATTGATGTAAGCACGAACACGTGTGTGCATGCAAGTGTTCTTGGATTACATATGAAGATCAAGCTGCTAATTGCCATTCTTGGGTGGCTATCTTGCTACTGGTTTTTCATACGTTTGTTCTACATGTCGAGAGCATGTTGTGCCATGTTGTGTGCCGGCCTGATCGGCAGCAAGAAACATGGGCAGGACTTCCAAAAACGGGCACATCCAAGTCCAACGGCCGACCACCGAGCAGCCACCCGTCGTCTTCACGTCACGCATAGAAAAAACCCAGCTCCTTGCGATCGGCTGCTGCACAACAAAGTCCGAGATAACCAAGCCAAGTGGCAGGATGAGTTTGCATGATGCGAGGACTAGTAACAGAATTATAAAATGCAAATTGATTGGTGAATCTAAAAAAGAACGGACAAGGAGAAAATGTAAAGATTAGTTTCAGCACATGCATAGTATGCATCACAAGGCCAATGCATAGGTGGGCAAATGTATATGTCGCCAACAAGAATGATTAGTTCTCGTGATTGACATCGTCGGCATCAAGAATAATTTATGGAAGATTAGTGAACTTATCCGCATCGGCAGGAGCAACGGTGGTACGCGGCTTGATCGCCGTAACGCTGTCACCCGCCACGCGGTAGCTGATTTACACGGCTTGATTGCTGGCCCATCTGCGTCTCGACGATGTCGTCTCCCTGCGGATGGGTTTAGTGTGCATCTACTGACGGCCGTCGTCACCATCGCCCAAGCATACGCCGGCGACAGGTTGAGGAAGACATGCAGGAGACCCGCAGGTGCCTTCATCGCCGGAGCTAGGGGAGAGCGTTTTGTTTTTTGTTGACACAATATACATGCGTGGGATCCTACAAACCAGGAATTAGCTTAGCGGAGCATCCCAACTCTCACGGGATTATCCAAACGTCCTTATCCAAACTAGTCTAACTGACAAAATCAAACGGGTGCAAAGGATTCAGCCCGTTAGGAGTGGGTGTGCTAAGGTGGATTGAGGGAGGAGTACATACCCCTAGGAGTATGAACCCATTTTCCTATATATATATGCCGTGACTCTTTCCATAGCTCCCTAATGTATCATTGATGTCAATCTCGCACGTTGTTCTCTACACCATCTATTCTAGATCTCTCATGAAGTCCCTATCACACACACGATGACACGCTTCCCTGGCGTCTCCGTACATAGGCCACTTTCGATCAACATCAACATTCTCTCCCTATCTATACGCCACTTCTGCACACAAACGACCCTCTCTCTCTCTCTCTCTCTCTCTCTCTCTCTCTCTCTCCCTCTCTCTCTCTCTCTCTCTCTCTCTCTCTCTCCGTCGCTAGCTCTCTCTCTCGCTCTCACACCCCTCTCCCACACACACTCTATGTCTCTTCCAAATAGTCTGCTCCCCGCCCGCACCCATGCTATCCCACTACTACACATGCCTCTGTATCTCTTTGACACACATGTCACACCATTCCCCCTTCCCTATACTAGGTTTACATCATTAGTGGTCTCTCTACTCCACATACGCACACTCCCTCTCACACACAAACGCGCGCAAAAACACACACAGACATGCACAAACACCCATCTATCTGGATCCTTCTTTTAAGACACACACCCTTGCATATTCTCTCCAGCTCTAGGTATGTATATATCCCCCCTTCTCTCTAGCTCAGATGCACACCAAAATTCTCCATCTATCTAACTCACACATCTCTCCCCATGTCTGCATGTGTATCTCACACACTCACACTCTGATTATGTCTATGTGTCTCCACGTTACACAACACAAAGCCCCATGTACATGTCTCTCTCTATCCTCCACACATAGAGACACAAAGAGTCTCTTAACATTGCCTCAGTTTCTGCACATATCACACACACACACACACACTATCTCTCTCTATCGCACACACGCTCAACAAAGGTTTTCCCGAGAATAACTTATCGCCTATTCATCAACAGTGGTGGCAGTATGGCGAACACGAGACATGAAAAATAATAAATCTAAACATGTGTAGACCACCTAGTATGCCTACTAGGACTAGAGCAAGCCGAAAGCGTGCCGCCGTCACCCCCTCCTTATCGGCGACGGGAAAACCTTTGTTTTACACAGTTCAGAAGTCATTGTGCTATGGCCCCCACATGCTGAGCCGTTGAATAGAATGTAGATCCAAGTTTACGGAAACAATTATCTATAATACGTTTGTATCTCCATACTTATATTTTTTCTCTTATAAAAAACCGAGTTGGTGATGATGGTACGCGTGCCATCTCGCAATATAGACCGTCCGATCTATATCTGACGGATAGAAATTAAACTAAAAGATACCCGCACCTCTCTCCACATTTGCAGACAAGGCCTTCCCTCATTCATCCTTATCTCCAACAACCTCGTTGTTGAGCAATTAAAAAAGGAAGCCTCTGGAACAAACTGGCATGGTGGTCGCCGCCGGCGTCGTCCATCCCCATGCCTCCGCTCAGTCCGACCAGCAATCACCACCACGGCCCACTCCTCTTCAACTTATCTCCTCTTTCTTGAGATATCATTAGTTTTCACACATGGGATTACTCCCGTATGGGTCAATCACAACAGGTGTGTTATAAAAAATGCATCTTGATTTTCCGTGTAATGCACAGACATCTTGCTAGTACTCCTATAGAAGACTTAGTTGGTGATGATGGTGTGTCTGTCATCCGTCATTTCTGACCATTAGATCTACATCTAACGACTGTGACGTAAGTTGTTGACTTTTCTCACTAACATCCCACTTCTCTACCAATTTGAAGAAAAACCCATAATTAGTATCTTAAAACCAACCACATCTCTCCCTCACCTCACCAAAACAGCCCAAGGGATATATTCTGATTGAAACATAATATATCTCTAGTGATATATGTATATCAAAATTAGAGTGTTTTCTATCAAGTTTGTGAATAAGTATTATTCTAATTATGATCCGCTGCAACGCAAGTGTACATTGCTAGTATTTCCAACCATGCAAAAAAATGCTAGTATTTCCAAAGTTTTGAGTTTTCCATCAAGATATTAGTCACTCATGGTTGATATCTAGTTTCAATCACATACACATAGGCACTATGTAACTAGCCTTGCTTATTGGCTGCCAAAGCTTAATTTTCACTCCTACTTACAGTATGTAGAGTATTTAATAAAAAACTACCACTTTCAACCAGCCCTAGGAAGAAACTATTGTACAAAAAATAGCAAAAACATAACCAAAATTTCTTAATCCATGGCAAAAACTACTACCTAGTGCCGATTAGGCTCATTTAAACCCATTTATGACAAGGTTGGCCCACACGTCCGTGCTGATGAGGTAGCTTAAACCAACACATTTTGTTTGACCGTTGACACGAGGGACCCACATCTCACCTTCTATACTATTATTCCCCCTCAAATCATTATTTTTCCTGAGCATTACTTCAAACAGTACTTATGTGTGTTCATCGTTGGCGCTGGTGATGAGCGAGCTGGCCGTCGCTCAGCCAGACGGGCCGGACGCCGCGCTGGCCTCCGCACGGGTTGGCTGGCTGGCCCGAGCGTGACTCATGCGTGAGCAAGCTGTCGTGTTGGCCTTCGCTCGAGCCAGATGGCTGGCCTTAGCACTGCACCGGGAGAAAGCCGCCGCACTGCCGTGCCAATCTAGCTAAACCTTGCAGACAAGCAGCTGGATGCATCGAGCAGGGTGTGTGCTATCTTGGCTAGCTAGCGGCCGTGAGCGCTGGACGGAGCTGGCATCCGGGCTGCCGCAAGATGGGCTACGCACCACCGGCGGTTATGAGCTCGACTTCTGCCGGTGGTGATAGCTGCGTCCCATGGCCGAGGATGACTAGGTGGATGGGCCAAAGGTAGGAGGTCACTCGGGGATTTTTGTCCAGACTAACATGTAGGTCCCACAAGCCATAACGCCTAACTTGTCGGTCGAATAGAAGGCTTTGTCTTAAGGGGTGACATGGGTTGAAACATGCCTATAACGACACTTTGTAGAGTAGTCATTTCTTGGTTGGGCTGGTTGGTAAGGGCATGTACAATGGTTGATAAGGTAGTCTTATCTTAAGTCTGCCACTTATGCAAGTGGTAGTAGTTTCTAAGCATTATTAGTGGTTTCTTGGCATTATTAGTGGTTTCTTGTAAGGAACAATGTACTAGCGACAAAAGGAGATTCTAGGTTGCGTTGTACTCCAACGAGTACAACTAGTGGTCATGGGAGTGTATAGCTCGTTTTGTGGGTTCGATACCGGCCGAACGCACAGCAGCCTTTTTTTAAATAGTAACTTCGCTGCGAGCCAATATTGTACACTGGTAGTTTGACTTTTGAAGTCGAACGGACGTGTCGCACCACAATATGGGTGCACTGGATAGCCTAGCAACGTGAACGGGTTTTCCCTCCCATCATCTCGTGGCTCGCGTACTAGAGTAGTAATCCTATATATCAATTCACACCATGCAATGTTTCTTGCCTACGTGCTCTCCCTAGCCGCACCTCGCTTGTAGCTTCCTCATCAGTTAGCATATTTAAATTAGCGCCTCCCAATTAAGCCCGAGAAGCCGGAAAAGCCTGACATGGCATTGGGAACTATGCAATATGGCTATGTACGTAAAGTGCTAGTACTCTACTACTCTGTAGCTTGTGGTGTTGCACGCATGGCCTTCACTCCATTATCGGCTCTCTAAAAAGACTTCATCTTGACGTGATTTTTTTTGTTTTGAAATGGTGGCAAAAGCTTTGCTCATCTCATTCATAAAGAAGGAACTACTAACAAAGTTCGATGACATCCATTACACCTCCACAAATGGAAGCAAAAAGACTAGTCTCGTTGTATCAAATAACTCAAATGTTCTGCCCCCGCAGTAACCATCGCTGATAAACAGGCTGCTAGTGTATGCATGAGAGGAGCGGCTAAGTAGCCAGTCACGTGCTTGAATAGAGCACCAAGAGTACCCACTACGCAGGTGTACTTTCGCTGCATTGCTAGTACATCGATGGTTCTAGAGAACAGTAGTACCCTCCACTTCCAACTATAGCTCCTTGGCCCTGAGATTCAAGAGTTCAAATGGGTGCACTATACTAGAAGTACAGTACATCGCACTACTGGTTGAGAAAGTAGTACTAGTAATACTACAGTACTAGTACGTAGTAAGTAATAGCCTCACCCCTTTGCTAAGGAATGATCGAGGAGATACAGTTGGAAGGGATGAGGCCCTACGGTTACTACACTCTTATCTCCTCCTCGCTAGTTCCCCTCCCTTGGAAGAGAAGGCAGTTCATCGCTGCTCCCATGGATCCGCTAGGCGGTTATCCTCCTCGTCGGGGCTGGGAGACCTTGGACGACGATCCTCCGGGATAAATCGCACGCCGCTTCGATGTCCTCACCGCGGCATGACTCGGTGCTTCCTGCACCAACTTTTTTAAGACGGTGCTTAAACAGGCTTGGGCAAAGGCCATGCTTGTTGGTCTTCCATGCGTCCTCGAGGAGATGGTTCTTCTATGGTACAGTCCTTCAAACAGTCCACCGCTCCCTGGCCATGGTTGCACGTTGACTCCGCTAGAGTTGCCGACATTGAGAGGTAGTCGGATTTTGTCAGATGAGCAGGTCAATCATGGAGTTTGATCATGTAGTACTTAGTTATTCCATTTCCATCCCGTAATTTCTCCACTGCCCACCGTCTTATATATAGGTCTGGGTCGGTGCCAACGAAGATTGGCTTGCATACCTCCGGCTGGATACCACCATCATTTTTCACAACATCCATAGCAATGCAGTCGTTCTTGTAGACCCCTTCTCCACCATTGGGATCGGCCTTCCAGACCGACTAGGCTTGAATACGTATGATGATGCCTATATGAGATTGAAGAAGATAGCAATTGCGGGCCCGCTAACAAAGCGACGGGGCTACGACGATTACTATCTCATCGCAGTGTTCGACATAAGGATTGCCATCAATGCAAGTGGAAGTAATGGCAGAAGCTAGCGCATGTTAGCCACGGAAGATTTGTACCCCTACTCGTTCGAAGACGCCGTGCGCCATCTAGGCCACATCTTAGTGGTGACAAGCTAGGGGATTTGTTTCATTCGGTTGCCATCCTACGATACGGGAGATTATAAACGGAATGCACAAACCATCATTTGCATCCCTAACAGTACACCATTATTTGGCAGGGACAAGTCATCCCCCGATCAAAATAAGATCACCGATCTTGGATGTGCATTTCCATCTGCGATTTGGTCTAACTTGGAACCTTGTAGCTGACTTTCGCATATTGGCATCAACTATCTTAGCAGTCGTTACCCATGGTACCACTGATGTGCAACATGGTCACACAATCTACCACGATCGGACCGTCGCCATCTACCCAGGTATTCCATTTTCTCATTGCTGTGTGTTAGAGTAGTAGAGTAGTAGTACTTGTTAAGTATTTTCTTTTCTTGACTTGGACATGTTTACTGTACTAGTAGTACAATTTAGTATTATACTTATTAACCCTCTCGCCTACTATTTCATTGTTTTACTACTTACTAGTACTAGTAGGAGTACTTTTTACCTTGGAGGACGCGTATAGCTAGCTAGGCCCTTGAAGACTTGAACCCACTAGCTCCCACCATTTTTGTTTTTCCCATGTCTTACTATCTCATCTATGTAGCCAAGAGTGGCTATATATAATAAGCCGGTTATTTTACTTCCTCTATACCAGAGTAGTACTATTTGTTGCAGAGTATTACTGACCGCCATATTTGAGCACAACATTTTTATGCATGGACCTTGACTATGTACGTCACCATGTGTCCAGATCTGAGATGCCGTGTGTACCAAATGAACGGCGCCGAGTTCGACCCCCATGATGGTACGTGGGTGCCGAGAACACTCTTGAAGAGTACTCGCTTTTCATTGGGGACAGCTACCCCATTGTGAAGCGGATGCCACCTTCCGTGCACGACACCAAAGGCCTGCCATTCATGAAGCATGGTTGTGTCTTCAGTGTGCACCGCCGGATGAACGAGATGCTGGGACACGCTATCCCTGATTTATGATGCTTTAGCTTGGATGAGTCTCCATCGTGTGGAATCGTACTAGAAAGTTGCGACAACGATTCCCATTGCCCACCACTATGGATCGTGCCATCCATAATTAACACCTGGGACTGGAACCTAGAGGAGGACATGTAGCCCATCTATAACGTGTAAGTGGAGTATGGTAAATTGTGAATGGTAGCACTGTGAATATATGTAGACTAGTCGTGCACAAATTTATCACATGAAGTGGAGATGAACTTGTGTGGCATACTGGCATTTGTCCTTTAGAATTTATTACTAGTAAATGTGTTGTGTGTACGTGCAACTTGTGTGATTGTTTCACGGGCTCCAACACGCTCTTTGAGAAAAAAGGTGGCACAGCTTTGGATATAGGTGACGTGGCGGTATCATATAGTAGCATAGTTCGCTATAGTTGTAGCACTCCTACTAGGATGACAACTCCTATAAAACCTTGTGCCTGGCTCGTTGCCTCTTCGGGAGGTTCAATAGTTCATACTTGTGTGAACCTTGCACTTGGCTCTTTGCCTCTTCGAAAGGTCCAACAATGATGATACTACAGAACAATATGCTTCTGGCAATCTGAAACCGATTGAACTGCTGCACATCCACCCTGAGGGCGAGGGTGAGGGAGAGGGAGAGGGCGCTGTAGTCAAAACCCTCTCCTCGTCTTGTGAGCCACTGCGCGCATGGGAGAGGGAGAGGGCGTAGTAAGCAAGCTTCACCTCGTTCGGCGAGTTGACAGGACACATCAAAGCAGTACTAGTACATACTCCGCCCTTTCCGATTAATATGGCTTAATTTGAAACAAGAAAAATACACTGGCGGTCAATGTATGTAACAATACGCTCTTCACTACAAAAAAAATACACTTCCGTGATGATACGTGTTTGTCACAGTAGGTCACGTTTTCTGTCATGCATGTACATCCATGACAAATTTATGACAGAATCAAGATAGTCATATCTGTGCTGTCGTAGAAGTGTTCCATGACATTACCAAAATTATCATCACGGAAGTGTCCAATTCCATGACGATAAATCGCGCGTCATAGAAGTGCTTTCATCAAGGGTGACCAACACGTGGCATCCACCGTAACGGGACGCCGTTAACCGCCGTTAACCTATCGGGTCCGTTTTTTGGATCCGATAACCCGCTAACATCCACGACCAATGCCGATTTTCCACATGTAAAATTCTCATTGGCTGACGGATCCACGTGTCAGCTCCGCGTTGGCATAGGTGTCACTCATCGAACGGTCGAGATGGGCCTATGATATGTTGACACGTGGACCGGCCCAAAAGTGGCCCACAAAGTTTAAATGGGCCGGCCCAACCGAAGGCCCATAAGATTTAGCAGACCATAATGGGCCGGCCCAGCTAAAGGCCCACACATTTTTGCAGACCATAATTGGCCGGCCCAGCTAAAGGCCCATGAGATTTTGCGGACCACAATGGGCCGGCCCAGCTACAGGCCCACAAGATTCTGCAGACCATAATGGGCCGGCCCAGCTAAAGGCCCAACATTCTCTGTCAAATCGGCCCGTCAACGGCCTTTCCTAAACTTGTCATCAACGCGGACCATGGTCACTTCTGGCCCGTTTGTGGCACCCCGGCTCGGAGAAAACCGGAACGCCCCGTATTCCAGCCCAGAGATCAAGGAGAAGTCTTCTGGAATACGGCCCTGCTTAGCATAGAACAAACCAACCTTCTATTATTACACGAATATGAATACAAGGTTGCCGATATTACAATGTACATCGGTACGGCGACACTACGCCATCCTCAGTTGCTCTATGCAAGCAGCAAAACAACTCGAAGCAGCGGAATAACTCTAGCAGCGGAATAATGAACACGGTGGTGAACTCCACTCCGCAGGGACTCTGGCTGGAACGCTTATCCTAGCTTGCACGAACAGAAACCATGACAAGCAAGCAATCAAATCTGGCATGACCTGCAAACTGGCATGACACGCCAGGTCAGTACATCGAATGTACTTGCAAGCTCACAAAAACCAGAAGCATTCAAGGCAAACAACAACATGGCAATTACAGGTTAGGCAGTAATTAACATGAGATTATCAGAATAACATGGCATGAACAACATGACACAGCTAACACAACATGAACATATTAATCCAACAACACTAGCATGCAACATGATGACACTATATGCACCACTTAATCTGCTCGGGTAACCTCGTAACCAACACATGCATCACTTACCGACCTCGGGCATCACACGATCATTTTAGGATCAAATCAAGCTTGGTATAAACAATACCGTAGTAATCAATAAACGACCACAAGGAGCTTGGCCTTTACCCATGACTCTTGTATAACAACACGAATATACAACAACTCGGTATCCTCGATACCATCGTGATCCTTGCGGCGATCACAACGCGACCACTAAATGGCCCGTGATCCTTACGGCGATCACAACCCGACCAACACTTGGCACGTGATCCTTACGACGATCATAACCAACGTATCTCACTGTTATTAAGCACATTATTCTTATTACTGTTGACTCATGGTGTACCCTACTTTCGACCTGGGCCCTTATCCGCGGGCACGGCTATCGATAGATTTAATATACACTCTGCAGAGGTTAGTACACTGTACCCACACTACGGAACCCATGGCCTCGCACCCCCATTCGGGTGGACCAATGGCATTCCAACAAAACCGTTCTACTGCCATGACACTCTCCCGGCCACTCCGACTCACTCCACACTGGGCTAAGTCATGGGTGGCCTCGTGTCTACCTCCAGACACAACGACCAACGACGTGGCCAAAACATAAACGATCCCACACGGGGATCCGCTGGATATAACAACTACGGGCACACAAGGTTATGCCTGCTTACTGGGCCAGGGTGCAGCACGCCCATAACCTTCCCTCGGTGGAGGCACCGGCGAGAGGCACGACAATAGACCCAGTTAGGACCGTCCCATACGAGTAAGCGTGGTAGCACTTGGTCAGCATCGATTCAGCGGCCCCATGACCCAGCCAACAGTTGTTCAAGTTCAATTTAATCTAGTTAACTTGAAGGCAAATATGTTGATCCATGATAAAATTCATGAACATGATATCAACATCATCCTGAGAGTATCACATAACTTTCCACCATATCAACAATAAATCATATCCACTGAACATCGCATACTGACTAGCATGACCATCTCCAACATCAACATGTACCACTAACAAGCATAAACATATGAAAGGTAATACTAGCAGGTATAACATGATCACAGAGTATAAGACAACATAGCACAAAAGTGAACATGCAAATCTAACATCACCGGAACAATGATAACCATCTTTTCAACAACCAAACATTTATTAAATATTCAAGTTGAAAACCATGGATACTTCATGACTATTATGCAAGTGGGTATTGTGGCTTGCCTGGGGATGAAGGCACCAGGGAGAAGTGTCAGAAACTCGCGGAACGAATCGCCAGAAAACTTTCTCTCTCGGAGGGGGCTGATTAAGGGCAGGGAAAATGGTCATTTTTAGTATTACAAAACATAATGAAAGAGATACCAGCAGAAAGGGCTCAACGAGACGAAGAAGTAGGCTTTGGAATCACCTCATTTGGAGTCACGAATAAAAAGTTATGAGGGGTTGAAGTTCAGGGATAAGACAGAAGCGCAAAATAGAACAACGCTTTCGGTCAGCAAAATGGTATTCCGCGGAATACGTTTCCACTTATCCACGTCAGCGTGGACTGGTCAACGCGGGGCCGGCGGCTTAGAGGCTTACAGGTGGGGCCTACCTTATCCATCTCTCTCTTTCTCTCCCTCGCCTGGCATCTTTCTCGCGCCTGACGAAGAACAGACGAGAGGTGGGGCGGGGCTCGGCCGGCGTCTGGCTCCGGTGACTCCGGTGGTCCCAGGCAAGGGCGAGGCTACCGACGATACCAGGGGGAAGTGCCGCGCTCGCCTGAACCAGTTGGGGGCGCTGAGGAGGAGCGGGGTCGCGGCGGCTTGTAGCCTTAGAGAGCACGGCGGCGGCGACTAAGCTTGGGGACGACGACAGTAGAGGCTCCGGTGGTGGGCTGAGAGGGCAGGGAAGTTCGCCGGACTCCGGCGAAGCCTATGGTGGTGGCTAGGGGGAGAGTAGGGCTCCGGTGGCAGCTAATTTAAGAGGAGGCCGAGGGTGGAAACGGCGGCCATGGACGATGTGTGGTGGCTGCGGAGCTCGGGAGAGTGGACGGGGAGGGAGCTGGGAGAGAGGTGAGGCTGATGAGGTGCTCGAGAGGGGCTCGAGTGGCCTTTATATAGGCGGGGCGAGGAGGGGAGGCCGTGGCACATCCGCGGCTACGTGTCCGTGCTCCGGCGACGGGCACGCGCGGCCAAGGGTCACGGAGAGGGGTGGCAAGGCGACGAGGGAGGACGTGGACAAGGCTCAAGGGTCACGGCGACGAGGCAGAGCTCGGGGACAAGCAAAGGAAGAAACCACGGCGCGAACAGAGACGGTCGGCTATAGATCTCTCGTGGGTGCGCGGCGACGAGTGCTGACGGAGGGGGAGAGGGCTCCAAGAGGATGGAGACGACACGGGGAACACACTGGATAGGCCCGTGCTCGCTGGGACGCCGGGCAGAGGAGGGGCCCGAGCAAGAAGACATCCAGCTCGTGTCCATGCCATGCCAGAGAGGCGGTGACCGCGCACACTGGCGCATACAGGGCCACAATCGATGTCGAACGATGCCTGGGGGTTAGTCCTTCCTAGGGAGGCCTCAACTATGGTGGTAACTTGGTTAAACAGGCTCTGGTCAAAAATAAATCATCCTCTGAAGTTTACTGCAGTAAACTTGAGTGAACACTGGTGATCAACAGACAAGGGTTTGGAGCCAATGGAGTTATCTGGGGGGTTGAGGTAAATAAGGACTTATATCCTGGTAAGTTTGAGGAGGAATGGATAAAGATTTAATGTAGTTGCTTAACAACCACATAATCTGGTCAGAAATGAAGATCATGATGATGCTCTCACATGGAGTGTCAAATTGGGCTAAGATTGGGCAAAGCAGGATTATTTGGACATATGAAGATGATGTAAAAAGCTCATACCATTTGGCAAAGCCAAACTGGTACTTGCTTCACAAACATCTCCTGTGGACAGAAACTTGAAATAATTATGGTGGTCAAATGGATCAATGAAATGATGCCAAAATGGGTGGAGAGATGTTTTATGGGTAGAAGAATGATCTGGTAATTTATCAGGATTTGTGAAGCAATATAAAATATACTTGCTTCACAACCTGAAAATATTGCCCGAATCAAAGATTTGCTCCTGTGCTCACATAGATGATTGGATGGGGCTGAAAATGGGTGGAAGGGGTTAATATGAGCACATTAAGGAGTTTGCAAAAGTTCAACTCATTTGGATACTCCTAGCTAGTACTTCCTTCACAAAGCTTTCTGTCTGATAGAAACTTTGAAAAATCACTGAGGAAGACTGGCTAGGCAAATAATGTTGAACTTGTGCATGAGGCAATTATTTGGACATATAAACATTCCCAAAAAGGTTGGGAGTCAATAAGAGAAATATAATTGACACTTCCTTCACAAAGTGCCATTTAGGGCAGAATAGGAAATGAATTATTGGAGGATTATTTTTGAACATGGCAATTAAAGGTTTTGCCATATTTTATCAAGATATGACCCAAACAATTTATGAGAATTATTTGGGAATTTTTGGAGTGAGTGAAATATAGGTTGCTTCACAACCTAGGGCAATTGGAGTTATTCCTTTAATAGAAAAGGAATATTCCCAATAAAAATAATATTTGGATTTGGGCTAGGATGGAAATGACAGGGTCTAGGGAAAGATTTGGGAATGACAAGCCACTCTGGAAGCAAAGAAGAGGGCATCTTCTTCAGTTTCCAGACCACAAAGCCACGTAAAAGAAAAACTCAGGCAAAAACCTCGGAAAAACAAAAGAAAAAGAAAAGGGCCAAAAATCAGGCTGTCACAAACCTTACCCCCTTAAATAAATCTTGTCCTCGAGATTTGGTTGCTCAGGGAACTAGTATGAATATTCTGACTTAAGGAAACCGTTTCCAACTCGGGTATCCTTTTTCCTTTATTGTTGTTCCCATTATATTTTTATCTAGCTGGCCCTGGGGTGGTTTGATTTACTATATCCACATTCTGACAGATCTTACCTAGCTTGCTCATGCTTATATAGGCTCCAATTTCTTTTTAGATCTGCTGTCTAGCTGAGTGTGTTTTAATTATCACGACTGAAATATATGTCTGTCTCACAAATCCAAAAGTGGTTTCCGCTGGGTGTGCCACCCAGCACTGACAACCTTTCATGTAATGATGATCAGAATTTTCTGATGAAAACTCAAGCTCAGACTCATTTCATTGGGTTTCTCCACTAAATGCGGGTCCTTTGGGTTCCAAACGGTGAGTTAAAACATAATCGTTTCCTGACAGATCCTGACTCATCGCAAAAGTTTCTGAATCATCTTAACCGGTTCCACTGTCGTGAGTATCAGATCCATACCGAATATTTGATTGTCTCCTGTCGCAGCCAGTATAAAGGGTTTGGCCTGTATGATAATATCTGCAGACTTGACAAAAAAATTTGTTCACGACAGGCTATCGATGATGATTCATATAAGTGAGGACTCAGGCTTCCAGACTGTTATTCCTCATGTCGATTAGTCATGGTGCATCACAGGTCTTGCTCCTTCAGTATTGTTTTCTTGGTCTGGATCTTTGGCTGAAAGAGCTGGGCCATATTGTTTTTTTTGTATGACCATAGGTATTGTCGGTGCAATTTTTCAGCAATCATAGCTTATCGTCATTTTTCTTGACAGGGTAACCTATTAAATGACAGGTTCAACCCCTCTCAAATTCTGATCGTTCGGAAATGATCATCCGAAACCCTCAACAAATCGGCAAATAAATCAGTAGCCACCAGAATGGTCTTTACAACTCAGATCTGGGACATTACTGAAATAACTCAACCACGGCTCAGGACGACAAAGCAGCTCAGAGCATGAGACCGGGTCGATAAGAAGAAGGCGGCAGCTCCCTAAAATAGCCAAAAGCAGCTATAGGGCTACTGTCACAAAAAGAAATTCAACAGTTGTACGAGACGGCTGAAGAGTAGCTCAGACTCGTGACAGTTGTTGAAGAGAGAAACAAAAATAGGCATCCACCCCGGATAGCTAGAAACAGCTCAGATCACAGGCATGGTGCCATCATTGGAGAAAAGGGGACAAGGGCTCATCAGGATCATTTTCAAGTTCACAAGTACTTGTATGGAGCTCATTGATGTCGTCAATCCTCATAATCCTTTGTCACACTGCGGTGTATACTGGCTTCCTTCTATTACTCATCCTCACGTGGTTATCAGATCCTCATCCGAGTGACTTGTAAGATCTTGATAGTACGCTCATTGCATATATATGAGGACCTGATTCCGAGACAGACGTGTATTCTGACTGATCCTTGACTAACCAAAATGTTGCGGATCTGATTCTTGGGATTCACTGCCATATGCTGTCAATTCACAACGTACTACCTTGTACCAATGTCTTACTGAGGAATATTTGCTGGCTTGTGCTCGAAACATTCATCGGACAGCTTGCTGAAGAAGGCTGAACATCGTGCTTCAGAAGCTTACCCCCTTAAAGACTTTGCGCGGAAAGACTCAGTATCTTATGATGGAAGCTTTTGCGGTTGCATACTCAAGAAGGCAGAGTACCTTGTGCGGAAAATCGCCCACGTATCATACTGAGGAAGATAGATGAATCTTGCCTTGGAAGCTTCTCTGGTATCTTGCGAGGGAAAAAGTTGGTTTCTTACACCAGAAACTTCTTATTGTGATATGCGGACCGATTTCCACATATACATACCATCTTAATATTTCTGATGTTGATTTCTTGTATGAAACAGGGTTTTACTGGACTATCCTCCTTTCTGAGTATATGCCATATTTTTGCTTGCTTTCAGGTACATCAAGTTCCAAAATCATCCTCGACGAAAAATTAAACTCGTATCTGAGCCATACCTTTGATAATATTGTGTCAACCTTGCACACAATTTATCTTCTTGCTGATTTAATCATTTTGTTGTGATGAGTTCAGGCTAATGCAAACTTGATACTGATGGTCCATCCAGGATTTCTTTTGCATCCAGACAAGATATTCCCAATTTCACTGCAGTCAGCTGATAATTCCATTCTGTTTAGCTGAGTTTCCAAATATATGCATTTCTTTCTTGCTCTTCGGGTCCGGTGTCGGTTGACGAGCAACTTTAATAGGGGAAAAATTTGTAGCACCAAAGGCCCAAAGAAAGGAACAACAAAAACGACTAAAACAAAAGCACACAAGCATTCTACTAATATAATTAATCAAGCACTCACCACACATTACTGCTACTCACACAATAATATGTATGCACACCTAAGCACACAAATCTCGCGAAGACTCCGGTATTGCGGTCTAATATGTTGTGGCGGCATGCACGAGGACGAATAAATGTGTGGAAGAATTGGTGTAAACAACGCTACACCAAGTGCTAGCTTAGCCAGGTGGCAACCTGAACTAGCTCGGAGGTAAGGACGTATTCGGTAATCATGCAGTAGGACACGAAGGTCGCAACCACATCATTATCAAGCGGACGGAAAAATATCCATACTCGTCCAAGAAATAGGGTAGAGGGGAAAACTGAGGCTGCCGACATTGCCCTTTCTTGATAACTAAGATCATTAAGGGTTGCCAACATGAAAAAATAAAAGAACGATCCGGGATAGATGCATGTCCATCACCGAAATGATAGGCGGGACTGAAGGAAAGACATCCGCGCGATACCTGAGCACCATTTTGCAAATAGTGTCAGGATCACTTGGCATCACTCTGCTGGGAGAGAAATGACACCAAACACCAAAAGAAAAAGGAACTGGAGAAATGCAAAGGTTGAGCTGTAGTGTATCCGAACCGATGCCAGCTACACTCACCAAATAACCCGTTAGTACAAATACTAGGGCTATATGCATGCTATGCGACAAACAAATGCAGCAATCAATTGCAACAAACCAACTGGGGTCTATACTGCCGCTTTATAACGTTAGCACGGTCTAGGGCGTCCTATAGCTAGACCTGCTCTGATACCAAGCGTTGTGGCACCCCGGCTCAGAGAAAACCAGAACGCCCCGTATTCCAGCCCAGAGATCGAGGAGAAGTCTTCTGGAATACGGCACTGCTTAGCATAGAACAAACCAACCTTCTATTATTACACGAATATGAATACAAGGTTGCCGATATTACAACGAATTACATCGGTACGGCGACACTACGCCATCCTCAGTTGGTCTATGCAAGCAGCAGAACAACTCGAAGCAGCGGAATAACTCTAGCAGTGGAACAACGAAGACGGTGGTGAACTCCACTCCGCAGGGACTCTGGCTGGAACGCTTATCCTAGCTCGCACGAACGGAAACCACGACAAGCAAGCAATCAAATCCGGCATGACCTACAAACTGGCATGACACACCAGGTCAGTACATTGAATGTACTTGCAAGCTCACAAAAACCAGAAGCATTCAAGGCAAACAACAGCATGGCAATTACAGGTTAGGCAGTAAGTAACATGAGATTATCAGAATAACATGGCATGACCAACATGACATAGCTAACACAACATGAACATATTAATCCAACAACACTAGCATGCAACATGATGACACTATATGCACCACTTAATCTGCTCGGGTTACCTCGTAACCAACACATGCATCACTTACCGACCTCGGGCATCACACGATCATCTCAGGATCAAATCAAGATTGGTATAAACAATACCGTAGTAATCAATAAACAACCACAAGGAGCTTGACCTTTACCCACGACTCTCGTACAACAACACGAATATACAACAACTCGGTATCCTCGAAACCACCGTGATCCTTGCGGCGATCACAACCCGACCACTAAATGGCACGTGATCCTTACGGCGATCACAACCCGACCAACACCTGGCCCGTGATCCTTACGGCAATCACAACCCGACCAACACTTGGCCCGTGAACCTTACGGCGATCACAACCAACTTATCTCACTGTTATTAAGCACATTATTCTTATTACTGTTGACTCATGGTGTACCCTACTTTCGTCCTGGGCCCTTATCCGCGGGCGCGGCTATTGATAGATATAATATACACTCTGTAGAGGTTAGTACACTGTACCCACATTATGGAACCCATGGCCTCGCACTCCCATTCCGGTGGACCAACTGCGTTCCGACAAAACCATTCTACTGCCATGACATTCTCCCGGCCACTCCGACTCACTCCTGATACGTCTTCAACGTTTTTTTTGCCTATTTCAGTATTTCGACGAAAAGGAATATCAAACGGAGTCCAAACGGAATGAAACCTTCGGGAGCGTGATTTTTGGAACGAACGTGATCCACAGGACATGGAGTGCAAGTCAAGAAGCAGTCGAGGCCTCCACAAGATAGGAGGGTGCCCCCCCCCTATAGGGCGTGCCCCCTGTCTCGTGGGCCCCTCGGGCGTCCACCGACGTACTTCTTCCTCCTATATAAGCCTACGTACACCAAAAACATCCAGGGAGGAGACGAAACACAATTTCCACCACCGTAACCTTCTGTATCCGCGAGATCCCATCTTGGAGGCTTCTTCTCTCTTTTTGGATCTCAATACATTGTTCTCCCCCTCTCTTGTGGAGATTTATTCGATGTAAACTCTTTTTGCGGTGTGTTTGTCGAGATCCGATGAATTGTGGGTTTATGATCAAGTTTATCTATGAATAATATTTGAATCTTCTCTGAATTCTTTTATGTATGATTGAGTTATCTTTGCAAGTCTCTTTGAATTATCAGTTTGGTTTGGCCTACTAGATTGATCTTTCTTGCCATGGGAGAAGTGCTTAGCTTTGGGTTCAATCTTGCGGTGTCCTTACCCAGTGACAGAAAGGGTTTCAACGAACATATTGTATTGTTACCATCGAGGATAACAAGGTGTGGTTTATATCATATTGCTTGAGTTTATCCCTCTACATCATGTCATCTTGCTTAATGCGTTACTCTGTTATTATGAACTTAATACTCTAGATGCAGGCAGGAGTCGGTCGATGTGTGGAGTAATAGTAGTAGATGCAGGCAAGAGTCGGTCTACTTGTAGCGGACGTGATGCCTATATACATGATCATGCCTAGATAATCTCATAATTATTCGCTTTTCTATCAATTGCTCGACAGTAATTTGTTCACCCACCATAATACTTATGCTATCTTGAGAGAAGCCACTAGTGAAACCTATGGCCCCCGGGTCTATCTCTTATCATATTTGCTTCCAATCTACCATTATTTGCATCTTTACTTTTTGCATCTATATTATAAAATACCAAAAATATATTTATCTTATCTTACTATCTTTATTAGATCTCACTTTTGCAAGTGGCCCTGAAGGGATTGACAACCCCTTTAGTGCATTGGTTGCGAGTTCTTTGTTTGTTTGTGTAGGTGCGTGGGACTTTTGAGGAGTCTCCTACTAGATTGATACCTTGGTTCTAAAAAAATGAGGGAAATACTTATAATACTATTGCTGCATCACCCTGTCCTCTTCGAGGAAAACCAACGCAAGCTCAAGACGTGGCAACTCCCCACTGGGCTATGTCATGGGTGGCCCCGTGTCTACCTCCAGACACAACGACCACCGCCGTGGCCAAAACATAAACGATCCCACACGGGGATCCGCCAGCAATAACAACTACGGGCACACAAGATTATGCCTGCTTACCGGGCCAGGGTACACCACACCCATAACCTTCCCTCGTTGGAGGCACCGGCGAGAGGCACGACAATAGACCCAGTTAGGACCGTCCCATACCGGTAAGCATGGTTGCACTTGGTCAGCATTGATTCAGCGGCACCATGACTCACCCAATAGTTGTTCAAGCTCAATTTAATTCGGTTACCTTGAATGCAAATATGCTGAGCCATGATAAAATTCATGAACATGATATCAACATCATCATTAGAGTATCACATAACTTTCCACCATATCAACAATAAATCATATCCACTGAACATCGCATACTGACTAGCATGACCATCTCCAACATCAACATGTACCACTAACAAGCATAAACATATGAAAGGTAATACTAGCAGGTATAACATGATCACAGAGTATAAGACAACATAGCACAAAAGTGAACATGCAAATCTGAACATCACCGGACAACGATAACCATCTTTTCAACAAGCAAACATTTATGAAATATTCAAGTTGAAAACCATGGCTACTGCATGACTATCATGCAAGTGGGTATTGCGGCTTGCCTAGGGATGAAGAAGGCACCGGGGAGAAGTGTCAGAAACTCGCGGAACGAATCGCCGGAAAACTTTCTCTCTCGGAGGGGGCAGATTAAGGGCAGGGGCAAAATGCTCATTTTCAGTATGCCAAAACATAATGAAAGTGAAACCAACACAAAGGGCTCGACGAGATGAAGAAGTAGGCTTTGGAATCACCTCATTTGGAGTCACGGATAAAAAGTTATGAGGGGTTGAAGTTTAGGGACTTTTCTGCAAAAATTTCATCGCAAATAGGTCCCTGAGTGGATAAGACAGAAGCGCAAAACAGAAACACGCGTTCGATCAGCAAAAACGTATTCCGCGGAATACATTTCCACTTATCCACGTCGGCGTGGACTGGTCAACGCGGGGCCGGCGGCTTAGAGGCTTACAGGTGGGGCCTACCTTATCCATCTCTCTCTCTCCCTTGCCTGGCATCTTTCCTAGCCCGACGAAGAACAGAGGAGAGGTGGGGCGGGGCTCGGCCGGTGTCTGGCTCCGGCGACTCCGATGGTCCCCGGCGAGGGCGAGGCAGCTGGCGGTACCAGGGGGAAGCGCCGCGCTCGCCTGAACCGGTTGGGGCGCTGAGGAGGAGCGGGGTCGCGGCAGCTTGCAGCCACAGAGAGCACGGCGGCGGCGACTAAGCTCGGGGACGACAACAGCAGAGGCTCCGGCGGTGGGCTGAGAGGGCAGGGAGGTTCGCCGGACTCCGGCGAAGCCTATGGTGGTGTCTAGGGGGAGAGTAGGGCTCCGGTGGCAGCTAATTTAAGAGGAGGCCGAGGGTGGACACGGTGGCCATGGACGATGTGTGATGGCTCCGGAGCTCGGGCGAGTGGACAGGGAGGGAGCTGGGAGTGAGGTGAGGCTGATGAGGTGCTCGAGAGGGGCTCGAGTGGCCTTTATATAGGCGGGGCGAGGAGGGCAGGCCGTGGCACGTCCGTGGCTACGTGTCCGTGCTCCGGCGACGGGCACGCGTGGCCAAGTGTCACCAAGAGGGGTGGCAAGGCGACGCGGGAGGACGTGGACGAGGCTCAGGGGTCACGGAGACAAGGCAGAGCTCGCGGACAAGCGAAGGAAGAAACCACAGCACAAACAGAGACGGTCGGCTACAGATCTCTCGTGGGCGCGCGGTGACAAGCGCTGACGGAGGGGCTGACGGAGGGGGAGAGGGCTCCAGGAGGACGGCGACAACGCGGGGTACACACTGGACAGGCCTGTGCACGCTGGGACGTCGGGCAGAGGAGGGGCCCGAGCAAGAAGACATCCAGCTCGCGTCCATGGCATGCCAGAGAGACGGTCACCGCGACACTGGCGCATACAGGGCCACAATTGATGCCAAACGATGCCTGGGGGTTAGTCCTTCCTAGGGAGGCCTCAACTATGGTGGTAACTTGGTTAAACAGGCTCTGGTTAAAAATAAATCATCCTCCTAAGTTTACTGCAGTAAACTTGAGTGAACATTGGTGATCTATAGGAAAGGGTTTGGAGCCAATGGAGTTGTCTGAGGAGTTGAGGTAAATAAGGACTTACATCCTAGTAAGTTTGAGGAGGAATGGGTAAAGATTTAATGTAGTTTCTTAACAACCACATAATCTGGTTAGAAATAAAGATCATGATGATGCTCTCACATGGAGTGTCAAATTGGGCTAAGATTGGGCAAAGCTGGATTATTTGGACATATGAAGATGATGTAAAAAGCTCATACCATTTGGCAAAGCCAAACTGGTACTTGCTTCACAAACATCTCCTCTAGACAGAAACTTGAAATAATTATGGTGGTAAAATGGATCAATGAAATGATGCCAAAATGGGTGAAGAGATGTTTTATGAGTAGGAGAATGATCTAGTAAATTATCAGGATTTTTGAAGCAATATAAAATATACTTGCTTCACAACCTGAAAATATTGCCAGAATCAAAGATTTGCTGCTGTTCTCATATAGATGATTGGATGGGGCTGCAACTGAGTGGAAGGGGTTAATATGAGCACATTAAGGAGTTTGCAAAAGTTCATCGCATTTGGATACTCCTAGCTAGTACTTCCTTCACAAAGCTTTCTTTCTGAGAGAAACTTTGAAAAATCACTGAGGAAGATTGGCTATGCAAATAAAGTTGAACTTGTGCATGAGGCAATTATTTGGACGTATAAACATGCCCAAAAAGGTTGGGAGTCAATAGGAGAAATATAATTGACACTTCCTTCACAAAGTGCCATTCAGGGCAGAATAGGAAATGAATTATTGGAGGATTATTTTTGAACATGGCAATAAAAAGTTTTGCCATATTTGATCAAGATATTACCCAAACAATTTATGAGAATTATTTGGGAATTTTTGGAGTGAGGGAAATATAGGTTGCTTCACAACCTAGGGAAATTGGAGTTATTCCTTGAATAGAAAAGGAATATTCCCAATAAAAAGAATATTGGGATTTGGGCTAGGATGGAAATGACGGGGTCTAGGGAAAGATTTTGCAATAACAAGCCAATCTGGAAGCAAAGAAGAGGGCATCTTCTTCAGTTTCCAGATTTTTTTCAAAATATCATGTTTTGTAGCAATCGGAACTATGGCGAATGCAAAAAACAATAGTACCCGGCCATTTGCCAAGTAGTATTTCGCCACAACTAGGCGAATAACTTTCGGCACATAGCAGCATACTTTCGCCAATAGGCCAAGTATACTTTTGGCCAGCAGGCCAAATAGTACTTCGCCACCTTAGACGAAAGATTTTTGTCAGTCTAGGCCGAAAGTCTTTTTCATCCCTAGCCAAGCATGGCTAGCTGATTGTATTTTGTTGCCACCCTTTCGTCACCCCTTCCGCCCCCGCCCCCAACCCTTCGTATTTCCCGCCATCCGTTCCCGCCTTATTTTCCGCATCCTTCCCGCCTTATTTGGCCGCCAATCCCTTCCCGCCAACCCTTTCCCGCCATACCGCAGTTATTCTTTCCCGCCATTTTCTCCTCTGTATCTATAAAACCCCTTCAGGCGGAGGTGGATAAGCATTCCAGTGTAGTGTAGTCGAGATGTCCCATTATCCATTCGATCGTACTTTTCACCCTGAGATGAGCAGCACTTTGCTGAGTCTAGCTACCGATTTCAGGATGGACAATAGGATAGTTCCATGGGACGAACTCACCGGTAGTGACAACATAATGAATGAGTTGGCTCACCAACTACGTAGGTCTGGGTGGCCTGAAAGGACCTATGAGGAGTCTGAAACTAACATACGAGGTTAACTATGTTAGTTTCAGACTCCACCACCACCACCGATATGTTAGTTTCAGACTCCTCATAGGTCCTTTCAGGCCACCCAGACCTACGTAGTTGGTGAGCCAACTCATTCATTATGGTGTCACTACCGGTGAGTTCGTCCCATGGAACTATCCTATTGTCCATCCTGAAATCGGTAGCTAGACTCAGCAGAGTGCTGCTCATCTCAGGGTGAAAAGTACGATCGAATGGATAATGGGACATCTCGACTACACTACACTGGAATGCTTATCCACCTCCGCCTGAAGGGGGTTTTACAGATACAGAGGACAAAATGGCGGGAAAGAATAACTGCGGTATGGCGGGAAAGGGTTGGCGGGAAGGGATTGGCGGGCAAATAAGGCGGGAAGGGATTGGCGGGAAAATAAGGCGGGAACGGATTGGCGGGAAAATAAGGCGGGAAGGGGTTGGCGGGAAACGGGTAGCGGGAAGGGGTGGGCGGGAAACGGGTGGCAACAAAATACAATTCAGCATGAGCCATGCAACTTCGGCCTAGGGATGACCAAAAAGTGACTTTTCGTCCTAGACTTGACCAAAAAGTCTATTTCGGTCTAAGTGTGGCCGAAAAGTACTACTTTGGCCTAGCTCTGGCCAAAAAGTACTACTTCGGCCTGCCGCCGAAGTATGCTCGCTAGCTGTGGCGAAATATATCGCCTAGCTTGCGAAAGTAAGGCAAGATGGCGACGGCTACGGGTTTTGCTTACAATTCCGAAATGCTAAAACATGATTTGAAAAAAATCCAGTTTCCAGACACAAAGCCACGGAAAAGAAAAACTCAGGCAAAAACCCTCAGAAAAACAAAAGAAAAGAAAAGGGCCCAAAAATCAGGCTGTCACTTCCGGTTAACAAGTCCGCTAAGTGGATTGGGCCGAATTACGGCCCGGTGGTATTTCCGGCTTGTTAAAGTTCCGGCTTCATTTGGGCCCATTTACAAGCCATCAAAACTTTAGCCCATAAACGACCGTGAAGGATTTGAGTCATATTCGGCCATGTTGACATTCGGGCCTATTAGAGGCCCACTATAGAGTTGGGCCACTTTCGGCATGTTTGTCATTTTCGGCCTGTTAACGCCGGACGAAAACCATGGGCCATATGTGGCCCAACGTCATATCGGGCCCATTAACGGCCCATATAAAAATGACGATAATCTAGCCTGGCCGAAGTTCCGGACTGTTAAAGGCCCATGTATTAGGTTGGCGCATTTACGGCCCGTCCGAATATTGGCCTGTCAAAGATCCGCATCATAAATGGGCCACCATTTCGGCCTACTAAGACCAGTGGGTTATTTTGCACAATCAGGGCCCAATCTCACTTTAGTTCTATTAAAGGCCCATGTTTTTTATGGGCTCGAGATATTTACACCTATAAACGGCCTATTTTTACTGAGGGCCCAAATTATGTTTAGGCCTGTTAAAGGCCCACTATGGGCACAGGCCTACCAGAAAAATATGAAAGCTTATGCTGATTTAGGCCCAGATATTTTTAGTGGGCTAGATGCCAATTTCGTCCCGTAATCGTTTTTAGCCTAATTGGAATGGGCCCGACGAATGTTGGCATGTTGGGCTCCTAAGCTTTCGGTCGAATACATTACTAAGTTAAACCTACACTATACAAAATTAGCGTCGTAATTACTGCAGCCTGTGGCAACATCATAAATGTTGTATCACAACAAAATAAATTCCAACCATACAACAAAAGGCCTGTTGGCATAATGTTTACAGTCCTTCCAGATAAAAGCACCATCAGATGTATAGAAGCACAGATCATTTGACCTGAGTGCTAATGTTTCAGGCTGTAGAATCTGATGGAGCAGCACGATCTCCACCTTTTTCGGCCATTGCTCTTGAACAACGAAGCAAATGTCTGATAGTCTAGTTTCAAAACCAGTCATATCTTGACGACATTTGTCAACCACTATTCTTGTTTCCAAAACAACGTCCATTAGGGATTGGACTTGTGTTTGGAGCACAGATATATCACTCTGTCTAGCAGGAAGATTTTGTTTAGTAGGTGATTTGGACGAGGTTACCTTGACAACCAACCCAGAATTACGCAGGAAGGTGCTTTTTGCACTGTTAGTGGAGAGATACTGGCGCACTGCAGCAAGAGGTGACATTGTGGTTGTGGTAGCCTCGTCACCTTCAGGTGGTTGTGGCTGTTCAATCATTTGTTCCACAGCTTCCTGAAAGTTTGAACTTGTAGATTAGTGTACCAGATAAGTTACTAATGAGACAAAAACAAACAAAGTAGGTTAAACGTTTATACATAACTTATTTTGGTGAACTACTGTAATACATTAGCATGTATTGTAGTGCCAACTACATAATAAAATCACTTTCGGAACATATGTCCATGTAGCATGCCTACTGTATTGTCTATTTCCTCACATTCGTTGACATCTGAGGATAAAGAGACATGGTTTAAAGTAGGATGAACATAGTATGACATCATTCATATCATGGGCAAACAGATATAAAACAAACAGGCTATTTTATCATTGTGTGCACACTTGAACATAACTAGATTACAGATCAAGGCCAAAAGAATATCCTTCATCTCTTTTAAACCATATAAGGTGAAATGATACGTTAAGACAACTGTATAAAAGTGAATAGAGTAACTGACATTGGCTGCAAACCAAGTAGTTAAATGAACACATCACAGTACCAATCAGTTCAAGGCAGGAGGAGTAAGGACTTACAACAGCGGCTTGAACTGGTGTGCTCATGCCCTTCATCTTGCTGGTGTGGCAATCCTTCGAGATTTGCACTGTATTCGGTTCAGTTTCTTTTTGGTCCGCACGAGCTTTCCTCTGTATTTGGAACAATTAAATATAGATACGATAATATGGCATAAAAAAAGAAGGAAGTAGCAACTATTTACAAGAGCCTCGCAGTGTGCAATATAGCTACGAGATCATGTTATCTGTTGGAATTTCACTTTAGAACGGTTGGTTGTGTTCTTCAAACAGTGAGCCTCGAAGAAGATACACTTGTAAGGCACATACATAAATACAAGTTCAATATGTGGTCTGATCAAATACATATAGCCTACCTGATACTTTGGATCAGACCAGTGTTTAACGAAGGTTGTCCAATCTTCATCTGTAATATATTCCACTGGAGATGTTTGGGCGATTTCATTGTTAGCCTTGCCTTCAAAGTGAGATTTTCTAAGGTGGTACCGATACTGTCGTAGAGCAGACTGAAAAACATGAGTGCATGCTTGTTTATTTGCATCATCTTTCGGATCCAACTTGAACCTCATTTGTTGAAAAAAGAATGTGAGTCTTATTAGGAGGAAGCTAGAAAGTATGGGATAGAGCAAGACAATATTACTAATTGCGATGAATAACATTACTTACGGATAAATGGTCAAGGAAGGTGTTAGACTGGGTATTGTCTTTCTCATTCCTTTACTGGATCCACATTGGGAGGATACGTGCATGACACCTAACGGCAACCGCTGCCTCTGATAATAACTTGGCTGACTCTGTAGCATCACGTGGCCTTTTTAAACCTGCCTCAAAATGGATCTCCATTCTTCCTCCTTTAGATTTTGTTAATCTGTCAAGCATTATCCCTGATGTCTGTTTCCTCTTGCGTCGTGGTGCTAGTTCAACAATGAATATGGAAAGTGTTAGTGCACATCAAACTGTGAGAGTACATATAAAGGAGCATGCAACTGCAACTTGACTCGGTCAGGTACCGTCTTGGTGTTGATGTTCATGAGGTTCATCTGATCTTGCCAAGTCCTGTTGTGTCAGCTGTGCTTCGGAAGTAGTGTTAGGTGTGAAGGCATCTTGGGAACTGGCTAGTTCCAGATCAAACGAAGGAGTAACTGGTTGAGATGTTGGTATAGTTGAATCGGATGCTGCAGCTGGTGGAGCAGGTGATACTGTGTTTGTAGATTTAGTCGGTGGACTTGGACCTTCTACTTCACTATAAGTACCAGCAAAATCTCGACGGCGGATCCTTTTCTGTTTCACTAGACGAGTAACATCACTCCCTACTATATTATTTTCCTTGCTCTTTTTTGACTTTGCCATGTCAAGCTGTACCCACAACACAAAAGAATAAAATCACTCTTCAGAACTCATTGATGCATGATACAGAAAAGCAATACTTTGATGTAAGACAACCGTATGAGGATGGAATATGTAAGAAAAACAGGACGGCATGACATATTCACAGCTACAATGTGCAAACTAAGCAGAAGGATTTTCAAGAAAATAGAAGTAATGCAAGCTAGACACCATATGAAAGATGCGACCAATATTACTCTGCAAGTTAAAAGTGTCTTGTCATAAGTGGCAATTCAAAAATTTAGAAGCAGTACAACATAGAAATCAATGCAAGATGCAAGCACTATCAAACTACCATGTAAGAAGCGTCCAATCATGAGTGACTGATGCGGGATACACAACAGCAGTACTTTGATGTAAGAACATGGTATGATAGATAGATGAAGTGTATTCTAGACACAGAAAGCCATGTCATATCCACATGTATATCATATAAACTCAGTAGGTGCAATTTAATCAAAATAGAAGAAATACAGGCTAGACAACGTATGCAACATGAAACCAATTATCACATTGTCAACTTAGAGCAAGCACCCGCGATGGTGGAGTACGGGAGATGAACTCATCATGTAAACTTGGGAATTCAACTTCATTAGCAGTAGCAGTGGAAAATCTAGAGAGTCTCTGTTTGCGTCGGTGTGGAGGACCACCAACATCCCCTAACTTACTCTTTTCCTTCCTTTTTTCTAATATTGCCTTATGAAGTCAAAACCACAAGAAGAAGAATAAAATTAGCTCTGCATAACTGGTTGATGCATGATACAGACGAACACTACTTTGATGTAAGGCAAGCGCAGGATTGGAGGATGGAATATATACAAAAAAAGACAACATTTCATATTCACACGTACGATAGGAGGATGGAATATCTATGAAAAAATAGTAAGCGGAAGGCATTTCAACAAAATTAGAAGAAATGAAAGCTAGGCACCATATGAACATGCAACCAATATCACTCTATCATGTAAAAAGTGTCTCGTCGTAAGTGCCATTTCAAGAAATTAGAAGCAGTACAAGCTAGAAGACAATGCAAGATGCAACCTACATCACAGTCCCAAGTTAAATGTGTCTTATGGGTAAGTGATCATTGCAGGTATAAGTTGTAAGCTACGCAGATGCAATTCAACATAATCAGAAGCTAGACATCATATGCAACATGCAACCACATATAACAGTGCCAAGTTAGAGCAAGCACCTGTGATAGTGGAGTACGGGAGATGTGCTCATCATGTACACGTATGTTCTAGAAACAGGAACACGTGTCATATTCACAGGCATTATGTGTAAAGTAAGAAGATGCAATTCAAGTTAGAAGCAATACAAGCTAGACATCATACGCAACATGCAACCACATATAATAGTGCCAAGTTAGAGCAAGAAACTGTGATGGTGGAGTAGGGGAGATGTGCTCATCATCTACACAGCTACGTTGATTGTCCAGCTTTGTGTTGTCTTGTGAATCTTGTTGGAAGGATGGCGGAGTAGAATCTTTAGAGACCCCTTGTTTGAGTTGCTCCGAAGGACCACCATCATCCACTGTCGGACTAATTTCCTTCAGCTGTAATGGTTTTGCATTGTGAAGTCAAACCGATAGGAAAAACAAATAAAATTCGCTCTTCAGAACTCATTCATGCATGATACTGACGAACACTACTCGGATGAAAGGCAAACACATGATGCGAGGATGGAATATGTATGAAAAATAGGATGGTTTGACATATTCGCACCTATGTTGTGGTAACTAAGCAGAAGGCATTTCAACAAATTAGAAGCACTGCAAGCTAGACACCATATGCAAGATGCAACCAATATCACTCTGCCAAGTTCAAATGGTATGGCGTTTCAACAAATTAGAAGCAGTACATGCTAGAAATCATATGCAAGACACAACCAATATCACAGTGGTGACTTAAAGGTGCCTTATCATAAGTGACTGATGCGGGATATGCAAGAATAGTAGTCTGGTGTAGAAACACGAACACATGTCATATTCATAGGCGTTATGTGTAAAGTAAGCAGATGCAATTTAACAAATTTAGAAGAAATACAAGCTAGACATCATACGCAACATGCAACCACATATAATAGTGCCAATTTAGAGCAAGCACCTTTGATGGTGGAGTAGGGGAGATGTGCTCATCATCTACACAACTATGTTGACTGTCTAGCCTTGCGTTGTCTTGCGTATCTTGTTGTGAGGATGGCAGAGTAGAATCTGTAGAGAACCTCCGTTTCAGTTGCTCGGAAGGACCACCATCATCCAATGCCTTGCCAATTTCCTTCAGCTTTATTGGTTTTGCATTGTGAGGTCATACCGACAAGAAAAAGGAATATAATTGGCTCTTCAGAACTCATTCATGCATGATACTGACGAACACTACTCTGATGAACGACAAAGTCATGATACGAGGATGGAATATGTACGAAAAAATGGACGGCTTGACATATTCACACCTATGATGTGGTAAGTAAGCAGAAGGCACTTCAACAAATTAGAAACACTGCAAGACACTATATGGAAGGTGCAATCAATATCACTCTGCCAAGTTAAAATTGTCTCATCATAGGTGGCGTTCATCAAACTAGAAGCAATACATGCTAGAAATCATATTCAAGATGCAAACCAATATCACACTGCCAACTTAAAGGTGTCCCATCATAAGTGACTGATGCATGATACACAAGAAGAGCAGTTTCATGTAAGAACATGGTGTGATAGACAGATATAGTATGTACCAAAAACAAGAAAGCGTGTCATATTCACATGTATCATGTGTAAGCTAAGCAGATGTAGTTTACACTAATTAGGAGCAATACGAGCTAGACACCATATGCAACATGCAACCAGATATCACACTGCCAAGTTAGAGCAACCACCTTGGATGGTGGAGTAGGGGAGCGGAGACTTGGACCTTGTAATGCACTATCATTACGAGGAGAATTGGTACAGATGCTCCGTTTACGTTGCTGCAGAGGACCACCATCATCGCCTTCCTTACTCTTTTCCTTCCTCTTTCTTGATTTTGCCTTGTCAAGTCAAACCCATAAGAAAAAGGAATAAAATTTGCTCTTCAAAACTCATTGATGCATGATACTGACGAACACTACTTTCATGTAAGGCAGCCGCATGATAGGAGGATGGAATATGTATGAAAAACAGGACGACGTTGACATGTATGATGTATAAAGTGTAAACTAAGCACAAGGTGCTTGAACTTGGTAGAATCGATGCAAGCTAGAAACCATATGAAAGATGAAACCAATATCACTCTACCAAATTGAAAGGATGCCCTAACAAATGTATTTGACCAAATTAGAAGCAATACATGGCAACAGGCTAGAAATAATATGCAATATGCAACGAATAAAGGTGACTCGTCGTAAGTGATTGATGCAGGATACAGAAGAGAGGTAGTTTCATGTAAGAACAAGGTTAACACATAGATGTAGTGTGTACCAAAAATAGGAAGGCATGTCATATTCACAGGTATAGTGTGTAAACTAAGCAGATGCAATTTACCCTAATTAGAAGCATTACAAGCTAGACACCATATGCAACATGCAACCACATATCACACTGCCAAGTAAGAGCAAGCACCTGCAATGGTGGTGTGGGGGAATTGCGGTGATCAACTAGAGAGCTACGTTGACTATCTTCATTTAGCCTTGTTGTTTCTTGAGAATCATGTGGGGAGGATGACACTGCACTCTTTAAACGAGTAGGGCGTCTCACAGTAACCCACTCGGGTGATTGTCTCATCATAAGTGATTGATGAGGGATAAAAAAGAGCATTAGTTTGATGTACGAACATGGTTAATAGACATATGTAGTATGTATCAAAAACAGGAAGGCATGTCATTATCAAAGGTATAATGTGTAAAGTAAGCAGATGCAATTTAACCAAATTGGAAGCAATACAAGCTAGACACCATATGCAACATGCAACCACATTTGACAGCGTGAAGTTAAAGCAAGCACCTGGGATGGTTGTGTGTGGCAATTGAGGTCATCAACTGCAGAGCTACGTTTACTGTCTCCAACTGCTGATACTGCACCCATTAGAGCGCTAAAACGCTTAGTGCTTATCTTCGAATACACTGGAGCGACTTCTGTCTTTTCTTTTCTACATTCATCAACACTGCGTCAGAGTCTGAAATACCCATGCATAAAAAAACAATAGTGTGAGTATGGGTGAAGTGTGTGCACAATTAGTACAGTGTAAAGGTAGCAGATAGCAGGTCGGTGAGAAACAAATGACGGGAGACATATGATAGCTCTACAACATGCATCGCACACTAAATTACTACAAGATTCTATGAAAATAACAGTCGACTGAAAGAAAATAGGTCTGTCCATTTTTTCTGCACCCTCCGATGTACAAAGAACGGGCAGATCGCCTTCATCTACCTCCAGCCAGTTAGTGTTGACGATCTTCCTCGAAATGCCAGCGACCACCGGCCCAGTATTCCTCCCCTGCCTGCGCCCTCCCCTCGACCTCACCGCACCGCTGTGCTTGGCACCGCCCATGGCCATCCATTCAAGCCCCGCCGACCTCCAGATCGAGCACAAGCAGCTCCTGCGCCCACATCCCTATGATAGACACCGATGCGCCGCTTCCCCAGGGAACAAGTGGAGAGGTGCTCTGCACGCCTAAGCGGGTGCTGCTTCATTTAATTTTGGTTCGACTGACCCTGAATTGAAATCCAGGCGGGCTACTGACCTCTAGAAAATGTGAAATAGTAAAAGGGAGGAAACCTTGTGCATTTAGTATCACGAAGAAGATGTAGTAAGAAGCGCTCGACTAGTTTCTTTCGTGGGATGAATACGGTGTGAGCGGAGACGTAAGATTTGCATGAATAAGGGAAGAGGAGTACCTCTTTCTGCTGGCAGTGTTGTGTCCTCCTTCTGTTTTTCCAACGATCTTCTTCTTGTTCGCCGGAAACCAGAAGTTGTGGAGGACGGTGCGGCCTTGGACGAACCCATGGCCAAGTTGTTGAGTGTGGTGCGGTGGCCGTGGGGCCGTCTGGCGGCAGCGGGGAAGCAGATCCGAGGCGGCGAGCGATGGCGTAGCGGGAACAACTCTGGTGCGGTGGACGGTTGCGACAATGGAGCCACAGAAGTGAGGCACAGGACGGCGTGGTCGGCGTGGTTAGCTGCTAAGTCCTTGAGGGCGTTGCGGTTGCGGTTGCATTGGACGACGACATCGGGGTACCGGCTCCGGCGTGATGGAGGAGGGCGGCAGTGGATTGGCCGCTATGGGGTGGAGGACGGAGAAGGCTGGGGTTTCGCGGCTGGTGGAGAGGGCGTTTTCGCGCCCATGGAGTATGAATGGGGAAATGGAGGGAGGCGGGGAACTAAGGGGGAACAATGTTTCGGTTTGAGACGCGCTTGTTTGAAATTTTGGGGAAAGTTACAAACTTTTCCCCCATCTAAAATTTCGGACATATTGTGGGTTGGGGGTAGGACAGTCATGTCAGGTGTCCCAAATGTGGGTGGGATAGATTTCGGCTGAGCGCATGGGTGTTTAGGCGCCCACGGTGTATGAATGCTTCTCGGAGGCGGTTGAGACGCGTCTTGGTGAAGTTACAAACCTACCCCAGTATAGACCTTTGGACATCGGGCCGATAGGCTACACGGGCCAGAGTCAGGACAGTAATTTCCTAGCACCAAACATTAGTCTCGCGTGGTTTCGGGTGACCAGAGGCCTATTTGGCGCTTCTTTCAATATTTGGGAGCAAAAGCATTAACGTTTTCAGTTCTCTTGAATTGAACTTTCAGGATTTGTGAAACTTCACAAATCTTTACTCTTGAAATCCTAAAGCTACGATTATTTTGGAATGGAGGGGGTACATTTGAATATACATTGTACATGAGTATATATTGAAAAATATGCAACTTACCTCAGTTCATGCATGGTTCCAGATATAATCTCCTTGGTTACAAAAAAAGTTAGATATGCGTATGAATATATATAGCATGTTCAAACTCACAACCAAGATTGATGCCCCCTTTTACATCTGATTTACAAATGCCATTATCTCGGGTTCAAATAGATGAATGCACTTCCTATGAATTCGAATCTTCGAAACCCCCTTTATGTTGAATTCGACATGTATTCTATTTCGTAGCTAGCAATTTGGAATGTATCCATGCAAGTGACAAATGTATAAAGTGCTTCACACTAACAACATGGAGTGCACTAATTAATGTTTATATATGAATTGCAAAAGCATCCATATCATGTATTTCAAACTACTCTCACTCTATGGATCGATAATATGAAATAAACACATGCACATGCTAGAATTCAATAGAGTATGGGTGTCTGATAGACCGATTTTCGTCCATACGTAATTTGCAAAATTCATGTTCTCATCCAAAAATAATAATGCAATTTATATTTTAATTTAATGCATAGAACCGCCTTTTACACGTAGATGCACTATGCCTCGGCCCATTCTCACAAACGCATTATATCTCTCTCTATCTAATGCATAAGTGCACACACTTTATATGCATCAACATTTCTCTTTCACAAATGCTCACAATCTCTCTCAGGGTGTCAGGGTATCTCACGCACATGCTCTCTCTGTTTCTCTCTCTCTCTCTCTTTCTGACTAGTATCTACCACTCTTTTACCTAATCTCAGTTGGAAAATACTATTTCTCTCACATGCATATATACACACGCACGGTCTCTACTAGCCCTCTATACGCACATATATGTGCCTACGTGTGTCCCGCACGCACATTATCTTTAGGCCTCTCTCGCACACATTGCCCCCCCCCGACACACCTCTCTCTTAGTAGTTGGCAGATATGATTTCATCATATCATTTAGTAGGATATCCCTAGCTGTTAGGCTGGATGGTAATACGAGGCAAAGTTTTATCCTAGTTCGGATCGGACCCTTGCAGTTGAAGAAAGAGCCTACTCCTGGTACTGTATATTAGTTATAGGAGTGTGTACAAAGTACACGTGAATACCAGGCATTGTGCATGCGTGTATACTATCGACGAACTAGCCCCCAAGCTTGTATAACATACTGGGGGCCTAGGGTTACAAATCATATATAGTCGGCTTATCACCAGTGGGGATAGAGTCCTCCGCGACTCTGGTAGCTTCGTGTTGTACGCCGAGTCCTACACATGGGTCTTCGTATAACACGTCTCGGTCCAACCTATATGTGGCGCAGAATGGAACCGACCCATGAGTCTTCATGTTGACCCACCACAGCTAGAAATGATCTGCCCACCACACCACACACGCAATCGGCCACTAAGAAAATAAGCATATACAATAGTACAACGATATCTAGCTCACGATACGTCTCCATATTTTGTTGATGACACTAACGGACTTTGCATTTGATGCGTGCTCCGTATTTTGTTGACGACACTTATGGTCATTGTATTTGAAGTGAAAGCACGATATGGTCACTGGACTTCAGAATAAGATCATCACGGTCACCACATACATTTTGTCGTGGTAACCAACATGGGGTTGGATGGTTAGGAGGACAGTGGTTTCTCGAGCCCACCAAGGTTAAAGTCCCGGTGCTCGCATTTATCTTGTGTTAATTTCAGTATTTTCCGGCGATGTATGTTCAGTGGGAGGATACGCTCCACTCGACTATGAGGCACCTACGGTGATTTCGTAAAATATCAAGATCATATATGCTGGCCCACTTTCTCGAAGGTGCTCATAGGGGGTAGGGTTCGCATGTGTGCACTTATAGCGGTGAGTGCTTGCACATATATATGAGCCCTTGTGTCTGCACCGTCTTAAACAAATACATGTCATGATTATACGGTCACTGGCTCACCCATACAACTCCGTATTTTGTTGATGACACAATCAATTGACCAGTCAAACGTTCCACGCGGCGCAACTAGTGTTGCAGCATCGGGGCGCGTAACCGTGGGGCCCACCTGTCAGCCCGTATATGAAAGAAAGAATTGATAGTTTGAGTCTGTACTGTGTTAATAAAATAGGAGTACATTTTAGGGTGATCATACGGTCACTGACTCACCATACAACTCTGTAATTAGTTGATAACACGATCAATTGACCAGTCAAACGGTCCACATTCAGCAGCGCACATTACCATAGGGCCCACCCGTCAGTGCGTATATGAAGGACAGAAATGGTAATAAATTAGTGGTCGGTTGGTATTTGAAGTTATGAGACCTCTGGTGGGCAGTCGCCGGCGGTTGGGGGGGGATCGAGATTCAGTGACTTGCTAGTCACAAGTCACCAATGAATAGTACGGTGACTGGCCCGCCTCTATACACCATCCAATCTGGAATCGACGGACAGATCCGCATGAGCAGTACCCGTTCTACAGTGCTTTCTCTATAGTGCCCTTTCCATATTGTTTTTGCCACAATACCGCTACAATGTTTCCTGCTATATAATTCAATCTAATAAGTCTAGGTTTTGCATCTTTCTTTTCCATAGGATATTTAATAGCAGTATGATCAGTGTGAATAGTTACTTTAGAATCAACAATATAGGGTCTGAATTTATCAAAAGCAAATACAACTGCTAAAAGTTCCTTTTCGGTAGTAGCATAATTTCTTTGAGCATTTTCTAGAGTCTTACTAGCAAAATGGATAACATTTAATTCCTTATCAACTCTTTGCCCTAGAACAACACCTACAGCGTAATCACTAGCATCACACATAATTTCAAAGGGTAAATTCCAATCAGGTGGCTGCACAACAGGGGCAGAGACTAATGCTTTCTTCAGTATTTCAAATGCTTCTACACAATCATCATCAAAGGCAAATGGTACTTATTTTTGTAGTAGATTAGTCAGAGGCCAAGAAATTTTTGAGAAGTCCTTAATGAACCTTCTATAAAATCCGGCGTGAGCAAGGAAACTTCTTATACCTTTGATGTCCATGGGACATGGCATCTTTTCAATAGCATCAACCTTGGCTTTATCAACTTCAATAATATTGGTTTCAACATTTATAGGATTACCTGAGATATAGTGTTTGATCCTTTGATTGTTTACCACCTTCAGATTTGTGCCTTCGAAGTTGTTGATTTTTATGGCATCGGAATGATAGACCTCCTCGATAACGTAGGGACCTTCCCATTTAGAGAGAAGTTTTCCTGTAAAAAATCTTAAACGAGAGTTATATAGCAATACATAATCACCTACATTAAACTCACGCTTTTGTATCCTTTTGTCATGCCATATTTTAACTTTTTCTTTAAACAACTTGGCATTTTCATAAGCTTGAGTTCTCCATTCATCAAGTGAGCTAATATCAAATAACCTCTTCTCACCGGCAAGTTTGAAATCATAGTTGAGCTCTTTAATAGCCCAATATGCCTTATGTTCTAGTTCGATAGGTAAGTGACATGCTTTTCCATAAACCATTTTATACGGAGACATACCCATAGGATTCTTATATGCAGTTCTATAGGCCCATAATGCGTCATCCAGTTTCTTGGACCAATTCTTTCTAGACCTATTAACAGTTTTTTGCAAAATTAATTTGAGCTCTCTATTGCTCAATTCTACCTGACCACTAGACTGCGGGTGATATGGAGATGCAATTCTATGATTAACGTCATATTTAGCAAGCATTTTACGGAAAGCACCATGAATAAAGTGTGAACCACCATCAGTCATTAAATATCTAGGGACCCCAAACCTCGGAAAAATAATTTCCTTAAGCATTTTAATAGAAGTGTTATGATCAGCACTACTAGTTGGAATAACTTCTACCCACTTAGTAACATAATCAACAGCAACTAAAATATGTGTATATCCATTAGAGGTAGGAAAAGGTCCCATATAATCAAAGCCCCAAACATCAAATGGTTCAATAACAAGTGAATAATTCATAGGAATTTCTTGACATCTACTAATATTACCAATTCTTTGACATTCATCGCAAGACAAAACAAACTTACGGGCATCCTTGAAGAGAGTGGGCCAATAAAAACCGGATTGTAATACCTTATGTGCAGTTCTATCTCCAGCGTGGTGTCCTCCATAAGCTTCAGAGTGACACTTGCGTAGGATCTGTTCCTATTCATGCTCAGGTACACAACGTCTAATAACACCATCTACTCCTTTATAAAGATGTGCCTCATCCCAAAAGTAATGTCGCAAATCATAGAAAAACTTTTTGTTTTGTTGGTATGTGAAGCTAGGTGGTATAAATTTAGCAACAATATAATTAGCATAATCAGCATACCATGGAGTGCTACGAGAAGTGCTTATGACATTTAATTGTTCATTAGGAAAGCTATCATCAATAGGTAGTGGGTCATCAAGAACATTCTCTAACCTAGATAAGTTATCTGCAACGGGGTTCTCAGCTCCTTTTCTATCAACAATATGCAAATCAAATTCTTGCAGCAAGAGAACCCATCTAATAAGTCTAGGTTTTTCATATTTCTTTTCCATAATATATTTAATAGCAGCATGATCAGTGTGAATAGTTACTTTAGAATCAACAATATAGGGTCTGAATTTATCACAAGCAAATACAACTGCTAAAAGTTCCTTTTCGGTAGTAGCATAATTTC
Organism: Triticum aestivum; assembly: GCF_018294505.1. NCBI lineage: Eukaryota > Viridiplantae > Streptophyta > Magnoliopsida > Poales > Poaceae > Triticum > Triticum aestivum. The sequence continues at coordinate 405,838,485 of NC_057797.1, read as the reverse complement.
TTTGAGCATTGTCTAGAGTCTTACTAGCATAATGGATAACATTTAATTTCTTATCAACTCTTTGCCCTAGAACAGCACCTACAGCGTAATCACTAGCATCACACATAATTTCAAATGGTAAATTCCAATCAGGTGGCTGAACAACAGGTGCAGAGACTAATGCTATCTTAAGTATTTCAAATGCTTCTACACAATCATCATCAAAGACAAATGGTACATCTTTTTGTAGTAAATTAGTCAGAGGCTGAGAAATTTTTGGGAAGTCCTTAATGAACCTCCTATAAAATCCGGCGTGACCAAGGAAACTTCTTATACCTTTGATGTCCTTGGGACATGGCATCTTTTCAATAGAATCAACCTTCGCTTTATCAACTTCAATATCTCTTTCAGAAAATTTGTGCCCCAAGAAACCTTCATTAACCATAAAGTGGCACTTTTCCCAGTTCAAGACAAGATTAGTTTCTTCACATCTCCGCAAAACTCGATCAAGATTGCTCAAGCAATCATCAAAAGAGGAACCATAGATGGAAAAATCATCCATGAAAACCTCACAATTTTTTTCACAAAAATCAGAGAATATAGCCATCATGCATCTTTGAAAGGTAGCACGTGCATTACATAAACCGAAAGGCACACGTCTATAAGCAAAAGTACCAAAAGGGCATGTAAAAGTAGTCTTTGATTGATCTCTAGCCGACACAGGTATTTGAGAGAAACCAGAATAACCATCTAGAAAGCAATAATGTGTATGTGCATAATCTTTCTAGCATTTGATCAGTAAAAGGTAAGGGGTAATGATCTTTCTTAGTAGCCTTATTTAATTTACGGAAATCAATTACCATCCTATAACCTATGATAATTCTTTGCAAAATCAATTCATATTTATCACTAGGGACAACAGTAATACCTCCCTTCTTAGGGACACAATGGACAGGACTTACCCACTCACTATCAGAAATGGGATAAATTATACCTGCCTCCAGAAGCTTGAGTATTTATTTTCTTACCACTTCTTTCATTTTAGGATTCAAACGTCGTTGAGGATCACGAACTGGTTTGGCATCCGCTTCCAAATTTAGTTTATGTTGACATAGAGTGGGACTGATGCCCTTAAGATCATCCAAAGTATATCCAATAGCGGCACGGTGCTTCTTCAGAGTTTTCAATAATCTTTCTTCTTCATGCTCTGAAAGGTTAGCACTAATAATGACAGGATATATTTTATTTTCATCAAGATAAGCATATTTAAGATTATCAGGCAACGGTTTAAGCTCAAACACGGGATCACCCTTGGGTGGAGGAGGATCCCCTAGGATTTCAATAGGCAAATTGTGTTGCAGAATAGGTTCCTGTTTAAAGAATACTTCATCTATTTCCCTTCTTTCATTCATGAACATATCATTTTCATGGTCTACCAAATAGTGTTCTAAGGGATCACTAGGAGGTACGGCAATAGAAGCAAGACCAATAATTTCATCCTTGCTAGGCAATTCTTCCTCACAATGTTGTTTACTAAATTTAGATAAATTAAACTCATGAACCATATCATCCAAGCCAATAGTAACAACATTCTTTTCGCAGTATATCTTAGCATTAACAGTATTCAAGAAGTGTCTACCTAATATAATGGGACAAAACCTATCTTGTGGTTTTCCCACACGAGACTTCAACATCTCTAACAATTCCCATTGCAGATATAGAATCTCTATTGGCAAGTTTAATTGTAACATCAATATCTTCTATCTCAGCGGGTGCAATTTCATGCTTAATTTCTTCATACAAGGTAATAGGTATAACACTAGCACTAGCACCCATATCACATAAGCCATGATAACAATGATCTCCTATTTTAACAGAAATAATAGGCACACCTACCATAGGTCTATGTTTATCTCTAGCACAAGGTTTAGCAATCCTAGCAGTTTCACCACAGAATTGAATAACATGCCCATCAATATTATCAGACAAGAGATCTTTAACAATAGCAATATTAGGTTCTACTTTGACTTGCTCAGGAGGTGTATAAGTTCCAATATTGCTTTTACGAACAACAGTTGAAGCTTTAGCATGATCCTTCATTCTAACAGGGAAAGGTGGTTTTTCAACATAAGAAGTGGGAACAATAGGATCATTATAAGTGTTTGTCTTTTCTTCAACTTTAATAGGTGCAGCTACTTTTACTTCTATGGGAGGATGATATTTAAACCACTTCTCCTTGGGTAGATCAACATAGGTAGCAAAAGATTCACAGAAAGAAGCTACTATCTCAGAGTCAAGTCCATATTTAGTGCTAAACTTATGAAAAATATCGGTATCCATAAAAGATTTAACACAATCAAACTTAGGTGTCATACCTGACTCCTTCCTTCGTCGAGGTCCCAATCTTCAGAGTTGCGTTTAATTCTATCCAATAAATTCCATTTAAACTCAATAGTCTTCATCATAAAAGAGCCAGCACAAGAAGTATCGAGCATGGTGCGATTGCTATCAGAAAGCCGAGCATAAAAACTTTGCATGATTACTTCTCTTGGGAGCTCATGATTGGGGCATGAATATAACATTGATTTAAGCCTCCCCCAAGCTTGAGCGATGCTTTCTCCTTCGCGAGGCCAAATATATATATATATATATAATTGTGATCACGATGAACAAGATGCATAGGGTAATACTTTTGATGAAATTCCAATTTCAATCTTTATAGTTCCATGATCTCATATCATCACATAGCCTGTACCATGTCAATGCGTCTCCCTTCAAAGATAAAGGGAAGGCCTTCTTCTTAACAACATCATCGGGTATACCTGCAAGCTTAAATAGTCCACAAACTTCATCCACATAGAGTAGATGTTCATCAGGATGCTTTGTTCCATCTCCTGTAAAAGTGTTAGCTAGCAGTTTTTCCATCATACCTGAAGGAATTTCAAAAGGAATTTCATTTTCAATAGGTTCAGTAGGTTCAGTAGGTTGAGGAGAAACTCTTTGCTCTACTGGACGGGGTGAAAATACCCCGAACAAGCCCCTCAGAGAATTACTTTCCATAGTAACAAGTGACAGAAAATTTCAGCACACTAAATAAATTTTTCCTTACCAAATTCCACCTACCAAAGGCGCTACACTCCCCGGCAACGGCGCCATAAAAGAGTCTTGATGACCCACAAGTATAGGGGATCTAACGTAGTCCTTTCGATAAGTAAGAGTGTCGAACCCAATGAGGAGCAGAAGGAAATGATAAGCGGTTTTCAGCAAGGTATTCTCTGCGAGTACTGAAATAAGTGGTAACAGATAGTTTTGTGATAAGATAAATTGTAACGAGCAACAAGTAACAAAAGTAAATAAAGTGCAGAAAGGTGGACCAATCCTTTTTGTAGCAAAGGACAAGCCTGGACAAACTCTTATAATAGGAAAAGCGCTCCCGAGGACACATGGGAATATCGTCAAGCAAGTTTTCATCACGCTCATATGATTCGCGTCCGGTACTTTGATAATTTGATATGTGGGTGGACCGGTGCTTGGGTGTTGTTCTTACTTGAACAAGCATCCCACTTATGATTAACCTCTATTGCAAGCATCCGCAACTACAACAAAAGTATTAAGGTAAACCTAACTGAGGGAGTCCTGGACTAGGGGGTGTTCGGATAGCCGAACTATCATCTTTGGCTGGACTCCTAGACTATGAAGATACAAGATTGAATACTTCGTCCCATGTCCGGATGGGACTTTCCTTGGCGTGGAAGGCAAGCTTGGCGATACGGATATGTAGATCTCCTACCATTGTAACCGACTTTGTGTAACCCTAACCCTCTCCGGTGTATATATAAACCGGAGGGTTTTAGTCCGTAGGACGAACAACAATCATACCATAGGCTAGCTTCTAGGGTTTAGCCTCTTTGATCTCGTGGTAGATCTACTCTTGTACTACCCATATCATCAATATTAATCAAGCAGGAGTAGGGTTTTACCTCCACCCAGAGGGCCCGAACCTAGGTAAAAACATCGTGTCCCTTGTCTCCTGTTACCATCCTCCTAGACGCACAGTTCGGGACCCCCTACCCGAGATCCGCCGGTTTTGACACCGACATTGGTGCTTTCACTGAGAGTTCCTCTGTGTCGTCACCTTTAGGCCCGATGGCTCCTTCGATCATCAACAACGACGCGGTCCAAGGTGAGACTTTTCTCCCCGGACAGATCTTCGTATTCGACGGCTTTGCAGTGCGGGCCAACTCGCTTGGCCATCTGGAGCAGATTGAAAGCTACGCCCCTGGCCATCAGGTCAGATTTGGAAGTTTGAACTATACAGCTGACGTCCGTGGAGACTTGATCTTCGACGGGTTCGAGCCACAGCCAAGCGCGCCGCACTGTCACGATGCGCATGATCTAGCTATGCTGCTGGATAGTGCCTTGGAGGCCGCACAAGTGTCCGCTCCGACCCTTAGCTCGGAGCCGACTGCGCCGATCGAGGACAGGTGGCTGGACACCGCCTCGGGGGCTGCTACCTCTACGGCGATAGAGCTGAATACCAACCCTGTCCTTTGTGAAGCTTGTGACTCCAAGGTGTCGGACTCCTCTCCGGACTCCGAACCTTCCGCGCCCCTGCCAATCGAATCCGATTGGGCGCCGATCATGGAGTTCACCGCTGTGGACATCTTTCAGCACTCGCCCTTTGGCGACATCCTGAATTCGCTAAAGTTTCTCTCTTTATCAGGAGAGCCCTGGCCGGATTATGGTCAGGACGGTTGGGACGCAGACGACGAAGAAATTCAAAGCCCACCCACCACCCACTTCGTAGCCACTCTCGACGACTTAACCGACATGCTAGACTTCGACTCCGAAGACATCGACGGTATGGACGACGATGCAGGAGACAACCAAGAACCAGCGCCTACAGGGTACTGGAAGGCCACCTCGTCATACGACATTTACATGGTGGACATCCCAAAGGATGGGAATGGCGATGGAATAGCCTAAGCGCCGGCGTCAGCGGCGCCGCTCTAAATCCCGCCACACAAAAATGGAGATTCCGGCACCGGAGACAATAACACCCCGGACAGTGCCGAAGACAACCCCCTCCAGCAGGATTCAGCGCAGGAGGATGGAGAAGCCAGCCCTCATGAGAGAGTGGCAGACAGAGAGGTAGAGGAAGATAATTATATGCCTCCCTCCGAATACAAGGCAAGCCTCGACGACGACGAATTTGTTGTGCCTGAGGATCCCGTCGAACAAGAGCTTTTCAAACGCAGGCTTATGGCCACGGCAAGCAGCCTCAAGAAAAAGCAGCAACAGCTTAGAGCTGACCAAGACTTGCTAGCCAACAGATGGACTGAAGTCCTTGCGGCCGAAGAGTATGAACTCGAACGCCCCTCGAAGAATTACCCAAAATGCAGGCTGCTACCCCGATTAGAGGAGGAAGCACCTAAACCTGCATCATCAGCGCATAATACGGCCGACCGGCCACCTCGTGGCCGCAACAAAGAGGCCTCTCGGCCCTACACTCAAGCCGCCCCCCGGCGCCGCTCAAAAAATACCAAGGCACGAGAAAATGTGCCAGACATGCGGGATATACTCGAGGACAAGGCAAGGCAAACAAGATCGATCTACGGATCGCGTGGGCGCCCCACGATACATGATGACAACCATCACACCGGATAGAGCAATTCCGGCCGGGCCGAACACAGCAGACAAAGCTCATTTGAGTTGCGTCGTGATATAGCCCAATACAGAGGCGCCGCACACCCACTATGCTTCACAGACGAAGTAATGGATCATCAAATCCCTGAGGGTTTCAAACCCGTAAACATTGAATCATACGATGGCACAACAGATCCGGCGGTCTGGATCGAGGACTATCTCCTCCATATCCACATGGCCCGCGGTGATGATCTACACGCCATCAAATACCTCCCACTCAAGCTTAAAGGACCACCGTGGCATTGGCTTAACAGCTTGCCAGCAGAGTCAATCAGTTGTTGGGAAGACCTGGAAGCCGCATTCCTCGACAACTTCCAGGGCACTTATGTGCAACCACCAGACGCCGATGACCTAAGCCACATAATTCATCAGCCAGATGAATCGACAGACAATTCTGGACACGGTTCTTAACCAAGAAAAATCAAATCGCCGACTGTTCGGATGTAGAGGCCCTTGCAGCCTTCAAACATAACATCCGCGACGAGTGGCTCGCCCGGCACCTAGGACAAGAAAAGCCGAAATCCATGGCAGCCCTCACATCACTCATGACCCGCTTCTGCGCGGGAGAGGACAGCTGGCTAGCTCGCAGTAACAACCTGACCAAAAACCCTGGTAGTTCGGATACCAAGGACAGCAACGGCAGGTCGCATCGCAATAAGCACAAGCGCCGCATTAACGGCGATAATGCTGAAGATACGACAGTCAATGCCGGATTCAGAGGCTCTAAATCCGATCAGCGGAAAAAGCCATTAAAAGAAATACTCCGGGCCTGTCCAATTTGGACCGAATACTCGATCGCTCGTGCCAGATACACGGCATCCCCGAAAAGCCAGCCAATCACACCAACAGGGATTGTTGGGTGTTCAAGCAGGCAGGCAAGTTAACTGCCAAAAACAATGACAAGGGGCTGCATAGCGATGACGAGGAGGAGAGCCGGCCGCCGAACAATAGAGGACAGAAGGGCTTTCCCCCACAAGTGTGGACGGTGAACATGATATACGCAACCCACATACCCAAAAGGGAGCGGAAGCGTGCACTCAGGGACGTATATGCGATGGAGCCAGTCGCCCCAAAGTTCAATCCATGGTCCTCCTACCCGCTCACTTTTGATCGAAGGGACCACCCCACTAGCATCCGCCATGGCGGATTTGCCGCATTGGTTCTAGACCCAATCGTCGACGGATTTCACCTCACTAGAGTCTTGATGGACGGCGGCAGTAGCCTGAACCTGCTTTACCAGGATACAGTGCGCAAGATGGGCATAGACCCCTCAAGGATTAAACCCACAAAGACGACCTTCAAAGGTGTCATACCAGGTGTAGAGGCCAACTGTACAGGCTCAGTTACACTTGAAGTGGTCTTCGGATCCCAGGATAAGTTCCGAAGCGAGGAGTTAATCTTTGACATAGTCCCATTCCGCAGCGGCTATCATGCACTGCTCGGACGAACCGCATTCGCAAAATTCAATGTGGTGCCGCACTATGCATACCTCAAGCTCAAGATGCCAGGCCCTCGAGGAGTCATTACTGTCAACGGAAACACCGAACGTTCTCTCCGAACGGAGGAGCATACAGCGGCTCTCGCGGCGGAAGTACAAAGCAGCCTCTTCAGGCAATTCTCGAGTCCGACTGTTAAGCGGCCGGACACCATCAAGCGCGCCCGGAGTAACCTACAATAAGACCGCCTGGCACGTCCCGAGCACGCGTAGCAATGCGGCCCCAACCCCAGCCCTCGCGAAATTGCGAGACCAGTACCACGCGTACATAACTACGCTCTAGAGATACCATGGGCATAGGGATAGGGGCACGACCACGGCATGCCCAGAGAGCGGCTCAACCGCACCAGGGGCTCCCAATTGTATCATTCTTTTTTTTCTTATTCACACGACTCCATTTTCCAGAGTCCCTGTCCGGCAGTAGAATTGCCGAACTCACGATGCAACAGCCAGGGAAGCAGAAAAGCTACGTCGAGTGTCCCGGTGGTCTCTATTACGAGCAGTATACCTGTTTTACATTCCATCCCGCAGCCTACCCCTGGAGGGGGACATGTTAAATAGTCCCATCCCTTGCTTATCGCACTATTTGTATCGTTCTGCTTTCATTGTAGTATTTTTCGAATAAACCATGCATCGCTTCTTGCCTATTATTGCATTCCTTTTTTATCCATATATGTTCACTTATGACATGTTGCATCCGTACGCTTTGGTACGGCCAAATACACCAGGGGCTTAAGTTCCCCAAAATATGGTGTGATAACTCCGAACACTTTCACAAGTGTGTCACCCCGAACTTATAACATTATATGCATCGGCTCCGAATCATGTCTTGGGTCAATAGTTGGGTTTGCCTGGCTCCCATGTTTTGGTACCTTACGTTCCGTTATATCGGCTATGGTAGCGCTGGGAGAACCACTGCGATTGTGCCCCAGTTGAGCTGGGTTGAGCACCTCAGTGGAGAAAGCTAAAACTGACCGTCATGATAGGGCGAGAGCCGGTCGCTGTTCGAGAGGTTTTTTCGAGTCCCTAAAGACTTATGCCGCTTAGAGCGAGGAGCCGGCCTTGTCCGGCCCAGGCGTGGATAGCGCCCCGAATTCGGTCTTCCGAACACTAGGGGCTTCGCCAAAATTTAAAATTATAGAATTCTATGGCTAAGTGGGAGTGTTAAAGTATTATAAGTCTGGTTGCCTCGTTCGTTGTGTTGATCGCCTCCCTCGAAGGACCCAAAAATGGGAACAAGAGGTCTCAAGTTTATCCCGAACACCCCAGCACTCGTGGCATGGGGGCTGAAGCCAACGACTTGCCATCTCTCAAATTTGATAAACGGCCGCACAGAAGGTAATATTTTAAATTCACAAGCGTTGCTTAGCGCATATGAACAAGTTTTCAAGCGTACAGGATAACAAATGCGAGTTTACTCAAAAATTACATCTTTGGAGCATTCACCCGCTATAAGGCGGGCACCCTTCAGGACACCCTTATAGTACATCTCAGGCGTGCGATACTCCTTGCCCAGCGGTGGCGCATCCGTCACAAGCTTCTCAGCGTCCATCTTGCCCCAGTGCACTTTAGCGTGGGCAAGGGCCCGACAGGCACCTTCAATGCAGACGGAATGCTTGATGACTTCAATGCATGGACAGGCGTCCACCAGCCGCCGCACCAGACCGAAGAAGCTCCCAGGCATGGTCCTTTAGGCCGCAGCCGAACTATGAGGCCCTTCATGGCCTGTTCGGCCACCTTGTGGAGCTCGACTAGCTGCTTCAGCTGGTCGCTCAGGGGCACCGGATGTCCGGCCTCAGCATATTGAGACCAGAACACCTTCTCCGTCGAGCTCCCCTCCTCGGCTCGGTAGAACGCGGCAGCATCAGACACACTACGGGGCAGATCTGCGAACGCTCCTGGAGAGCTCCGAATTCGGGTAAGTAACAGATAATTCACTTTTACATGCTTGCTTTGCATGAAGAATGCCTTACCCACCGCTATATTTTTTATCGCCTCATTCTCCTTGAGGGCTTTTTGGGCTTCGGCCTTAGCGGCTTTGGCACTCTCAAGAGCCGAGGCAAGCTTGGACTCTCGAGTCTTTGAGTCACGCTCCAAACTCTCGTGTTTTTCCACGAGAGACTAGAGCTCTTGCCGCACCTCCGCCACCCATGCCTCCTGCTTCTCTCGCTCGGCACGCTCCGCGGCTGCACCTTTTTCGGCCTTGGACACCGCCTCTTTCAGGGTCGCCACCTCATTCGTGGCCCCTGCAATACTCATGTTATTCCTGTCATTTTTTGTAACCAAATTCTTTCTATAAGGTATTACTTCAATAAGGTATTACTTACCTTCCTTGTCCTCGAGGTGCTTCTTGGCGTGGCCGAGCTCGTTCTCGGACCGCTCGAGGCTCTGCTTCAATGCATTGACCTCCGCAGTCAGTGCGGCAAGGTCAGCAGCGCAGCCTGCATTCCCATATTGACATGCTTATGTTAGACTCCTGCGTATATCTTTTTAGATCCTTAGTTCGGCTTCTCTTTCTGAACACCAAACTGAGCATCAGGGGCTACTGTCTATGCGGTACTATTTTTACATATCTTAATTACATACCTCAAAGCCTGTTAGAAGGCTAGTACAGGCTTCAGTCAGACCGCTCTTGGCGGACTGAACTTTCTGGATCACCGCACTCATAACAGTGTGGTGCTCCTCGTCGATGGAGGCGCCATTGAGCGCCTCCAGCAAATTATCCGGCGCCTCCGGTTGGACGGAGGTCACCGGCGTCGCAGTCTCGCCCTTCTTACGAAGGGGCCGCCCGCCGGACTCCGGAACCGCTAAAGGTTCCGGTGCGGAGTCCGGCCCAGGGCCGAACTCAGAACCCTTTGGGGGTTGATCCCCCTCGTGCCCAAAGTCCGGGAGGTTGCCCTGCGGCATCTCCGGAACCTCCTCCTCCTAGCTGGGTCCCTTTTGGGACCCCACCTCGGCGCCATCAGCAGCGCGAGGAGAGGAGGTGGCCGGAAGTGAAGTACTATTCACGTCCGATGGAGCCAGTGAGCCGCTCGTTGAAGTGTCGAGCCCGTCCTTGGGCGGGCTGCAGGGTTATATCCGGCGTTAAGAGATTCTATGCAACAAATGAAACACCATGAGTTATTCTGGTATCCGGACACTTACGAAGTCGCTAGGGGCTTAGTCCTTGGTGGCCACTCCTCTTCATCGTCGTTGGCGTTGGTGTAGTCGGGGGGGAGGGTCCTTCCCTTCTTGGACCCTTCGGCCTCCCCCGTTGGGGAGGCCTTCCTTTTCTTCTCTCCCCCCGCTGGGGGAGAGGCCTCTTTTTTCTCCTCCTCGTCTTCGCGGGATGAGTCCGCCTTGGAGTCATCGGGCGATGAGTCCGATAACACCTGACGCCGGGAACTCTTTCGGGTTCCCGTGGCCTTCTTCTTGGCCTTCTTCTCCGGCACCACATAAGGCGCCGGAGCCAGCAGCCCCATTAATTGGGCGTCCGCTGGGTCTTCTGGCAAGGGAGCCGGACAGTTAACCTGCCCGGACGTGTTTTGCCAGGCATGTCAAAGGTAAAGGGAGTTTAGATCTCGCATAGAGTCAAACTATGGAAAATAAGCATCCTGTAAAGGGTAAAATAGCTTACCTCGCCGGCTTGGCGCTGCGAGCTGAATCCGCGATCTTCGATGGCGGATGCGGGAGCCTCGGCGCCCTTGAACAGCACCTTCCAGGCATCTTCGTACGTAGTGTCGAGAGCCTGCTCAAGGTTGGGTGCTGTGCCGTATCAAAATCCCACAAATTAAAGGCCCGTTTCTGGAAAGGGAGGATCCGGCGGATGAGCATGACCTGGACAACGTTGACAAGCCTGAGCTTCTTGTTCACCAAGGTTTGGACGCAGGATTGGAGTCCGGTCAGCTCCTCCGAATCACCCCATGATAGGCCCTTCTCTTTCTAGGAGGTGAGCCGCGTGGGGATGCCAGATCTGAATTCGGGGGCCGCTGCCCATTCAGGGTCACGCGGCTCGGTGATGTAGAACCACCCCGATTGCCACCCCTTTATGGTCTCCACGAAGGAGCCCTCGAGCCATAGGACATTGGGCATCTTGCCCACCATGGCACCTCTGCACTCCGCTTGGCGGCCGCCCACTACCTTCGGCTTGACATTGAAGGTCTTCAGCCATAAGCCGAAGTGGGGCTGGATGCAGAGGAAGGCCTTGCACACGATGATGAACGCCAAGATGTTGAGGATGAAATTCGGGGCCAGATCGTGGAAATCCAGGCCATAGTAGAACATGAGCCCGGACAAATGGGTGAAGTGGAAAACCTAGTCCGCGGAGGAAGTGGGTGAGGAACACCACCCTCTCATGGGGCCTGGGGTGGGGACGAGCTGCTCCTCGTCTAGAAGCCGGTGCACAATGTCGTTGTGCAGGTATCCGTCTTTCCTCAACTTTTTGATGTGCCCCTCCATGACGGAGGAGGCCATCCACTTGCCTCCCGCTCCGAACATGGCTGGGGAAGGTTGAGGCGAGATGTGCAGACTTGGGCGCTTGAGCTCTAGTGCGTGGAAATGGATAAACAAAGGAGGAAGAAGGTGTAGGTAAAAAGGTGGATCCTTATCCCCTTATATGGACGGGCGAAACTATGTGTCCCCACCAGCCTGGTAAAACTCGCTTATCTCCCAAGCACCGTAATCAATGGCGCGGTTGGGTTACCCATGCCCGTATTGATGAGAATCCCGGAATAAGGGGACACGATCTCTACTTTGACAAGACGTGCCAAGGAAACCGCTTCGCTAAACGCGCTGAGGTGGAACAGTAAAAACGATTCGAATAAAGGCTTGGCCGTGGTGTGATGTCACGCCACAGAATTCGTCAGCAGATTGAACTTGTGTAAATGTTATTCTCTCTACGGTAGTATGTGGAACTTATTTTGTAGATCCGGATACTATCCTTGTGTTCAAAATCTTCTATGAAGTATTCTGAGGAGGAACCCGCCTTGCAATGCCGAAGACAATATGCGCGCCGGACTCGTCGTCATTGAAGCCTGGTTCAGGGGCTACTGAGGGTGTCCTGGACTAGGGGGTGTCCGGATGGCCGAACTATCATCTTTGGCCGGACTCCTAGACTATGAAGATACAAGATTGAAGACTTTGTCCCGTGTCCGGATGGGACTTTCCTTGGCGTGGAAGGCAAGCTTGACGATACGGATATGTAGATCTCCTACCATTGTAACCGACTCTGTGTAACCCTAACCCTCTCCGGTGTCTATATAAACCGGAGGGTTTTAGTCCGTAGGACGAACAACAATCATACCATAGGCTAGCTTCTAGGATTTAGCCTCTTCGATCTCGTGGTAGATCTACTCTTGTACTACCCATATCATCAATATTAATCAAGCAGGAGTAGGGTTTTACCTCCACCGAGAGGGCCCGAACCTAGGTAAAAACATCGTGTCCCTTGTCTCCTGTTACCATCCGCCTAGACGCACAGTTCGGGACCCCCTACCCGAGATCCGCCGGTTTTGACACCGACACTAACCATAGCATGAAACATATGGATCCAAATCAGCCCCTTACGAAGCAATGCATAAACTAGGGTTTAAGCTTCTGTCACTCTAGCAACCCATCATCTACTTATTACTTCCCAATGCCTTCCTCTAGGCCCAAATAATGGTGAAGTGCTATGTAGTCGACGTTCACATAACACCACTAGAGGCTAGACAACATACATCTTATCAAAATATCGAACGAATACCAGATTTACATGACTACTAATAGCAAGACTTCTCCCTTGTCCTCAGTAACAAACGTAATTACTCACAAAGCATATTCATGTTCATAATCAGAGGGGTAATAATATGCATAAAGGATCTGAACATATGATCTTCCACCAAATAAACCAACTAGCATCAACTACAAGGAGTAATCAACACTACTAGCAACCTACTAGCACCAATCCCGGACTTGGAGACAAGAATTGGATACAAGAGATGAACAGGGGTTTGGAGATGAGATGGTGCTGGTGAAGATGTTGATGGAGATTGCCCTCTCCCGATGAGAGGAGCGTTGGTGATGACGATGATGATGATTTCCCCCTCCCAGAGGGAAGTTTCCCCGGCAGAACAGCTCTGCCGGAGCCCTAGATTGGTTCCGCCAAGGTTCCGCCTCGTGGCGGCGGAGGCTCGTCCCGAAAGGTTGCCTTCTATTTTTTATCATCGAAAGACTTCATATAGGAGAATATGGGCGTCAGAGAGCCACCAGGGGGCCCACGAGGTAGGGGGGCGCGCCCCCCACCCTCGTGAGCAGGGTGTGGGCCCCCTAGCCTTCATCTTTGGCGATGATTTTTCTTTATTTATTTTAAGATATTCCGTGGAGTTTCAGGACTTTTGGAGTTGCGCAGAATAGGTCTCCAATATTTTCTCCTTCTCCAGCCCAGAATTCCAGCTGCCGGCATTCTCCCTCTTCATGTAAACCTTGTAAAATAAGAGAGAATAGCCATAAGTATTATGACATAACGTGAAATAACAGCCCATAATGCAATAAATATTGATATAAAAGCATGATGAAAAATGGACGTATCACGCATGCAGGCGTGCAACACTGACACGTACACATAACGTACACACACATGCATGCTGGCGTGCAACACTGATAGGTACACATGCACTCACGAACACACGCACGTACGCACCCATGCATGCAACACTGAAACGTACCCTTGCACGCACGCAACACTCGCACGCCTGCATGCACACAGCACACGACGCAAGACACATGCTCAACCTATACGTTCATGCACCCTTTGTTAAGGAAATGGATTTTTACGGGTATTAATCAATCTTATCTGTGGTAAGCAGAACATTGATGTTTGCAGCGGTCTTTATGAATCACAACGTATCGAACGGGGTATCAACATAGTAGGCTTATGTACATGAAAAAGATGACGTCACACTCAATGAACAATCATCGGTTTATGAAATGCCTGCTTCTGACCGCCCTGGCCCACCAAAGGTTCCTCTGTTGTGCGCTGCCTGTGTTGGGTCACAGACATGCAGGCCATGTACCCAAAGAGCCCACACGTCAGTGGAAGAACGGTGTGGTTTCCTAGGTCAGAGTCGAGGGCGCCACTCGTTGCACGCCCGGCTGAACACGCCTCCGTGCCGCATTCAAACGCCTCCATGAAACCCGCCCGTGTGGAGGCCGAGAAACCCACTCTGGACACACGTCCGTTCATGACCGGGCCGACATTAAACGCAACACCGGCCGATCTCCTCCCGTCTGCCGTCTATTTAATCTCCTAGTTAAACGAGGCCAAACACCGGCCAAGAATCGCACACCTCCGCCGCTCCTCTATCTCCTCCACCATTTTGTCCACTCTTACAATGGCTTACGAAGAGTAGTTATTCTGCATCCAAGCCGGCTGGGTAGCCCGCCGGATACGAGCTATGCAGCTCACTAATCCACCTCCCTCCCCTCGCCCGACGGAGCCAGTTGTTGCCCCAAGCCGGCGCACGGTTCAGCAACTCGCCGTTCCAGGCCAGCTCAACAAGGAGCGGCGCACGGGCGTAGTTGCTGCAGTCCACGCCGCCGCCTCATACCGCGTCTCCCGTTTTTGTGGCCGAGACTCCCATGCCGGCGGCTGCGCCATGCAAGCAGCGATAGAAGCCGGGTGCGCGGAGAGCGACGAGTCGGTGGCCAGCCCCTCCGCATCCACCGCCATCATCGAAGAGAAGTAGAACATGGGAGGCCGCCGCTGCTTGGGTCCCATGAAGGCCACCGCGGAGGCGACGCCGGCGTACACAGCAGGTGTCTTACCCGGATCCTTTTGTTCCCAGGACCTTCATCAACCCCGCATGGGCCCCACGGAAGAGGGGAATGTTAGGATGAACTCGAGCCGGTGCCGGCCATGGCGAAGTAATGGCCGATGATGAACTCGAACCGGTGCCGGCCACCATCATCTTCGGCACCAGCCAATGATATCAGTTGGGTAGTGGGGAAGCGAGTCGTCCTTTGCGCTGAAGCATAAACCTCCGGGGCTCCCGGTAGTCCGGTGATCGTGCTGCCGGACATGAGGAACACAAATCGATCGGCGGGCAACCATTTAGGCCAAGTATTATATACCTGTGCTGTCCAGAACTAGCACCAGGTAGTTCATTTGAATGTAATGAAATCCGTCATGTTTGTATGAAAATCCGGTATTTTATATACTTTCCGTCGTTGTTTTTATGAAATATCAGTGTGTCTACGTGTTTGCGTGAATTTCGTCCGGTTGGTTGAGATGCTGTCATAATGTGTGCGGCTATGGTTGGATGGCGTAATTTGCGGGTAACCGGTCGGTCTGCGGGCGGCTCAGGCGGCGTTGTGGGACAAAAAAACACAGCTCGTGCGAGCTCGTCTCCAACGTGCGTGCTGGAGGATGCATGACAGCATGAGCACCCGAGCCATTCCTGATTCATCGGTAGCAAAGGCACCGGTGGACAAAAGGGTCGTCAATATTTTGGCTACCCCGAGCAAGATCCAAACAGCCCCTCCCAACCGATTCAAATCCCTCGTTTGCCGTGGAATTTTGCCATGTGTTGTTTTCATGGACTAGCAAGATGCCCGTGCATTGCACGGAACATCAAGATGCATTTTTTTACAAACTCCCGCATGCATGCAAGGGATAATTAATGTCCTCCTTTGCTAGTACCACGAGGCAAACACCATTAATATTGCATCGATTAGTGTTAGTGGCCTTGTATATCTGCAAATTGTAATTTTGATAGTGGCCTCTTGTATATAAAAATGGTGGGAGGAAGATGAGAGATAAGGTGAGGAGGAGTGGGGCATGGTGGTGACTGGTGGTCGGACTGGGCGGAGGCATGGGGATGGACGGCGCATTATGTCTAGGTTTGTATCTCTCTCACACACACCCATGTAGGTGGGGGACGTGCACGAAGAGAAGAGGTGCACGCACGGCGCACGTACTCCCGTCTCTTTCCCAACCACACCCGCGTGGGTACACGGTGGAGCTTATTTCTGTACGAAAAGGCAGCCCATGTGGTAATTTGACACGTGTACTGGTTGTCCACTTGGTGGAGGGATGATCGTCTACCACGCGTGAACAAACAAATTGCGACTTGACATGTTATGTTAAAAAAGAGGCAAACCATGTGGGGCCTACCTTAGAGGCAAGGCTCTATACACTAGAGTACTTTTGATGTGTCCCGTCAACTCGTAGAACAAGGAGAAGCTTGCTTAGTACACCGTCTCCCCCGCCCACGGGCGTGGTGGCTCGCAGGATGAGGTGAAGCTTGCTTACGAGTAGTTGTAGTAGTAGTACTCCTACTACTGTATGCCTTACGCCCGCTCCCTCGCCCACGCGCGCGGTGGCTCGCAGCACGAGGAGAAAATTTTACTACTCCCTCTGTTTACTCCTCGTCCCTACTATGTACCTTGGTTAGTACTCCCTCCATTTACTTATAGAAGGCCACTATAAAAAAATACATTATGCATCTATACAAGTCCACAAATAGTAATCGAGACAAAAGTTACTACTCCCTCCTTTCCAGTTTATGTCTCAATTTCAAAATCTCTCCAACCAAGGTAGACAGTGACTGGTCGAATTAATCTCGTAGTTTGCACAAGTAATTAGTACGCTCGTTTTTCTCAAGAAGTTATGTTTACCAAGGCATTAATTAGAACAAATGCATGAAGGACCACTAAATTTCCATGAACTTCTACATGCATTGGTTAGTTTCCTCTTAACACTGCTTGCGTCGGGTGATCTAACGCACCTCGAAATCCAACATGTAATGGTACTACTACTAGTAGTAGAACTGGGACTTATCAAACGGAAAAACGAATGTTTTTTAGATGAGCCATATAAACCCTAGTGGGTATATACTCCATAAAAACAGATTTTTTCCAAAACTAAGTCGCTCCCTTTCATGAATTCTGTAGTATACTCCTCCGTCGATGCTCCCTTTCATGAATTCCGTACTTCCTTTTACCGACATGTGGGACATATAGCAGCTGGGTCGACGTGTCAAGCACCAAATAGCAGTGCAGAACAGCAGGGGGGACACACCCCACTCGTACCAGCCCAGTAGTAGTAATGAGCAATGAGATGTCAAATCACAATGTCGCACCTTCCCAGACGGACGAAGCAACCATTATTTCACACTTCGGTTCGCCATCATCTCAAACCACGTAGTATTGCTTCTGCCTCAAGAGGGACACGCGCATCACCTTGGTAGATCATGACACGTGGGACCGCATGACAGGCCATGCTCCCCCGCCAATCGCTCGATAAAATCACCTCATTTTTACTATACTTCCTCCATATCGGTTTACTACATGGCATGCACATCGTTCTAGGTTGAGAATTTAACTGGCTATATATGTGAGGAACAGTACTCTAGCCTTTTAAAAAATGTATACTTTTGTACAGTAGTAGTATCGATGGATTGCGCCATGGAGCAAAAATCGAAATTAAAAAAAGGTGGTACATATAGAGAGCGCTCGTCGCCAAGTTATGCATATAGTACTATTAAAAAAGCTAGTACGTGCTTAATTGGGGTGCTAAATTCTATTAAAGAAATACTAGTAGTATGTACATACTGAAGAGTTAAATTAACGAGAAGAAACATAACATAGTTCTGCTGGGGGCTCAGCACAACACACCCCTCAAATTAAACTAAGCACACCTGAAATTAAACTATGCAACTAATCCGGTAGACACTGCATTAGAACCACCATGAGCAATGATACTGACGCCTTACTCACTCGGAGTCCTCGTCCACGTGCTCGACTTCGTCCTTGTCCCTCTTCCTCTTGGCTGATACTTCTTTACTTGAACCGCACACTTGGCTCTTGCTCTTCATCCAACCCTTGTAGATATTGAAACAAAGGTAGCCATCCATTGCAGTGTAGTGGATGTGGTCTATATCTAGTACATTCCGCTGCCATGCATGACGACGAAACGTGTAATGAGGTTTCTCCAGTTTACGGTATGAAGGATAAACTATGGCTCCTGCCAGGGTCAGCATTGAAGGCTGATGAGAGGGCAGCAGCCGATTCTTCAGGAGGTCGAAGGGGTTGCCTACAACGAGGCCTATCCGACCCAGGACTTCTTTGTCGTTCTTAAAGTCTACAGTAACGAATTTCACTCTTTTGTCCTTGAGGAAGTTCTTAAAATCCTGGCACTCAACGTCAGCATGGCATATGTGGTAGACAAATCAAACGTTTTGTATGCAAACTGGATCACGGCGGGCTTCTTCCTCTCTTCGTCCTTTAGATCCTTCTCTCGTCCCGGGACTATGGTGTACTCAACATCTGGCCCAACGACCCACTCATCATCTGAGTTTTCGAACATGCGTCTGAAGCGAGAAAGGCATCGTTTCACCGTCGCGGAAGAACGGGTGCAGATGACGTAGAACTCATCGTCAGTGATGGTTCTAACCTTGTACTCACCGCCGATCATGGAGATTCGGGACGCCATGGATTTGGGGGGAGGGTTAGGATTAGTGGAACTGCCGTAATGTGAATGGACGGGACGACTAGGAGCGAACCGCCGTAGTATTGAAGGACGTGCGGGGATGAGTAGGAGCGAACTGCCAGCGTGCGAACGGCAGGGTAGTGTCTTTTCATTCTCCCATGATACGGGCTTCCGAAAGCCCTTGGATCTGAGATCGTACGGTTGCATGGTGTGATTCTAGACCTATGGGTGAATATCCTATCCTGGAGGGTTATTCTGGAAATTTTCAGCAACTTAGCATGCGACTATTTGGTCTCAGATCCAAGGACTGCCAGTAGCCCGTATCATGGGCGCGCCTACCACGACCGTCGCGTCGCTCGCGCGGTCGCGCCCTTGGAGATTTAACACGGTGCGTTAGGCATCTGATGTTGGCATATCATACATAGTCATCACTTAGTCACTCATACTACAACAAGGTTGGCTATAAGTGTATTTATTTATTTTTACTTCTCTCTATCTCTTTCTTCGTACTCCCTCCGTCCCATAATATAAGAATGTTTTTGACACCAGTGCAGTGCCAAAAACATTCTTATATTATGGGACACAGGGAATACTAGTATTTATTGCATTTGCCAAGGAGTGACCTCTTCCAATGAAATGGTGTGCTTATTAGTTTTTTGTTGCTAAGTTTGCTTCATGTAATTATCTATAGACTCAAAATTGTCTTTTCACCTAGGTACACGCGCTTAGCACCGTTTCTTCCTTGGGTCACCAAACTAGTCTCTCTCTTCTTGATTAACTTGCCACATCAGAATTTATGCCCATGTGGCAAGCTTAGCACATGTAGGAGCAAGTAAGTACAATAGTGCGCTTTACATGGCATTTTTGCATATGTGGAGGAAAGAGAGGCAAGGAAAAAGTGGAGAAGTGGGCTCTCATGCAAGATCTAGCCGAGCATTGGGAGAGGCACCTGTATGGAGGTGGTCAGGAATCGGGAGACTCACGCCGGTCGTAGCGCCGCAGTTAAAATGATAATGGCAGGTCAAATCATGGGGCCCCACCTATCCAGCAGTAACTCGCTGTCAAATCACACAGCCCTACGTTTGCAGCAGCCTACTCCCTCGTCTTCTCGCGTCTCTGTCGAACCGACTAGGCGGAACTGCCCCGCCTACCGCGCAGGAAAAGCACCACCCTCGACTTTTAAATACAACTACATCCGCTTAAGAATCCAATGATATACTTTTTGTGAAATAGTAACTCATATTTAGTTAGTCAAATGGATGACCTAGAACTACGTGCAGGACCTATAAACTGAGACGCCTAAAAATAAAAAACTAAGACGAAGAGGGTAGTTCAGCACGTATCTTTTTAGATCACTATAGTCGGGATTCACCAAGGGGCAAAACCAAGTGGTAGGCTGCTCATGTCATGTTGGCGTAGCAACTCAAGCAGGGTCAGTCCTCACACGAAATGGAGACACACTTAACAGGACCCCTTTGGCTGACATATGGCTCATCCACAGTCTTGTTCCACGTGCGATGCACCAAATTACAGTTCGGAGCAGCGGTTGGAATTGGAGGCACCCCGGTCGTAGCGCCGCAGTAGTAGAAAATGAGTGATGAGGTGTCAAATCACAAAGCCCCACCTTTCCCGCATTAAGCTAGATGGACGAAGCAACCATCATTTCACTCTAGGGCGCAAGAGCATAAAGAAAAGAGAAAACAATGATGCATGCGGCAGCTACCTAGGGAACCCTAGGGTAGGGGTCTCCACTACTCATCCTTTTTTTTGAAAGCGCCTCCACTACAAATCGGCTTCTCCCTCGTCCTCTTGAAGAAAATCGATGATGAGTGCGGCAGTAGGGTTTGTAGGAGTACTACGGCGTGCGGGGCCACGTTGTAGTAAACGGGTTCGAGTCGACGCCTTAAATATGTGTGGGCCACTTGGTTTTACGGGAATGAGGCAGCATTTTGGGTTCGGGGACCAGTGGAGATATAGTACGTACAAAAAATTGTGGACGTAGGTTCGACCGAAAGGCAATGATGCATGGGCCCTGCATTTTGATATACCCGGGGCCGCGTGAAATTTGCTACTCTACTCAACACTAGTAAGGTACACATGTATTGAACGCATGAGATTTCGAAACCAAATTATGAATAAAATACACACTATAGCATGTAAAGCTTTGAGTCATATATGCATGATGTAGATGTTCGTTTAGTTCTTATAGTTCATCTCATTCAAAATCAATTAGTTTTATAAAAATGTTAAGATTCATGGGGTTGTACATTGTAAATCATAAATTAAAAAACAAATAATGGCAATTCATTTAGAAACAAATAATCAATTATGATATAGAAGATTGTAGAACAAAGGAGAAGTGCTTGTGATTTCAGGTTTGTGCATTATGCTTAAGTTCAACCATGGAGTCTTCTAAATTGTACGTGTGGCAGATCTAGTGGAATGTTGATGATATCCAACGGCCAGTAGTGCTTGGATTTGCCTATCTCTGCACTGTCGGATTAGCTTCATCCAGCGACCATCTTCCATAGTTATTGGCATGATATATAGTTCTTGTGCCATAGTTGCATGTTTTGGAAAAAAAGCTACTAGTGGGTTGTACTATCTATTTAGGAATAGAAGATGTATACATGGAAGTTGTAGGGAAAGAGATGACATGGAGCATCTCAATTCCTATGAGTAGGGATTGGAAAAGAGATGTCATTTGGTTCACATCATAGGAACTTTTCTATTGAATCTAGAGATGACATGTATCTCAATTCCTATGAGGAGGGATTAGAAAAGAGATGTAATTTGGTTCATATCATAGGAACTTCTCTATTGAATATACGCTAATGTTTATTTTCCTTTGAAATTAAGGGAGTATAGGAATCCATTCATATGAACCAAGTGGCTCTAAAGCTATAGAAATGATATCATGTTTATTTCCTTTGAAATGTGGAGTATATGAATCTATTCCTATGAACCAATTGGCTCTAAAGGAAAAAATCCTATAAAAATCATATCATATAGAGTTCCTATGATATTCCTCGACACTAAAGGATGGTTGAAATTGCTGTGGTTGATACGATGGTATTTCTTTGCAGACTCCTCACCCATCTTTATAGTTACCCCTTGAAGATGAATGAAATGATATATACAGGGTATTCTACATGTGCAATTTGGTACACAAAAATTCGGTAAAAGTTTGCGAGGTTCGAATTTTCAATAAAGCTATATGCACTGCATTTTGGAACGGAGGGAGCATACGGCAGTTGCTAACACTCACGTGGAAGATTTGTGTGTAGGAGGAGTGGCTGTCCTGTTAAATGACATGGCAAAACTGACACTGTCAGATGCCGATCTAACGGTTCTTACAGCGTTCATCAGGAAAAGGCTTGTGGCGAACGTTTGTCGGATAATGATTTACGGACACATGCATTGCATTGATATGTGCCCCCTCTCTCTCACGCACATGCACCCTCATGAGTCATGACTCTCCCGAGTCCTCTTGCAGACTCGCATGTCGCACCCACCGTCTATCTGCAGGTAGACGTCATGCACATATGTGCTCTTCACACCCTACGCTCAAAACTTCTAAAAAACAAAAGACGTCGCGCACATTTTATTTTAGCTCACATGTCACACACTTATACTATTACTCTTGCGGCGAACGTTCTTTGGGCATAGTATATTGTACTCTGACGAAGAGAAGCGGTGCTCGCACACACTAGTTCTCTCACACCCACTCGCGGGTACAAGTAGGAGCGCATTTTTTGAAGCTGGTACAACAAAATCACTCCACTATATATAAAAGCAGGAGCCTTAGCGCTTGCTTTACTAGGGTTCCTCTCGTTCACTCTCTCATGTTCTCCAGATCTAAGCAACACATAGGTGGCCACACTCTCTCTTAGCTCACGGCTGGTCACAAATCCGGCCGGACAACCTCGACCGGGGCAGGGGTGTAGGTGCATCGTTCACGCAATCGTCGGCGGTGAGGGAGGAGACCAACGGCTACCCGCGCGTCTCAATCGGCGGTCGTGCCGTTCTCTCTGAGATAGCGCCGGCTCGGGAGGGCCTCCGACCCCTTATTCCTCCCTATGGTATTGTGGCCAAGATGCGGCATCCCGACGCTGTCTTTGCCACATGCCTATGACCCTTAGGTATATATTCCTTTGAAACATGCCTTGCTCTACTGCCCCAGCTCCCTTCGTGTGGATCCTTTCTACTTCCATTCGCTGTTCTAAAGCCACCTAGACTTCTACTATTATTAGAAGTAAAGCTAGTTCATACAGTCAACTCTAAGCGTTGGTTCAAATAGGGAAGAAAGTGGGAAAGTTGTAGCATGAATCTAGGAGTAGGTTCTAAGAGGAAACGGGGGAAAGTAGTAATACCTGCTGTCCCCACACCCATATCGCTACCGTTAATGTAAAATCACATGAAGCATTAAGCAATGCCACCTAATGTCATTATAAGTAATGGTCTAGTGTCGTCGATAAATTGAAGCAATGCTACCACCATTTTATGAAATGCTTCCGTCTTGCTTTATTTCCCATGAATTGTGTTTTTGCCGTTACACTTAAATCTCACACCGCTAACTTTGCTTCATCCCAGTGGAACTGCACAAGTTTGATTGCACATTTACTGACCATGTGCTACTCTCATGACAGTAATACTAATGCTATTGTTCTTCATGTTAATCTAGTGGCATTGTTGATGTGATGTGACGCTACTTACTTAAGGACTCTTCATACTGTCAATCTAGTGCCAATTATAACACAATATATGTTGTTGTTAATCATACGCCACTGCAAATATCTGTCACTATTTAAATAACCGTATTTGGTATTTGCGCAAACAGGGATGTCTGTCTCCATATCATTTCGGCATGTCTGTCTCCGTATCGTTTCTATCCGCGCAATCAAAAGCACACACCTCAGTTTTAGTACAACTGCGCAAAATGAGATGGCTATCCCTCATTGCCGTCGTCTAACCTCCCGTCTTCAAGGTATCCCTACATTGATAGTAACTAAGGTAGAATGACCAACACAATCTAAAAGAAGCTGATTCGTACATTTTACTTCCTTATTGCAGTGCAGGGAGGAGCGAAAACAACTACATCCTAGTCCGGAATGCACTTTCTACCAGTTCATCCATGGACCGAGGACTAGCTGGCATGGCTGCACCGCGGTTTTTTGGATAGGTGCGCAGACAAGAGGCATTGTGGTCTGCTTATTTCTGCAAATAGCGGTGCTTAAATTTAGTGGAATGCACAAGAATTTCACCTGGTCAGTACACTGCATGGTTCAGTTCAGCATTCCAGCTGAGACCACAATTATAATTGGTTATTCTGGAATGAGAGAACCTAACCCTGGATGGTGGCAACAAGAAAAAACCAGAGTGAACTCCAGGAAATTTAAGCCTGCCGGGAGGCCCTTTGCTCAGAGAAGCCTTGCTTGTTTTTCCTGATTTGTAAACCTTCTCACAACTTTGTCTTTTGCTGTGAACTAGTATATGTTTGTTATGTTCTATGAATCATTGAGGTATAAAATTGCTTAACTTATGCTCTTCAAGTTTTTTATGAAGACGAGTTTAATGTGAGTGTTCCACATGAGCGCTGGACTAGCGTGTGAATGTTTGGAATTTATTACATTGTGGCCTCAGTTAACTACATGAACCACTGTAACAAGATACATAGTTGCTTATATGTCAGACAACAGATGGTTGATTGTTAGATGGTCGATAGCCTAGTGTTGAAGCGAGCTGAGCCAATGTGCCATGTTTTGCACAACTGCTTACAAGTGGGGTAGCACAAACAGTGTTTACAAGTACTTATGTATATGTTGGTGCACTGTTCTCGAACGAGTGCTCTATTTCATCAAAACACACACTGCTCGTATGATAAACCGTGACAACTTATGTCTTACCATGCCATATTCATGAAAAAACTAGTGAGGATGCATCTGTTTCGGCAACAATTACGTTGGTTCTCACATGATTCACGGGCACACAAAAGTAGCACAGTTCCCATAGACGGATTCAAACAGAGTACTAACCCCAGAGGGGTCGATAACAGGCAAGGTTCGGATAATTAGACACAATCCAAACTACTATTAAACACTAGCTGGGGCAACTATTTCATGCCTCGATCTAATTTGGGCTGGACACAAGACGGACCTTGCCATGAACATCATCGAGGACGTCCCGCTGCAGCTCAATCTTGTGAACCTTCATGAAGACAACCTTGTGGCCTTGCCACTGATAAACTCGTTTGTGGAGGCATACCACGTCATCTTCCTGCGTAAGCTTGACAAGAATAGTATGCCTCACAAACAAAGGAGTAGCTTTGAACTTCTTGTGCTTCAGTACACCCTAGACAACACGCCTGGCAACAGTGAGGCTGGAATACAACTCTTCATTGGTATAACCGCAAATGGCTTCCAGGATCCAACAGCCTAAGAACTCTGTTTTCCCAGTGCGTATATTAAGGACATCCGCATCATAGCGAGTGACATGTACAACCACACAATCCTTGTCCGCATCAGGGCTCTAATTGAAACAGAAACAAATTCTGAATTACTTTCAGTATAAGAAACACAAGTTATTTAAACCACTATGTATAGCATGGCATCGAAGCTAATAAATTTTTTGCATTATTAATACCACATACTTAGATGAAAAACCACAATCGAGAACGGCAAAGAAGAAAATCACCTTGGGCTGATCAGCGGGGGGGGGGGGGGGGGGGGGTGGGTGCTACGTCTTGAGCTTGTGTTTGTTTTCCTCGAAGAGGAGAGGGTGATGCAGCAAGTGTAGCGTAAGTATTTCCCTCAGTTTTGAGAACCAAGGTATCAGTCCAGTAGGAGGCTCCTCAAAAGTCCCACGCACCTACACAAACAAACTGAGAACTCGCAACCAACGCAATAAAGGGGTTGTCAATCCCTTCATGGCCACTTGCGAAAGTGAGATCTAATAAAGATAGAATGATAAGATAAATATATTTTTGTATTTTATAATATAGATGCAAAAAGTAAAGATGCAAATAAAAGTAGATTGAAAGAAAATATGATAAGAGATAGACCCGGGGGCCATAGGTTTCACTAGTGGCTTCTCTCAAGATAGCATAAGTATTATGGTGGGTAAACAAATTACTATTGAGCAATTGATAGAAAAATGCATAGTTATGAGATTATCTAGGCATTACCATGTATATAGGCATCACGTCCATAACAAGTAGACCGACTCCTGCCTGCATCTACTATTATTACTCCACACATCGACCGACTCCTGCCTGCATCTAGAGTATTAAGTTCATAAGAACAGAGTAACGCATTAAGCAAGATGACATGATGTAGAGGGATAAACTCATGCAATATGATATAAACCCCATCTTGTTATCCTCGATGGCAACAATACAATACATGCCTTGCAACCCTTTCTGTCACTAGGTAAGGACACCGCAAGATTGAACCCAAAGCTAAGCACTTCTCCCATGGCAAGAAAGACCAATCTAGTAGGCCAAACCAAACTGATAATTCGAAGAGACTTGCAAAGATAACTCAATCATACATCAAAGAATTCAGAGAAGATTCAAATATTATTCATAGATAAACTTGATCATAAATCACAATTCATCGGATCACGACAATCACACCGCAAAAAGAGTTTACATCGAATAGATCTCCACAAGAGAGGGGGAGAACATTGTATTGAGATCCAAAAAGAGAGAAGAAGCCATCTAGCTAATAACTATGGACTCGTAGGTCTGTGGTAAACTACTCACAACTCATCGGAGAGGTAAGGATGTTGATGTAGAAGCCCTCCATGGTCGATTCCCCCTCCGACAGAGTGCCGGCAAAGGCTCCAAGATGGGATCTCGCGGATACAGAAGGTTAGGGTGGTGGAAATTGTGTTTCGTGGTGCCCCTGGATGTTTTCGGGGTACGTAGGTGTATATAGGAGGAAGAAGTATGTCGGTGGCCGCCCGAGGGGCCTACGAGACAGGGGGTGTGCCCTACGGCGGGGGGGGGGGGGGCGGCCCCCTATCTCATGGGGTCCTCGGGAGCTTCTTGACTTGCACTGCTAGCTTTCGGGTCACGTTCTTTCCAAAAATCACGCTCCCAAAGGTTTCATTCCGTTTGGACTCCGTTTGATATTCCTTTTTCTTCAAAATACTGAAATAGGAAAAAAAACAGCAATATGGGCTGGGCCTCCGGTTAGTAGGTTAGTCCCAAAAATGATATAAATGTGTAAAATAAAGCCCATAAACATCCAAAAGGGGTAATATAATACCATGGAACAATAAAAAATTATAGATACGTTGGAGACGTATCAAGCATCCCCAAGCTTAATTCCTACTCATCCTTGAGTAGGTAAATGATAAAAAAGAAATTTTTGATGTGGAATGCTACCTAGCATAATTCATAATGTAATTTTCTTTATTGTGGCATGAATGTTCAAATCCAAATGAATACAAAATAAAAGTTCATATTGACATAAGAAATAGTAATACTTCAAGCATACTAATCAAAGTAATCATGTCTTCTCAAAATAACATGGCTAAAGAAAGTTATCCCTACAAAATCATATAGTCTGGCTGTTGCTCTATCTTCATCACACAAAGTATTTAATCATGCAAAACCCCGATGACAAGCCAAGAAATTGTTTCATACTTCCATAATCTCAAACTTTTTCAACATTCACGCAATACATGAGCGTGAGCCATGGACATAGCACTATATGTGGAATAGAATGGTGGTTGTGGAGAAGACAAAAAAGGAGAAGATAGTCTCACATCAACTAGGCATATCAACGGGCTATGGAGATGCCCATTAATTGATATCAATGTGAGTGAGTAGGGATTGCCATGCAACGGATGCACTAGAGCTATAAATATATGAAAGCTCAACAAAAGAAACTAAGTGGGGTGCATCCAACTTGCTTGCTCACGAGGACCTAGGGCACTTTTGAGGAAGCCCATCATTGGAATATACAAGACAAGTTCTATAATGAAAAATTCCCACTAGTATATGAAAGTGACAACATATGAGACTCTCTAACATGAAGATCATCGTGCTATTTTGAAGCACAAGTGTGGAAAAAGAGATAGTAGCATTGTCCCTTCTCTCTTTTTCTCTCATTTTTTCTTTTCTTTTTCTTCCTTTTTTTTCTTTGGCCTTCTCTTTTTTTTCTTTTTGGCCTTTTTTTGTAAAGTCTGAAGTCTCATCCCGACTTGTGGGGGATTCATAGTCTTCATCATCCTTTCTTCACTAGGACAATGCTCTAATAATGAAAATCATCACACTTTTATGGATTTACAACTCAAAGCTAGAAGAAGATATGACTCTATATGAATGCCTCCGGCGGTGTACCGGGATGTGTAATGAATCAAGAGCGACATGTATGAAAATTATGAAGGTGACCTTGCCACAAATACAATGTCAACTACATGATCATGCAAAGAGCAATATGACAAAAGTAATGCGTGTCATTTGAACGGAACGGTGGAAAGTTGCATGGCAATATATCTCGGAATGGCCATGGAAATGCCATAATAGGTAGGTATGGTGGCTGTTTTGAGGAAGGTAAATGGTGGGTATATGGTACCGGTGAAAGTTGCACGGTACAAGAGAGGCTAGCAATGGTGGAAGGGTGAAAGAGTGCGTATAATCCATGGACTCAACATTAATTAAAAGAACTTATATACTTGTTGCAAAAATTTAGAAGTCATCAAAAACCAAAGCACTACGTGCATGCTCCTGGGGGGATAGATTGGTAGCGAAAGACCATCGCTCGTCCCCGACCGCCACTCAAAAGGAAGACAATCGATAAATAAAATTGTGCTCCAACTTCACCACAAAGCGGTTCACCATACGTGCATGCTACGGGACTCACAAACTTCAACACAAGCATTCTTTAAATTCATAATCACCCAACTAGCATGACTTTAATATCACTACCTCCATATCTCAAAACAATTATCAAGCATCAAGTTGATCATAGCATCCAATTCACTTTCTATGATAGTTTTTATTATACCCAACTTGGATGCTCATCATTCTAGGACCAACTTTAAAACCATAGCAAATAACATGCTGTTCTAAAAGACTCTCAAAGTGATATAAGTGTTGCATGAGAGACTAGTAATTTCTTCAAAATTAAGACACCGCCATGCTCTAAAAGATATAAGTGAAGCAATAGAGCAAAAACTATCAAGCTCAAAAGATATAAGTGAAGCACATAGAGTATTCTAGCAAATTCTAATCAAATAGGCTTCTCCCAAAAGGTGTGTACAGAAAGGATGATTATGGTAAAGTAAAAAGCAAAGACTAATATAATACACGACACTCCAAGCAAAACACATATCATGTGGCGAATATAGCTCCAAGTAAAGTTACCAATGAACGAAGAAGAAAGAGGGGATGCCTTCCCGGGGCATCCCCAAGCTTAGGCTTTTGGCTATCCTTGAATATCTTGGGGTGCCATGGGCATCCCCAAGCTTAGGCTCTTGCCACTCCTTATTCCATAGTTCATAAAAGCTTTACCCAAAACTTGAAAACTTCACAACACAAAACTCAACAGGAAATCTTATAAGCTCCGCCAGTGAAAGAAAACAAAACCACCACATAAGTTACTGCAATGAACTCATTCTTTATTTATTTTGGTGTTAAATCTACTGTATTCCAACTTCCTTGTGGTTCATAAACTAATTTACTAGCCATAGATGCATTGAAATAAGCAAACAACACACGAAAAACAGAATCTGTCAGAAACAGAACAGTCTGTAGCAATCTGTAACTAACGCAAACTTCTGGAACTCTAAAAATCCTACCAAAATAGGAAGTCCTGGAAATTTTGTTTATTGAACAGCAGAAAAATGAATCAATGCAAAAGCACGTTCCTGTGATTTAACAAAATTATATTCGTGCGCTTAAAGTTTCTGTTTTTCAGCAGAATCAAATCAACTATCATCGTAGGTTATCCTATAGGTTCTACTTGGCACAAACACTAATTAAAAGATAAAAACACATCTAAACAGAAGGTAGATGCAAGATTTATTACTAAACAGGAGCAAAAACAAAAAACACAAAGAAAATTGGGTTGCCTCCCAACTAGCGCTATCGTTTAACGCCCCTAGCTAGGCATAAAAAGCAAAGATAGATCTAAGTGGTGCCGTAAGAATAAGATAGATCTTGAAAGGTCAAGGATGCATATGCATAAATTGTCTTTCAAGTTCAACTACAAGCATAGCGATAGCATCTGCAAGACTACTAGATCCATGAAGAATAGAACAACCCATGGAAGATAAAGCATCGACACAAGTAAAGAAATCTTGAATAACACCTTTGCCAATGATGTTACCACTACCGATTCGAAACTTTTTAGTATGCAAGATAGGGGGTTCATCGGCCGGAGCCTCGCGTTTTCTGTGTTATCATTATTGTCCATATCAACGATAATCTCCCCAATTTCAGACATAGTGGCAAACAAAAGCAAGGCGGAAGAAAGCGAGCGAAAAGGAGAGGAGGAGATTGGGAAAGAGAGGGCGAATAAAACGGCAAGGGTGAAGTGGGGGAGAGGAAAACGAGGGGCAAATGGCAGATAATGTAAATGCGAGGGATATGGGTTTGTGATGGGTACTTGGTATGTCTTGACTTGAGCGAAGACCTCCTCGGCAACGGCGCCAGAAATCCTTCTTGCTACGTCTTGAGCTTGCGTTGGTTTTCCTCGAAGAGGAGGGGGTGATGCAGCAAGTGTAGCGTAAGTGTTTCCCTCAGTTTTGAGAACCAAGGTATCAATCCAGTAGGAGGCTCCTCAAAAGTCCCACGCACCTACACAAACAAACTGAAAACGTGCAACCAACGCGATAAAGGGGTTGTCAATCCCTTCACGGCCACTTGCGAAAGTGAGATCTAATAAAGATAAATATATTTTTGGTATTTTATAATATAGATGCACAAAGTAAAGATGCAAATAAAAGTAGATTGAAAGCAAATATGATAAGAGATAGACCCGGGGGCCATAGGTTTCACTAGTGGCTTCTCTCAAGATAGCATAAGTATTACGGTGGGTAAACAAATTACTATCGAGCAATTGATAGAAAAACGCATAGTTATGAGATTATCTAGGCATGATCATGTATATAGGCATCACGTCCATAACAAGTAGACCGACTCCTGCCTGCATCTACTACTATTACTCCACACATCGACCGACTCCTGCCTGCATCTAGAGTATTAAGTTCATAAGAACAGAGTAACGCATTAAGCAAGATGACATGATGTAGAGGGATAAACTCATGCAATATGATATAAACCCCATCTTGTTATCCTCGATGGCAACAATACAATACGTGCCTTGCAACCCTTTCTGTCACTGGGTAAGGACACCGCAAGATTGAACCCAAAGCTAAGAACTTCTCCCATGGCAAGAAAGACCAATCTAGTAGGCCAAACGAAACTGATCGAAGAGACTTGCAAAGATAACTCAATCATACATAAAAGAATTCAGAGAAGATCCAAATATTATTCATAGATAAACTTGATCATAAACCCACAATTCATCGGATCTCGACAAACACATCGCAAAAAGAGTTTACATCGAATAGATCTCCACAAGAGAGGGGGAGAACATTGTATTGAGATCCAAAAAGAGAGAAGAAGCCATCTAGCTAATAACTATGGACCCGTAGGTCTGTGGTAAACTACTCACAACTCATCGGAGGGGCAAGGATGTTGATGTAGAAGCCCTCCATGGTCGATTCCCCCTCCGGCAGAGTGCCGGCGAAGGCTCCAAGATGAGATCTCGCGGATACAGAAGGTTAGGGCGGTGGAAATTGTGTTTCGTGGTGCCCCTGGATGTTTTCGGGGTACGTAGGTATATATATGAGGAAGAATTACGTCAGTGGCCGCCCGAGGGGCCCACGAGACAGGCGGCGCCCCCTACAGGGGGGGCCCTATATCGTGGGGTCCTCGGGAGCTTCTTGGCTGGCACTCCAAGCTCTCCGGATCACGTTCGTTCCAAAAATCACGCTCCCGAAGGTTTCATTCCGTTTGGACTCCGTTTGATATTCCTTTTCTTCGAAATACTGAAATAGGCAAAAAAACAGCAATATGGGCTGGGCCTCCGGTTAGTAGGTTAGTCCCAAAAATGATATAAATGTGTAAAATAAAGCCCATAAACATCCAAAAGGGGTAATATAATAGCATGGAACAATCAAAAATTATAGATACGTTGGAGACGTATCAGGGGGACACATCCTCGAAGGGGGAAAACTGCTCCTGCAGTGCCACGGGGGCTGTAACCTCAAACGGGGCGTTGACCATCTCAGTAGTGGCCGTGAGCGTATCTGGGGTCGGCTCGGTGGCTGCCTCCATCTTCTTGGAGCTCTCTGTCTCGTGGGGATCAGCCTCCCACGTTTGCTCCAATATCGGCAGATCTTTGCCTGGTTCTCCTTGGTCCATCATGTAACTGACGAATACTGGGAGACCACTAAAAGGAAAACACAATTGCAATGACAATGAAACAAAAAAGAGAGTGAGGATCGGTTACTGCTTTGCAAAAGTTCTTTTTTTTCTCTGAACAAAAATATACAAACATCACGGATCTGCTTACCTTCCCTTCGTTGGGAGAGAAGAACAGTGGCAGATGCGAGTGGTGCCTTTCTTGAAGACGGTGAGGGAGAAGGGGATTCAGCGAAGAGAGAAATGATGGTTGCTTCGTCCGTCAAACATAGACTGTGGCGAGGTGGGGTTTTGTGATACGATGGCTCGTTACTGACGCGCTATGACCGGGGTGACTCTACGCCTGCATACTGCCTTCTAATTTGGTGAATGGCATTTGGGCCCGCGTGCTACATGGCCCGCATGTCGGTGAACAATAGTATAAAGGCATTCAGTAGAGGGAGACGTTTCAATGACCTAGGAGGAGCCAGAAGCGGTAGAGTGTCTCCACTGTACTTGTAGTAATTGTTTTTCTGGGTAGCTGTAGAGTGTCTCCACTGTACTAGTAGTAATTGTTTCTCTGGGCCCAAGACAAAACAGCCCATCCACACTACTACCTCCGTTTCAGTTTACAAGTCCTGCGCGTATACCTAAGTTGTCAATTTTATCACCCTAATATCAATTATATAACACAAAAATTATATCTTTTGAAAGTAGAAACTCTGAAGTTTATGTTGGTATATTTTTTATAGTATATGACTTGTATTAGGTTGGTCAAATTGACGACCTAGGGGTACACGCACGCACTGTAAACTGAGAGAGAGGTAGTAGTAAATAGTAAAATCAATTCAAAAGCCCATATATTTACTGAATGAGAGGCGCTACCCACACCCAGCCACCCCCCCCCCCCCCGCCAAAAAAACCTGGGTGCTCTTCTTCCTCCTCGCTCCCACCCACCTCACGTCAGCTCGCTCCACTCGTACCCCCAAATTCCTCACCTCACTCCTACAGAAAACCCCAGCTCCCCTTCCTCACTCCTACAGAAAACCCCCAGCTCCCCTTCTTCTTCGCTCGCACTACAACTAGGCTTGTCATTCGTTACTCTGCTCAAATCCGTGAGGGCGACGTGATGCCCTCGAGGAAAATGGAGTCGGCTGACCCCAGCGCCAAGAAGATGAGGCTCCCGCCAGCGGCGATGCCTGTTGTAGATCCCGCACCCGGCAGCGCGGGGAGAAGCAGCGACCCCGCTCCCACCGGATCCGAGGAACCCGTAGAATCTCGGGTGGACCGCATCAGCGATCTCCCGGACACCGTCCTTGGGGAGATCATCTCGCTTCTCCCCACCAAGTATTGCTGCCGCACCCAAGTCCTCTCAATTCTGTGGCGCCCTCTATGGCGCGCCGTGCCCCTTAATCTCGACTGTCGTCAGATATCTCTCTTAAATGATTTTGAAATCCCCAGAGCCATCATCTCCTCCCACCAGGGCTCCGTTCAAAGCCTCTGCATCCCGTCATGGTACCTGAGCAAGCATACCATGCCCTACACGGTGGACGCCTGGCTGAAATCCCCTGAATTCACAGAACTACAGCTGCTTGAGTTCTACTAATCCCCTGGAAATCACATACCACATACCGAACGCCATAAACTTGTGCCCTCAGCACCGATGTCCATCTCGCGGTTTTCCTCCTCTCTCCGCACCGCCACCTTGGCGTTGTGCTACCTACCAGGCAATCTGGTACTAAACCTTCGACTCCCATTTCTCAAGAAACTTTCACTGGTGCGGGTTCGTATATCGGAGGCCTCATTGCACAGCATCATCCACTCTAGTTGCCCTGCGCTGGAGTGCTTGGTGCTTGTTTTCATAGTTAGAATCGGTTGTCTCCAAATAAAGTCGCCTAACCTTGTAAGAGTTGGAATTTCTTTTGATGGAAGGCAGCTTATCATCCAAGATGCCCCTTCACTTCAAAGGTTGATCCTTGATTCTAGTTATTCACCATTGCAAATAACCGTCCTCTCTGTGCCTAAACTGGAGACCTTGGGTGTAATACATGATCTCTATGCTCATTTCAATATGGTGTTTGGCTCCACAGTTCTTAAGGTACTTTATATTATCATCTACACTTGTAACCATAAGCTACATTTTAAATTTTTGTGCATAAGTTATATATCATCTTGGAGTACACATTTTGTACTAATATTATGTTCTATGCTCAATGAAGAGTTTCTCCATGGATGGCCTATCAATGGTGCTGGATTCTGTCAAGATCTTATGTATCCAAATGAATAGTTTTGATCTGAACAACATTATTGGCTTGCTGCAATGCTTTCCATGTCTGGAGAAGTTGTATGTAAAGGTGATAATTTCACGCACATTGGAAGTCTGCATATAGTGTACTAGAATTAACCATTCAGCTGTTGATCTTTTGACACTCTTCTTTTAGACCTTAACTGTTTTCAATCTTCATGTCTATTTAGGCAACAGGACGGGGTAAGAAAGTTATAACCAATTGGTGGATTCGTAAGCATCGGGATTTTCTCACTTCTCATGAGATTCGATTGAAGACAATAACGCTAGAACGATATGTAGCCAACCCTACAAACACTAGATTTGTCACATTCTTCTTGCTGAATGCCAGGTTACTATTGTCCATCAGGCTTAAGTTTATTAGCATCG
Source organism: Triticum aestivum (assembly GCF_018294505.1). Lineage (NCBI taxonomy): Eukaryota > Viridiplantae > Streptophyta > Magnoliopsida > Poales > Poaceae > Triticum > Triticum aestivum. The sequence goes on along the minus strand of NC_057797.1, from coordinate 405,803,765 downwards.
TGGTTTTGACGGATGGGTATGTAGAAGAGCAAAAAAAGGAGTTTCAAGTGGGCAAAAGAGCTTCTGAACGTGCCGGGCTTCTATTTACAACATATTATAGTCATAATCCAGTAAATTTTATGACCCAGGATGTTCATTCTATGGACCTGACCGATCCATTTGACTGTGACTACTGAAAACAGTGATGGAGTTAGATGTTGTTGTCCGTTTCAACCTGGGTTTTTTTGTAAACCTGATGAACAATTAACCCTCGTGCTTTTGTACAGTTTGTAAGCTGGAGTTAGATGTTCCTGCCCTTTTCAACTCGGCTGTGACTGTCATATTTTCTTTGAAACAAGGCAAATGGCTTGCCATTCGTTTAATTTAGAGTGAAATATTGTAACAAATCCCAACCAAGGTAAATAACATCACTCTCACCGGCTGCTTGAGCTCACTATGCATTACATAAGCCAATTGATTAGCCCCCACCAGCTCCCACAAACTTATTTTGAACTAGCACATCAAATGGGCTGTAAATTTTCATAGGAAAGGCTGCATGACCGTGACAGATTTGGATTCTGACATTTGGGACCCGTGAGGAAATAGCCTATCCAAGGTGGTGTCGACTTACTAGCCAGTCAACAAACAATTCTGCCTACCAGCCGTTGGATTGACATCCAACATCTGTCGTGTATCTTCTATCTCTTGTCTTCTTCTTCCTCCAGCCGCCCAAACCAAACCACCCCATCGGCTTCGTCTGCTACCGCCTCCCATGGCTGGCTGCGCCTCCGCCGCCCTACCGTACGTACCCTCCAACGTTGGCCAGTCCCTCCCTCTATTCCCCCACACGTCCTGTTATTCTCCGGTGATGTCAGCCCAACACGCACCCATGCCCGAACCAGTCAACCCTCGTACTCCCCCCCCCCCCCCGCCTGCAACTGGACCGGCGGATCTTCCACGGCTCCTGTTCATTCCGTCCGAGGCCTCGCCGTCGTCCTCCACCTTGCAGCCTTGGTTCGCTCGCCGTGCACAGTGCGCCACCCTCTTGCGTTGTCAACGTCGTCAACAACCAAGAGGAACAAGGCGATGACTGTATGAGGAGAGGATGACAGTAGGGACCCACCAGCGTCATGGCAGTACGCAAGCAAGTGCCTCTGTCGGTGTCAAAACCGGCAGATCTCGGGTAGGGGGTCCCGAACTGTGCGTCTAGGCGGATGGTAACAGGAGACAAGGGACACGATGTTTTTACCCAGGTTTGGGCCCTCTCGGTGGAGGTAAAACCCTACTCCTGCTTGATTAATATTGATGATATGGGTAGTACAAGAGTAGATCTACCACAAGATCAATGATGCTAAACCCTAGAAGCTAGCCTATGGTATGATTGTTGTTCGTCCTACGGACTAAACCCCTCTGGTTTATATAGACACCGGAGAGGGTTAGGGTTACACGGAGTCGGTTGCAATGGTAGGAGATCTACATATCCGTATCGCCAAGCTTGCCTTCCACGCCAAGGAAAGTCCCATCCGGACACGGGACGAAGTCTTCAATCTCGTATCTTCATAGTCTTGGAGTCCGGCCAAAGATGATAGTTCGAATACCCAGACACCCCCTAGTCCAGGACTCCCTCAGTAGCCCCTGAACCAGGCTTCAATGACGATGAGTCCGGCGCGCATATTGTCTTCGGCATTGCAAGGTGGGTTCCTCCTCCGAACACTTCATAGAAGACTTTGAACACAAGGATAGTGTCCGGCTCTGCAAAATAAGTTCCACATACCACCGTAGAGAGAATAATATTTACACAAGTTCAATCTGCTGACGTATTCCGTGGCGTGACATCACACGACGGCCAGGCCTTTATTCGAATCGTTTTTACTGTTCCACCTCAGCGCGTTTAGCGAAACGGTTTCCTTGGCACGTCTTGTCAAAGCAGAGATCGTGTCCCCTTATTCCCGGATTCTCATCAATACGGGCATGGCAAACCCAACCGCGCCATTGATTACGGCGCTTGGGAGATAAACGAGTTTTACCAGGCTGGTGGGGACGCATAGTTTCGTCCGTCCATATATAAGGGGATAAGGATCCACCTTTTTACCTATGCCTTCTTCCTCCTTTGCTTATCCATTTCCGTGTACTCGAGCTCCAGCGCCCAAGTCCGCACATCTCGCCTCAACCTTCCCCAGCCATGTCCGGAGCGGGAGGCAAGTGGATGGCCTCCTCCGTCACGGAGGGGCACATCAAGAGGCTGCGAAAGGCTGGATACTTGTCCAGCGACATTGCGCATCGGCTCCCCGACGAGGGGAAGCTCATTCCCACCCCCGGGCCCCATGAGAGGGTGGTGTTCCTCACCCACTTCCTCCGCGGACTAGGTTTTCCACTTCATCCATTTGTCCGGGGGCTCATGTTCTACTATGGCCTGGATTTCCGTGATCTGGCCCCGAATATCATCCTCAACATCTCGGTGTTCATCGTCGTGTGCGAGGCCTTCCTCCGCATCCAGCCCCACTTCGGCTTATGGCTAAAGACCTTCAATGTCAAGCCGACGGTAGTGGGCGGCCGCCAAGCGGAGTGCGGAGGTGCCATGGTGGGCAAGATGCCCAACGTCCTATGGCTCGAGGGCTCCTTTGTGGAGACCATAAAGGGGTGGCAATTGGGGTGGTTCTACATCATCGAGCCGCGTGACCCTAAATGGGCAGCGGCCCCTGAATTCATATCTGGCATCCCCACACGGCTCACCTCCTGGAAAGAGAAGGGCCTATCATGGGGTGATTCGGAGGAGCTGACCGGACTCCAATCCTGCGTCCAAACCTTGGTGAACAAGAAGCTCAAGCTTGTCAACATAGTCCCGGTCATGCTCATCCGCCGGATCCTCCCGTGCCAACAACGGGCTTTTAATTTGTGGGAGTTTGATCCGGCACAACACCGAACCTTGAGCAGGATCTTCGATGCTACGTACGAAGATGCCTGGAAGGTGCTGTTCAAGGGCACCGAGGCTCCCGCATCTGCTACCGAAGATCGCGGATTCAGCTCGCAACGTCAAGCGGCGAGGTAAGCTATTTTACCCTTTACAGGACGCTTATTTTCCATAGTTTGACTCTATGCGGGATCTAAACTCCCTTTACCTTTGACAGACCTGGCAAAAGACGTCTGGGCAGGTTAACTGTCTGCCCCCCTTGCCAGAAGACCCAGCGGACGCCCAATTAACGGGGTTGCTGGCTCCGGCGCCTTATGTGGTGCCGGGGAAGAAGGCCAAGAAGAAGGCCACGAGAACCCGAAAGAGCTCCCGGCGTCAGGTGTTATCGGACTCATCGTCCGATGACTCCGAGGCGAACTCCTCCCGCGAAGACAAGGAGGAGAAAAAAGAGGCCTCTACCCCCGCTAGAAAAGGAAGGCCTGCTCAACGGGGGAGGCCGAAGGGTCCAAGAAGGGAAGGACCATCCCCCCGGACTACTCCACCAACGCCGACGATGATGAAGAGGAGTGGCCACCCAGGACTAAGCCCCTGGCGACTTCGTAAGTGTCCGTATACCAGAATAACTCATGGTGCTTGATTTGTTGCATAGAATCTCTTAACGCCAAATATAACCCTGCAGCCCGCCCAAGGACGGGCTCGATACTTCAACGAGCGGCTCCCTGGCGCCATCGGACGTGGATAGCACTTCGCATCCGACCGTCTCCTCTCCTCGCGCTGCGGATGACGCCGAGGTGGGGTCCCAAAAGGGGCCCAACCAGGAGGAGGAGGTTCCGGAGGTGCCGCAGGGCAACCTCCTGGACTTTGGGCACGAGGGGGATCAACCCCCAAAGGGTTCTGCGTTCGGCCCTGGGCCAGACTCCGCACCGGAACCTTTAGTGGTTCCGGAGTCCAGCGGGCAGCCCCTTCGTAAGAAGGGCGAGACTGCGACGCCGGTGACCTCCATCCAGCCGGAGGCGCCGGATAATTTGCTGGAGGCGCTTAATGGCGCTTCCATCGACGAGGAGCACCGCACTGTTATGAGTGCGGTGATCCAAAAAGTTCAGTCCGCCAAGAGCGTGCAGACTGAAGCCTTGTTGGAAATATGCCCTAGAGGCAATAATAAATTAGTTATTATTACTATATTTCCTTGTTCATGATAATCGTTTATTATCCATGCTATAATTGTATTGATAGGAAACTCAGATACATGTGTGGATACATAGACAACACCATGTCCCTAGTAACCCTCTAATTGACTAGCTCGTTGATCAATAGATGGTTACGGTTTCCTGACCATGGACATTAGATGTCGTTGATAACGGGATCACATCATTAGGAGAATGATGTGATGGACAAGACCCAATCCTAAACCTAGCACGGAGATCGTGTAGTTTGTATGCTAAAGCTTTTCTAATGTCAAGTATCTTTTCCTTAGACCATGAGATTGTGCAACTCCCGGATACCGTAGGAATGCTTTGGGTGTACCAAACGACACAACGTAACTGGGTGGCTATAAAGGTGCACTACAGGTATCTCCGAAAGTGTCTGTTGGGTTGGCACGAATCGAGACTGGGATTTGTCACTTGGTGTAAACGGAGAGGTATCTCTGGGCCCACTCGGTAGGACATCATCATAATGTGCACAATGTGGCCAAGGGGTTGATCACGGGATGATGTGTTACGGAATGAGTAAAGAGACTTGCCGGTAACGAGATTGAACAAGGTATCGATATACCGACGATCGAATCTCGGGCAAGTACAATACCGTTAGACAAAGGGAATTGTATACGGGATCGATTGAGTCCTTGACATCGTGGTTCATCCGATGAGATCATCGTGGAACATGTGGGAGCCAACATGGGTATCCAGATCCCGCTTTTGGTTATTGACCGGAGAACGTCTCGGTCATGTCTGCATGGTTCCCGAACCCGTAGGGTCTACACACTTAAGGTTCGATGACGCTAGGGTTATAAAGGAAGTTTGTATGTGGTTACCGAATGTTGTTCGGAGTCCCGGATGAGATCCCGGACGTCACGAGGAGTTCCGGAATGGTCCGGAGGTAAAGATTTATATATGGGAAGTCCTGTTTCTGCCACCGGAAAATGTTCGGGATTTTTCAGTATTGTACCGGGAAGGTTCTAGAAGGTTCCGAAGTGGGGCCCACCTGCATGGGGGACCCACATGAACGTGGGTAGTGGGGTCAAGGCCCCACACCCTGGGTCAAGGTGCACCAAGATCCCCCCTTAGAAGGAATAAGATCATATCCCGAAGGGATAAGATCAAGATCCCTAAAAAAGGGGGATAACAATCGGTGGGGAAGGAAATGATGGGGTTTCTTTCCTCCCACCTTTGCCAACGCCCCAATGGACTTGGAGGGCAAGAAACCAGCCCCCTCCACCCCTATATATAGTAGGGAGACGCATGGGAGCTACACCCTTCCCCTGGCGCAGCCCTCCGCCTCTACCAAGTACTCCTCCTCTCTCGCGGTGCTTGGCGAAGCCCTGCAGGATTGCCACGCTCCTCCACCACCACCACGCCGTTGTGCTGCTGCTGGATGGAGTCTTCCTCAACCTCTCCCTCTCTCCTTGCTGGATCAAGGTTTGGGAGATGCCACCGGGCTGTACGTGTGTTGAACGCGGAGGTGTCGTCCGTTCGGCACTAGGATCTCCGGTGATTTGGATCACGACGAGTACGACTCCTTCAACCTCGTTCTCTTGAACGCTTCCGCTTAGTGATCCACAAGGGTATGTAGATGCACTCTCCTTCCCCTCGTTGCTAGTTTCTCCATAGATAGATCTTGGTGACATGTAGGAAAATTTTGAATTTCTGCTACGTTCCCCAACAATGATATCAGAGCTAGGTCTATTGCGTAGATTCTTTGCACGAGTAGAACACAAAGTAGTTGTGGGCATTGATTTTGTTCAATATGCTTACCGTTACTAGTCCAATCTTGTTTCGACGGTATTGTGGGATGAAGCGGCCCAGACCGACCTTACACGTACTCTTACGTGAGACAGGTTCCACCGATTGACATGTACTTGGTGCATAAGGTGGCTAGCGGGTGCCAGTCTTTCCCACTTTAGTCAGAACGGATTCGATGAGAAGGGTCCTTATGAAGGGTAAATAGCAATTGGCATATCACGTTGTGGTTTTGCGTAGGTAAGAAATGTTCTTGCTAGAAACCCATAGCAGCCACGTAAAACATGCAACAACAATTAGAGGACGTCTAACTTGTTTTTGCAGGGTATGCTATGTGATGTGATATGGCCAAGAAGAATGTGATGAATGATATGTGATGTATGAGATTGATCATGTTCTTGTAATAGGAATCACGACTTGCATGTCGATGAGTATGACAACCGGCAGAAGCCATAGGAGTTGTCTTTATTTATTGTATGACCTGCGTGTCATTGAACAATGCCATGTAATTACTTTACTTTATTTCTAACTGGTAGCCATAGTAGTAGAAGTAATAAGTTGGCGAGACAACTTCATGGAGACATGATGATGGAGATCATGGTGTCATGCCGGTGACGATGATGATCATGGAGCCCCGAAGATGGAGATCAAAAGGAGCAAAATGATATTGGCCATATCATGTCACTATTTGATTGCATGTGATGTTTATCATGTTTATGCATCTTGTTTACTTAGAACGACGGTAGTAAATAAGATGATCCCTTACAACAATTTCAAGAAGTGTTCTCCCCTAACTGTGCACCGTTGCTAAAGTTTGTCGTTTCGAAGCACCACGTGATGATCGGGTGTGATAGATCCTTACATTCACATACAACGGGTGTAAGACAGTTTTACACATGCAAAACACTTAGGGTTAACTTGACGAGCCTAGCATGTACAGACATGGCCTCGGAACACAGAGACCGAAAGGTCGAGCATGAGTCATATGGAGGATACGATCAACATGAAGATGTTCACCGATGATGACTAGTCCGTCTCACGTGATGATCGGACACGGCCTAGTTGACTCGGATCATGTAATCACTTAGATGACTAGAGGGATGTCTATCTGAGTGGGAGTTCATAAGATGAACTTAATTATCCTGAACATAGTCAAAAGATCTTTGCAAATTATGTCGTAAGCTCGCGTTTTAGTTCCACTGTTTAGATATGTTCCTAGAGAAAATATAGTTGAAAGTTGACAGTAGCGATTATGCGGATAGTAGAAAGCTTATGTCATTAATGCACCACTCAGTGTGCTAAACCCCAAACGTTGTCTGTGGATGTTGCGAACATTGGACATACACGTTTTGATAACTACGTGATAGTTCAGTTAAACGGTTTAGAGTTGAGGCACCAAAGACGTTTTCGAAACATCGCGGAACATATGAGATGTTTCGAGGGCTGAAATTGAGATTTCCGGCTCATGCCCACGTCAAGAGGTATGAGACCTCCGACGATTTTCTTAGCCTGCAAACTAAGGGAGAAAAGCTCAATCGTTGAGCTTGTGCTCAGATTGTCTGAGTGCAACAATCACTTGAATCGAGTGGGAGTTGATCTTCCAGATGAGATAGTGATGTTTCTCCAAAGTCATTACCACCAAGCTGCTAGAGCTTCGTGATGAGCTATAACATATCAGGGATAGATATGATGATCCTTGAGGTATTCGCGATGTTTGACACCGCGAAAGTAGAAATCAAGAAGGAGCATCAATTGTTGATGGTTGGTGAAACCACTAGTTTCAAGAAGGGCAAGGGCAAGAAGGGATGCTTCATGAAACGGCAAATCAGCTGCTGCTCTAGTGAAGAAACCCAAGGTTGAACCCAAACCCGAGACTAAGTGCTTCTGTAATAAGGGGAACAACCACTGGAGCGGAATTACCCTAGATACTTGGTAGATGAGAAGGCTGGCAAGGTCGATAGAAGTATATTGGATATACATTATGTTAATGTGTACTTTACTAGTACTCCTAGTAGCACCAGGGTATTAGATACCGGTTCGGTTGCTAAGTATTAGTAACTCGAAATAAAAGCTACGGAATAAATGGAGACTAGCTAAAGGTGAGCTGACGATATGTGTTGGAAGTGTTTCCAAGGTTGATGTGATCAAGCATCGCACGCTCCCTCTACCATCGAGATTTGGTGTTTGCGTTGAGCATAGACATGATTGGATTATGTCTATTGCAATACGGTTATTTATTTAAGGAGAATAATGGTTACTCTATTTATTTGAATAATACCTTCAATCGTCTTGCACCTAAAGGAATGGTTTATTGAATCTCGATCGTAGTGATACACATTTTCATGCCAAAAGGATATAAGATAGTAATGATAGTACCACTTACTTGTGGCACTGCCATGTAAGTCATATTGGTGTAAAACGCATGAAGAAGCTCCATGTTGATGGATCTTTGGACTCACTCGTTTTGAAAAGTTTGAGACATGCGAACCAAGTCTAATTGTGTATACGCATGAAGAAATTCCATGCAGATGGATCGTTTGGACTCACTTGATTTTGAATCACTTGAGATATGCAAATCATACCACATGGGCAAGATGACTAAAAAGCCTCATTTTTCAGTAAAATGGAACAAGATAGCAACTTGTTGGAAGTAACACATTTTGATGTGTGCAGTCCAATGAGTGCTGAGGCATGCAGTGAATATCGTTATGTTCTTACTTCACAGATGATTCGAGTAGATGTAGAGTATATTTACTTGATGAAACACAAGTCTGAATTATTGAATGGTTCAAGTAATTTCAGAGTGAAGTTGAAGATCATCGTGACAAGAGGATGAAATGTCTATGATATGATCATAGAGATGAGTATCTGAGTTACGAGCTTTGGCACGCAATTAAGACATTGTGGAAATTGTTTCACAATTAATACCGCCTGGAACACCATAGTTTGATGGTGTGTTCGAACATCATAGTTGCACCCTATTGGATATGGTGCGTACCATGATGTCTCTTATCGAATTACCACTATCGTGTATGGGTTAGGCATTAGAGACAGCCACATTCACTTTAAATAGGGCACCACGTAATTCCGTCGAGATGACACCATATGAATTATGGTTTAGAGAAACCTAAGCTGTCATTTCTTAAAGGTTTGGGGCTGCGACGCTTATGTGAAAAAGTTTCAGGTTGATAAGCTCGAACCCAAAGCGGATAAAATGCATCTTCATAGGACACCCAAAAATAGTTGGGTATACCTCCTAATTCAGATCCGAAAGCAATAGGGATTGTTTCTTGAATCGGGTCCTTTCTCGAGGAAAAGTTTGTCTCGAAAAGTTGAGTGGGAGGATGGTGGAGACTTGATGAGGTTATTGAACCATCACTTTAACAAGTATGTAGCAGGGCACATGAAGTTGTTCCTGTGGCTCCTACACCAATTGAAGTAGAAGCTTATGATAGTGATCATGAAGTTTTTGGATCAAGTCACTACCGTACCTCGTAGGGTGACAAGGATGCGTACTACTTTAGAGTGGTACAATAATCCTGTCTTGAAGGTCATGTTGCTAGACAACAATGAACCTACGAGCTATGGAGAAGCAATGGTGGGCCCAAATTCCGACAAATGGTTAGAAGCCATGAAATCCGAGATAGGATCCATGTATCAAAACAAAGCATGGACTTTGGTGGACTTGCCCGATGATCGGCAAGCCATTGAGATAAATGGATCTTTAAGAAGAAGACGGACGTGGACGGTGATGTCACAGTCTATGAAGCTCGACTTGTGGCGAATAGTTTTTCACAAGTCCAAGGAGTTGACTACAATGACATTTTCTCATCAGTAGCGATTCTTAAGTCCGTCGGAATCATGTTAGCATTAGCTGCATTTATGAAATCTGGCAGATGGATGTCAAAATGAGTTTCCTTACCAGTCTTCGTAAGGAAAGGTTGTATGTGATACAATCAGAAAGGTTTTGTCGATCCTAAGGATGCTAAAAGGTATGCTGGCTCCAACGATCCTTCTAAGGACTGGAGTAAGCATCTCGGAGTTGGAATGTGCGCTTTGATGATCAAAGATTTTGGGTTTATACAAAGTTTATGATAAACTTGTATTTCCAAAGAAGTGAGTGGGAGCACTATAGAATTTCTGATGAGTATATGTTATTCACATATTGTTGATCAGAAATGATGTAGAATTTCTGGAAAGCATATAGGGTTATTTGAAAAGTGTTTTTCAATGGAAAACCTGGATTAAGCTACTTGAACATTGAGCATCAAGATCTATAATGATAGATCAAAAACGCTTAATGGTACTTTCAAAATGAGCACATACCTTGACATGATCTTGAAGGTGTTCAAGATGGATCAGTCAAAGAAGGAGTTCTTGCCTGAGTTGTAAGGTATGAAGTTAAGATTTAAAGCTCGACCACGGCAGAAAAGAGAGAAAGGACGAAGGTCATCCCCTATGCTTTAGACATAGGCTCTACAGTATGCTATGCTGTGTACCGCACCGGAAGTGTGCCTTGCCATGAGTCAGTCAAGGGGTACAAGAATGATCCAGGAATGGATCATTGGGCAGCGGTCAAAAAAATTGTCCTTGGAGTAAATAAGGACATGTTTCTCGATTATGGAGGTGATAAAGAGTTCGGAGTAAAGGGTTACGTCGATGCAAGCTTTAACACCTATCCGACTGACTCTGAGTAGCAAACCGGATACATATAGTGGAGCGACCATTTGGAATAGCTCCAAGGGGAGCGTGGAAGCAGCATTTATAGAATGACCTAGAGATTTGCGAAGTACATACGGATCTGAAAGTTGCAGACCTGTTGACTAAAACCTCTCTCACAAGCAAAACATGATCAAACCCCAGAACTCATTGAGTCTTAATCACATGATGATGTGAACTAGTTTAATGACACTAGTAAACTCTTGGGCGTTGGTCACATGAAGATGTGACCTGTGAGTGTTAATCACAGGCGATGTGAACTAGATTATTTACTCTAGTGCAAGTAGGAGACTGTTGGAAATATGCCCTAGAGGCAATAATAAATTAGTTATTATTACTATATTTCCTTGTTCATGATAATCGTTTATTATCCATGCTATAATTGTATTGATAGGAAACTCAGATACATGTGTGGATACATAGACAACACCATGTCCCTAGTAAGCCTCTAATTGACTAGCTCGTTGATCAATAGATGGTTACGGTTTCCTGACCATGGACATTGGATGTCGTTGATAACGGGATCACATCATTAGGAGAATGATGTGATGGACAAGACCCAATCCTAAGCCTAGCACAGAGATCGTGTAGTTCGTATGCTAAAGCTTTTCTAATGTCAAGTATATTTTCCTTAGACCATGAGATTGTGCAACTCCCGGATACCGTAGGAATGCTTTGGGTGTACCAAACGTCACAACATAACTGGGTGGCTATAAAGGTGCACTACAGGTATCTCCGAAATTGTCTGTTGGGTTGGCACGAATCGAGACTGGGATTTGTCACTCCGTGTAAATGGAGAGGTATCTCTAGGCCCACTCGGTAGGACATCATCATAATGTGCACAATGTGACCAAGGGGTTGATCACGGGATGATGTGTTACGGAACGAGTAAAGAGACTAGCCGGTAACGAGATTGAACAAGGTATCGGTATACCGACGATCGAATCTCGGGCAAGTACAATACCGTTAGACAAAGGGAATTGTATACGGGATCGATTGAGTCCTTGACATCGTGGTTCATCCGATGAGATCATCGTGGAACATGTGGGAGCCAACATGGGTATCCAGATCCCGCTGTTGGTTATTGACCGGAGAACGTCTCGGTCATGTCTGCATGGTTCCCGAACCCGTAGGGTCTACACACTTAAGGTTCGATGACGCTAGGGTTATAAACGAAGTTTGTATGTGGTTGCTGAATGTTGTTCGGAGTCCCGGATGAGATCCCGGACATCACGAGGAGTTCCGGAATGGTCCGGAGGTAAAGATTTATATATGGGAAGTCCTGTTTTGGCCACCGGAAAATGTTCGGGATTTTTCGGTATTGTACCGGGAAGGTTCTAGAAGGTTCCGGAGTGGGGCTCACCTGCATGGGGGACCCACATGAACGTGGGTAGTGGGGTCAAGGCCCCACACCCCTGGTCAAGGTGCACCAAGATCCCCCCTTAGAAGGAATAAGATCATATCCCGAAGGGATAAGATCAAGATCCCTAAAAAAGGGGGATAACAATCGGTGGGGAAGGAAATGATGGGATTTCTTTCCTCCCACCTTTGCCAACGCCCCAATGGACTTGGAGGGCAAGAAACCAGCCCCCTCCACCCCTATATATAGTGGGGAGATGCATGGGAGCTACACCCTTCCCCTGGCGACGAGTACGACTCCTTCAACCCCGTTCTCTTGAACGCTTCCGCTTAGCGATCCACAAGGGTATGTAGATACACTCTCCTTCCCCTCGTTGCTGGTTTCTCCATAGATAGATCTTGGTGACACGTAGGAAAATTTTGAATTTCTGCTACGTTCCCCAACAAGCCTATACCAGCCTTCTATCAGGCTTTGAGGTATGTAATTAAGATATGTAAAAATAGTACTGCATAGACAGTAGCCCCTGATGCTCAGTTTGGTGTTCGGAAAGAAGAGCCGAACTGAGGATATAAAAAGATATACGCAGGAGTCTAACATAAGCATGTCAATATGGGAATGCAGGCTGCGCTGCTGACCTCTGTTGCACTGACCGCAGAGGTCAATGTGTTGAAGCAGAGCCTCGAGCGGTCTGAGAACGAGCTCGGCCGTCCCAAGAAGCAGCTCGAGGACAAGGAAGGTAAGTAATATCTTATTGAAGTAATACCTTATAGAAAGGATTTGGTTGCAAAAATTGACATGAGTAATGTGAGTATTGCAGGGGCCACGAACGAGGTGGTGACCCTGAAGGAAGCGGTGTCCAAGGCCGAAAGCAATGCGATCGCGAAACGCACCGAGCGAGAGAAGCAGGAGGCGCGGGTGGCGGAGGTGCGGCAAGAGCTCCAGGCTCTCGTGGAAAAAGACGAGAGTTTGGAACGTGACTCGAAGACTCGAGAGTCCGAGCTCGCCTCGGCTCTTGAGAGTGCTAAAGCCGCTAAGGCCGAAGCCCAAAAAGCCCTCCAGGAAATTGAGGCAATAAAGAAGATAGCGGCGGGTAAGGCATTCTTCATGCAAAGCAAGCATGTGAAAGTGAATTACTTGTTACTTACCCGAATGCGGAGCTCTCCAGGAGCATTCGCGGATCTGCCCCACAGTGTGTCTGACACTGCCGCATTCTATTGGGCCGAGGAAGGGAGCTCGACGGAGAAGGTATTCTGGTCTCAGTATGCTGAGGCCGGACACCCGGTGCCCTTGAGCGACCAGATGAAGCAGCTGGTCGAGCTCCATAAGGTGGCCAAACAGGCCATGAAGGGCCTCATAGCTCGGTTGTGGCCGAAGGAGGCCATGCCTGGGAGCTACTTCGGGCTGGTGCGGCGGCTAGTGGACGCCTGTCCATGGATTGAAGTCGTCAAGCGCTCCATCTGCATCGAAGGTGCCCGTAGGGCCCTTGCCCGTGCTAAAGTGCACTGGGGCAAGATGGATGCTGAGAAGCTTGTGACGGATGCTCCACCACCGGGCAGGGAGTATCGCAAGCCCGAGATGTATTATGAGAACGTCCTGAAGGGTGCCCGTCTTATAGCGGGCGAATGCTCCAAAGATGTAATCTTTGAGTAAACTCGCATTTGTTATCCTGTACGCTTGAAAACTTGTTCATATGCGCTAAGCAACACTTGTTAATTTAAAATATTACCTTCTGTGCGGCCGTTTATCAAATCTAAGAGATGTCAAGTCGTTGGCTTCGGCCCCCATGCCACGAGTGATGGGGTGTTCGGGATAAACTTGAGCGCTCTTGTTCCCATTTTTGGGTCCTTCGAGGGAGGCGCTCAACACAACGAACAAGGCAACCGGACTTATAATGCTTGAACACTCCAACTTAGCCATAGAATTCTATAATTTTAAATTTCGGCGAAGCCCCTAGTGTTCGGAAGACCGAATTCGGGGCGCTATCCACGCCTGGGCCGAACAAAGGCGGCCCCTCGCTCTAAGTGGCATAAGTCTTTAGGGACTCGAAAAAACCTCTCGAACAGCGACCGGCTCTCGCCCTATCATGATGGTCAGTTTTAGCTTTCTCCACTGAGGTGCTCGACCCAGCTCAACTGGGGCACAATCGCAGTGGTTCTCTCAGCGCTACCTTAGCCGATATAACAGAACGTAAGGTACCAAAACATGGGAGCCGGGCAAGCCCAACTCTTGACCCAAGACATGATTCGGAGCCGATGCATATAATGTTATAAGTTCGGGGTGCCGCACTTGTGAAAGTGTTCGGACTTGTCACACCATATTTTGGCGAACTTAAGCCCCTGGTGTATTTGGCCATACCAAAGCGTACGGATGCAACATGTCATAAGTGAACATATATAGATAAAAAAAAGGAATGCAATAATAGGCAAAAAGCGATGCATTGTTTATTCAAAAAATACTGTAATGAAAGCAGAATGATGCAAATATTGCGATAAGCAAGGGATGGGACTATTTAAAATGTCCCCCCTCCAGGGGTAGGCTGCGGGATGGTATGCAAAACAGGTATACTGCTCGTAATAGAGACCACCTGGACACTCGACGTAGCTTTTCTGCTTCCCTGGCTGTTGCATCATGAGTTCGGCGATTCTGCCGGATAGGGCTTCTGGAAAACGGTGTCCTGAAAATAAGAAAAAAAAAGAATGACACAATTGGGAGCCCCTGGTGCGGTTGAGCCGCTCTCCGGGCATGCCATGGTCGTGCCCCTACCCCTATGCCCATGGTATCTCCAGAGCGTAGTTATGTACGCGTGCTACTGGTCTCGCGATTTCGCGAGGGCTGGGGTTGGGGCCGCATTCCTACGCGTGCTCGGAACGTGACAGGCAGTCTTGTTGTAGGTTACTCCGGGTGCGCTTGACGGTGTCCGGCCACTTAGCAGCCGAACTCGAGAATTGCCTTAAGAGGCTGCTTTGTACTTCCGCCGCGAGAGCCGCTGTATGCTCCTCCGTCCGGAGAGAGCGCTCGGTGTTTCCGTTGACCGTAATGACTCCTCGAGGGCCTGGCATCTTGAGCTTGAGGTATGCGTAGTGCGACACCGCATTGAACTTTGCAAATGCGGTTCGTCCGAGCAATGCGTGATAGCCGCTGCGGAACGGGACTATGTCGAGAATTAACTCCTCGCTTCGGAAGTTATCCGGAGATCCGAAGACCACTTCAAGTGTAACTGAGCCTGTACAGTTGGCCTCTACACCTGGCATGACCCTTTAAAGGTCGTCTTTGTGGGTTTAATCCTTGAGGGGTCTATGCCCATCTTGCGCACTATATCCTGATAAAGCAGGTTCAGGCTGCTGCCGCCGTCCATCAGGACTTTAGTGAGGTCAAATCCGTCGATGATTGGGGTCTAGAACCAATGCGGCGAATCGGCCATGGCGGATGCTAGTGGGGTGGTCCCTTCGATCAAAAGTGATCGGGCAGGAGGACCAAGGATTGAACTTTGGGGCGACTGGCTCCATCACATATACGTCCCTGAGTGCACGCTTCCGCTCCCTTTTGGGTATGTGGGTTGCGCATATCATGTTCACCGTCCGCACTTGTGGGGGAAAACCCTTCTGTCCTCTATTGTTCGGCGGCTGGGTCTCCTCCTCGTCATCTCTATGCAGCCCCTTGTCATTGTTTTCGGCAATTAACTTGCCTGCCTGCTTGAACACCCAACAATCCCTGTTGGTGTGATTGGCTGGCTTTTCGGGGGTGCCGTGTATCTGGAACGAGCGATCGAGTATTCGGTCCAAATTGGACGGGCCCGAAGTATTTCTTTTGAATGGCTTTTTCCGCTCACCGGGTTTAGAGCCTCTGAATCCGGCATTGGCTGCCGTATCCTCAGTATTGTCGCCATTAATGCGGCGGTTGTGCTTGTTGCGGCGCGACCTGCTGTTGGTGTCCTTGGTATCCGAATTACCAGGGCTCTTGGTCATGTTGTTACTACGAGCTAGCCAGCTATCCTCTCCCGCGCAGAAGCGGGTCATGAGTGTTGTGAGGGCTGCCATGGATTTCGGCTTTTCCTGTCCTAGGTGCCGGGCAAGCCACTCGTCGCGGATGTTGTGTTTGAAGGCTGCAAGGGCCTCTGCATCCGGACAGTCGACGATTTGATTTTTCTTGGTTAGGAATCATGTCCAGAATTGTCTGGCCGATTCTTCTGGCTGCTGAATTATGTGGCTTAGGTCATCGGCGTCTGGTGGTCGCACATAAGAAGTTGTCGAGGAATGCGGCTTCCAGGTCTTCCCAACAACTGATTGACTCTGCTGGCAAGCTGTTAAGCCAATGTCGCGCTGGTCCTTTAAGCTTGAGTGGGAGGTATTTGATGGCGTGTAGATCATCACCGCGGGCCATGTGGATGTGAAGGAGATAGTCCTCGATCCAAACCGCAGGATCTGTTGTGCCGTCGTATTATTCAATGTTTACGGGTTTGAAACCCTCGGTGATTTGATGATCCATTACTTCGTCTGTGAAGCACAGTGGGTGTGCGGCGCCTCTGTATTGGGCTATATCTGGACGCAGTTTCAAATGAGCTTTGTCTACTGTGTTCGGCCCGGCCGGAATTGCTGTATCCGGCGTGACGGTTGTCATCACATATCGTGGGGCACCCACGCGATCCGTAGATCGATCTTGTTTGTCTTGCCTTGTCCTCGAGTATATCTCGCAGGTCTGGCGCATTTTCCCGCGGCTTTGTACTTTTCGAGCGACGCCGGGGTGTGGCTTGAGTGTAGGGCCGAGAGGCCTCTCTGTCGCAGCCACGAGGTGGCCGGTCGGCCGTATTATGCGCTGGTGATGTAGGTTTAAGTGCTTCCTCCTCTAATCGGGGTAGCAGCCTGCGTTTTGGGTAGCTCTTGGAGGGGCGTTCGAGTTCATACTCTTCGGCCGCAAGGACTTCAGTCCATCTATCTGCTAGCAAATCTTGGTCAGCTCTAAGCTGTTGCTGCTTTTTCTTGAGGCTGCTTGCCGTGGCCATAAGCCTGCGTTTGAAACGCTCTTGTTCGACGGGATCCTCAGGCACGACAAATTTGTCGTCGTCGAGGCTTGCCTCGTCTTCGGAGGGAGGCATATGATTATCGTCCTCTACCTCTCTGTCTGCCGCTTTGTCATGAGGGCTGGCTTCTCCATCCTCCTGCGCTGAATCCTGCTGGAGGGGGTTGTCTTCGGCACTGTCCGGGGTGTTATTGTCTTCGGTGCCCGAATCTCCATTTTTGCTGTGGCGGGATTTAGAGTGGCGCCGCTGACGCTGGCGCTTAGGCTGTTTCTTGGAGGGGTCGTCCTCCATTGTTCCATCACCATTCCCATCCTTTGGGATGTCCACCATTTAAATGTCGTATGACGAGGTGGCCGTCCAGTGCCCTGTAGGCGCTGGTTCTTGGTTGTCTCCTGCATCGTCGTCCATACCGTCGATGTCTTCGGAGTCGAAGTCTAGCATGTCGGTTAAGTCATCGACAGTGGCTATGAAGTGGGTGGTGGGTGGTCTTTGAATTTCTTCATCGTCCGCATCCCAACCGTCCTGACCATAATCCAGCCAGGGTTCTCCTGATAAAGAGAGACACTTTAGCGAATTCAGGATGTCGCCAAAGGGTGAGTGCTGAAAGATGTCCGCAGAAGTGAACTCCATGATCGGCGCCCAATCGGAATCGATTGGCAGGGGCGCGGAAGGCTCGGAGTCCAGAGAGGAGTCCGGCACCTTGGAGTCACGAGCTTCACAAAGGACAGGGTTGATATTCGGCTCTATCGCCGTAGAGGTAGCAGCCCCCGAGGCGGTGTCCAGCCACCCTTCCTCGATTGGCGCAGTCGGCTCCGAGCTAAGGGTCGGAGCGGATACTTGTGCGGCCTCCGGCGCACTGTCCGGCAGCAGAGCTAGATCATGCCCATCATGACAGTGCGGCGCGCTTGGCTGTGGCTCGAACCCGTCGAAGATCAAGTCTCCGCGGACGTCAGCCGTATAGTTCAAACTTCCAAATCTGACCTGATGGCCAGGGGCGTAGCTTTCAATCTGCTCCAGATCGCCAAGCGAGTTGGCCCGCAGTGCAAAGCCACCGAATACGAAGATCTGTCCGGGGAGAAAAGTCTCACCCTGGACCGCGTCGTTGTTGATGGTCGAAGGAGCCATCGGGCCTAAAGGTGACGACATAGAGGAACTCTCAATTAAAGCACCAATGTCGGTGTCAAAACCGGCGGATCTCGGGTACGGGGTCCCGAACTGTGCGTCTAGGCAGATGGTAACAGGAGACAAGGGACACGATGTTTTTACCCAGGTTCGGGCCCTCTCGGTGGAGGTAAAACCCTACTCCTGCTTGATTAATATTGATGATATGGGTAGTACAAGAGTAGATCTACCACGGGATCAATGAGGCTAAACCCTAGAAGCTAGCCTATGGTATGATTGTTGTTCATCCAACGAACTAAACCCCTCCGGTTTATATAGACACCAGAGAGGGTTAGGGTTACACAGAGTCGGTTACAATGGTAGGATATCTACATATCCGTATCGCCAAGATTGCCTTCCACGCCAAGGAAAGTCCCATCCGGACATGGGACAAAGTCTTCAATCTCGTATCTTCATAGTCTTGGAGTCCGGCCAAAGATGATAGTTCGGCTATCCGGACACCCCCTAGTCCAGGACTCCCTTAGCCTCTATATTACAAGCCCAAAAATATGGTTCCTCCTAATGGTTGGACATCTAGGGCTCACGCCATTGCCAACGTAGTCAATAAACGAGAGAATTACACTACGAGCCACTGACACCAGGGACCCAGCAGGTCGCGCAGTTTTTTTGAGGAACAAGCAGTTGTTATTTATACTAGTTTTAGCAACGGATGAGGGTAACAACGGGGCTGTGCGGGGGCTGTGGCCCATCTACCCAGGGTTTTATTTATGTTTACCACATCATGAGCCCAGTTGTGTTTTTTTCTTGCTGAAAATGGCTAGCCTAGTTCTATTTTTTAAAAGAAATACCCAAACAAGGCCTACTTGCTTTATCGGCCCTGCGGGCTGCAAATCTTTCAAGACGAGGAGAGTTTCATTCAGTTTGCCCAGAAATGAGCTATACATTTTTAAAACACATCAAGCCAGGAATTAGTTTCAATTTTTTTCATTACAAGATTTTAAATTCCATTGATTTTTATGCGTGGACAATTATTTGGATTGTATATTTATATAAATTATTTTTCAGAATAGTTTGAATGTGAATCGATATTTCTAGATTAAAAATAGTTGACCGCACCAAAATATGCAAAATTCCATATAATTTTTAACCGTGGCCACAATATGGGGTGTAATGCTAACAAAAAGAACATGGGCTCCAAAAAAATTCTTAAGAATTAGCAAATGGGTTGTACATTATTAGAAATAATGGCAGATGGGTTGTATGTTGTTTTCCATAGATTTGAGGCTGACTTGTGCGCCTACTACAGGTTGACGCGTATGCTTTCATAAAAAAAAGGTTGACGCACACGCAACGCCCTGTCAACTTAGTCCACACACGAGAGCAGTGACTGTTGGATGTGCATCCAACAGCTGTCGTGCTTCTTCAATCTCTACTCTTCATGCTCCAGCCGCTCAAACAAGCGCCGACGGGACTGCCTGCTCCCTCCTCCCACGGCCGGTATGCTGCCGCGCAGGCCTCACGGCCCCACCGTACTCCCATCGCTAGCCTAGCCATCCCTCTACTCACCCCCACCTGCTGTTATTCTCCGGGGACGGCAGACGGACCAGTAAACCCTCGTACTCCTCCGTGTGGGAAACAACTGCCAAGTATTCCCTGGCTCCATGTCGTTCCGTTCCTAGGCCTCACCGTCGTCCACCGCCCTGGGGCTCTCAGTGTGGCCTGGTCAACGTGGCCAATGAACAACATCCATCAGAAGTGGACTGTATGTGAAGAGGCTAATAGCTGGGTCCACGGCCGCACGCAAGGAAATGCCTCCTTATTAGGTGCAAAATAATGATTCATCCACCTAATAGCTAGGACCCATAGGAAGGGCCTCTGTATTTCGCGAAAAAAATGTTCCCCCCGCTGACAGGTCGGACCCACCAGCTATATCTTCGCACGTAAGGAAGTGCCTCCTTATTACGCCCAAAAAAATGAATACCCCCCTGCTAGCTGGGACCCACCATATTGTTCGGCTGACTTGTGGGCCTACTAAGTTGATGGGCACGGAGGGCTTTGTCAACTTAGACAATTCTCCAGTGATCGTATGATGTCCATCCAACGGCCATAGTGCTTCTTCAACCTCTGGTCTTCTTGCTCCAGCCGCCCATAGCAGCGCCGATCGTGTCGCCTGCTCCTGCCTCCCGTGGTCGGCTGTGCTACGCGGAGGCCTCACCGCCCCCATACTAATCCCACCACTGGACAGGCCATCCCTCCACTCACCCACACCCCCTGTTATTCTGCGGCGATGGCAGCCTCACACCGCAGCCGAACCAGTGAATGCTCGTACTCCTCTCCACGTGGGCATCCACTGCCGCGTCTTCCCCGGATCCGCGTTGTCCCCTTCCTAGGCCTCGCCATCGTCCACCGCCATGGTGCTCTCAGCACGGCAAGGTCAATGTGGTCAATGACCGACTTCCATCGGAAGAGTACTGTACATGGAGAGGCTGACAGCTGGGTCCACGGCAGCCGCAAGGAAGTGCCTCCTTATTACATGGAAAATAATTATTCCTCCACCTCACAGCGGGGACCCACCGGACGGGCTGTAACGCCCTGGATTCGATGCGCCAGGTGTCCTCCAGTTATTCGCCATAGTTGCCATGTCATTGCTTGCGTGTTGCATTTTGCCATGTCATCATCTGCATTTCATCTGCATGTTTTTCAAAACTTGCATCCGTTCGGTTTCCTCCGGTTCTCTCCATTGTCAGTTCTGAGGCCAACCACACTCGCACGCGCCCGTCGCCCCTCTTAGACCTTGTTTCGTGAGCGGGATAAAAATCGTTCTTGGAATGGGCCGCGATTTGCCGAGTAGTCTTGGTATATCACCAGTAGACCGCCCGTCAAATTTCGTTCCATTTGGAGGTCGTTTGATGCCCCAACGATTAACCACGTAGCCCAAAACCCCCTTCTCTTTGCAGCCCAGCCCCTCTTCACCACAGCTCATGAGCCC
>NC_057797.1:405779289-405782395 GCF_018294505.1 Triticum aestivum | reverse complement strand
CGTGTGGGCAAAAACCGCACCCCATTTGGACTCTCCTAGCTCCCTCTACCTATAAATTAGTCCCTTCCCCCGAAATTCGCGGTCCAAACCCTAGCCTTGCTCTTCCTCGCGCCGCCGAACACGTCCAACCCCACGTCGGACATGTCCACCGCCCCGCAGCCACGTTACCGGCCAATCGCAGCCGTCCATGTCAGCGCCGTCGCCTCTCGCGCCCAACCAGAAGGCGACACGTCACCCCGCCGCTCCCCTCCACCCGCGCGAGCCCGCAGAGACCATCACCGGCCCGCCCGAGCCCATCTGGGCCTGAGCACGCCGCCAACCACGCCGGACCTCGCCGGACTTTGCGCCGCCTTCACCGGAGCTCCTCGTCGGTCGCAGCCCCGCGCCACCCGGCCTCGCCCTCATCCCCGCCGCCGTCCACCGTGCGCAGCTCCACCTTCGTCAGGTCGCCGCCTCCCCGTTGCTCTCTCCCTTCGTTCTTCTCCCACTCACGATCTCTCTCTCTCTCTCTCTCTCTCTCCTGTTGTCTACAGGGAGCCACCTCTCCATGGCTGCCATGGATCTCCGTGACCGGACCACCCCAAGCAGCCTCGTCGCCGGGAATGGAGTCCCCACTCTCGGATCTGCGCCTCATCGCCATCTCCCCTCGACGCCGGAGTCCCACGCCTCCGTCCCGTCACCGTTGACTTCCGTTGTCGGCGTTTTGTACGAGGGAAGCAGCCAACCCCGACCTGCCAGTTTTTTTCGCGAGGTGAAAAAACGTCGAAGTCCCTAATTTTCAGCATTCTGGTGCCCATTTGGACATTCCATAACTTCTTGTGTGCTGACCCGTTTTGTGCGTGTAATATATCAAAATGTCATTGTGAGATGCTCTACATTTCATTCCATTGTGACATGCTTGTTTGAGTCCATCTTGATGCCCTAATCATCGTTGCAAGAGTGCTATATGATGTTAACCTGCTGTCTGTTTACAGAACTCGGTGATTTGTCTTTTTCATTTGCATTTTGTGTGTGAATCCTATGAGTATGAGCTCTACATGTGTTTTAAACTATGACATGCCATCTTTACAGTGGTACAATCCATGTATTTTTTTGAGTCTTGTAGTGAGTGCTTCAAGCTCGTGTAGGGTACTCGCTGTTAGTGTTTTGCTAGGTTGAATCTGTTATATCATGATGCTATGTAAACCTGCTGCTACAAGTCATTCTATGCATAATCTGGAGATGTTCACTAAGAATGTTTTGTTATACATGTAATTCTCTATCCATGCATGCCCCTCGTTGCATTTATAGCCTACTGCATCTTGTTGTAATCTTGCTCCCAAATTGCTAAATAATGTTGTTGTCAATCTGTTAACATTAAGTTCAGGTTTGCCATGTGTTTTGCTAGTGATCCATGCACCCTATGAACTTTCTCTTGCCATTCTTAGCTTCATAAATATGTCCTCTTAGTGTTGGTCACCTTGTCATGCTATGTATTGCTCTGTGGTGAGTTTTACAAGCTCACCAACATGCCTACTTATCGTTGTTCCTGCCATGTACTGTTATTCTGAATCTGTCATATCATTTGCCATGTTTGCATGGATGCTACCATCTTTTCTGTTGATTTTTGGAATTCGTTCAGTAAGGGAGTTTTGTCTTTTGTCTTTAGTACTAGCATGCCATGCCTTTTTTTGCCATGATAAGGTCCTATAGCATGTTGTTTGAGAGATCTAAACATTGCAACCTTATGTTATTTCTGCCATGTCCAGTGATTTCTGCAAAGTCTGTGAACTGTTATTATTTACAATCTTGCCATGTCCTTTTGAGCATGTTCTAGTGTTTTCTGGAGATATCTCAGTGTTCATGCTTTGTTATGCTTCATCTGTACATCATGTCCATTTATTTTGTTTTCATATTGAGGTGTTGCAGCATATTGTTTTGATGCTTGCAAGATGCCTAGTTGCTGTTTTGGACAGATTGTTGTTATATCTTGTTTGGAGTGTATGTGTTGAACCGTTGCTCCGTTTTGAGTGTGCTTTATATGGAACTTGCTTAGATTTGCATGTAGTTTCATCATGCCATGTTGCATTCATGTTTTGAGTGTGTTTGGTTGATGTTTGAATGTCTTTTGCATCAATGACATGGTTAACTTGTTTTGCTCATATCTTCTAGGCCGTAGCTCCGAACTAAATGAAGTTTATATGTAACTTGACTAGAATTTTGTGTAGAACATCTTGGTGCATCTTAAATTGCTGTTTAACAACTTGAACAAAAGGTTTGTTCAGATCTGGACCAATTTAGAAATTTGCATATGAGGACTTACCGGAATTGTTACATGTCGTTTCCGGCCTCATTTAAACTTGCTTTGATGTGTTGCTCTTGTATGCATCATCTCTTGCCATGAGTAGCATCTTATAGCCTTTGCCATACATCATGCTTGGTTGTGCATCATGTCTTGTCTATGTGTTGTGTGTTTACCTTGTTGTTTGCTCCTTTCCGGTTGTGCTCCTTCTCGTTAGTTCCTGTTTCGTTGCGATCATGAGGATTCGTTCGTCTACGCTTGGTTCGTCTTTGTGGATTCATCTTCTTCATGGACTCGTTCTTCTTCCTTGTGGGATTTCAGGCAAGATGACCGTCACCCTCGATCTCACTACTATCATTGCTATGCTAGTTGCTTCATTCTGTCGCTATGCTGCGCTACCTATCATTTGCTCTTCAAGCCTCCCAATTGCCATGTCAGCCTCTAACCTTTTCACCCTTCCTAGCAAACCGTTGCTTGGCTATGTTACCGCTTTGCTCAGCCCTCTTATAGCGTTGTTAGTTGCAGGTGAAGTTGAAGATTGATCCATGATGGACAGGATTATGTTGGGATATCACAATATCTCCTTTTTAATTAATGCATCTATATACTTGGTGAAGGGTGGAAGGCTCGGCCTTATGCCTGGTGTTTTGTTCCACTCTTGCTGCCCTAGTTTCCGTCATACCGGTGTTATGTTCCTTGATTTTGCATTCCTTACATGGTTGGGTGATTTATGGGACCCCCTTGACAGTTCGCTTTGAATAAAACTCCTCCAGCAAGGCCCAACCTTGGTTTTACCATTTGCCTACCTAAGCCTTTTTCCCTTGG
>NC_057797.1:405774653-405779071 GCF_018294505.1 Triticum aestivum | reverse complement strand
CAGTGCTCCTCTGAGTGCTGGTCCAAACCGAGTGATGTCCGGCGCCCCCGGGCAACCAGGGTCTATGCCAACCCGACGTCTGGCTCATCCAATGTGCCCTGAGAACGAGATATGTGCAGCTCCTATCGGGATTTGTCGGCACATCGGGCGGCTTTGTTGGTCTTGTTTTACCATTGTCGAAATGTATTGTAAACCAGGATTCCGAGACTGATCGGGTCTTCCTGGGAGAAGGAATATCCATCATTGACCGTGAGAGCTTGTGATGGGCTAAGTTGGGACACACCTGCAGGGTATAAACTTTTGAGAGCCGTGCCCGCAGTTATGTGGCAGATGGGAATTTTTTAACGTCTGGTTGTAGAGAACTTGACATTTGACTTAAGTAAAACGCATCAACCGCATGTGTAGCCGTGATGGTCTCTTTTTGGTGGAGTCCGGGAAGTGAACACGGGTTTTGGGTTATGTTTGATGCAAGCAGGAGTTCAGGATCTCTTCTTGATCATTGCTAGCTTCACGACCGTTCCGTTTGCTCTCTTCTCGCTCTTATTTGTGTATGTTAGCCACCATATCATGCTTAGTCGCTGCTGCAACCTCACCACTTATCCATTCCTTTACCCATTAAGCTTTGCTAGTCTTGACACCCATGGTAATGGGATTGCTGAGTCCTCGTGGCTCACAGATTACTACAACAATAGTTGCAGGTACCGGTTTTGCGATGATCATGACGCGAGAGCGATGCTTGCTTTCTTTGGAGTTCTTCTTCTGCTTCTTCTTTGATTAGGGGATAGGTTCCAGGTCGGCAGCCTGGGCTAGCAGGGTGGATGTCATTTGAGCTTCTATTTGTGTTTCATCCGTAGTCGGATGTTGCTCTTATGTATGATGATGTTGTATTCATGTGGCATTGTATGCGTCTTGTATATATCCCAAACTATTATGTAATGGTACGATGTAATGATATCCACTTTGCAAAAGCGTCTCCAATATGCGCTTCTATCCTTGGTGGGACCTTCGAGTTCCTTTAGGATAGGGTCGCATATTGGGCGTGACACGAGGCACCAATATTTTGCGAAAAAAAACGTTTCCCCTGACTACTGGGACCCACCGGACAGGCCACCGTATTTCGCAAAAAAAAAACGTTCCCCCCGCTGTCAGCTCGGACCCACCGGAAGTGCCTCCTTATTACGCACAAAAAAATGAATACTCCCCTGGCTAGTTGGGACCCACCTTGGTGGGAGGCAGACTTGTGGGCCTACTCAGTTGACGGGGACGAAGGGCTTTGTCAACTTAGTCAATATGAACGATTCTAGCTCCAGTGGCCGTATGATGTCCATCCAACGGTCGTAGTGCTTATTCAACCTCTGGTCTTCTTGCTCCAGCCGCCCAAAGCAGCGCCGGTCATGCCGCATGCTCCTGCCTCCCATGGCCGGCTGTGCTGCCGCGGAGGCCTCACTGCCCCCTACTATTCCCACTGCTGGCCAGGCCCTGCGGCGACGGCAGCCTCACACCGCAGCCGAACCAGTGAACCCTCGTACTCCTCTCCGCGCGGGCTTCCACTGCCGCGTCTTCCCCGGCTCCGTGTCGTCCCCTTCCTAGCCCTCGCCGTCGTCCACCGCCATGGTACTCTCCGCGCGGCGTGGTCAACGTGGTCAAGGAACGACTTCCTTCGGAAGAGTATTGTACGTGGAGAGGCTGATAGCTAGGTCGGCCACAACCCAGTTTTTTTGTGATTCGCAAAGTAAGTCGCTTTGTCAGGCCTGTTGGGCTGCAAATCTTTCAAGACGAGGAGAGCTTTCATTCGGCTGGCCGAGAAAATGGCCCATCAGTAATGAGAATTGGGCTGTGCATTTTTAAAACATATCAAACCGGCAATTAGTTTCAAATATCTTTTTTTGATTTCGAGATTTTAAATTACAATAATTTTTATGCGTGGAGAATTTGTTGGATTTAATATTGATATACATTTATTTTTAAAATCAGTTTGAATGTGAGTCGAAATTTTGGGATTAAAAACAGTTCAAACCACACCGAAATATGCAAAATTTCATATAATTTTTTAACCGTGGCCACAATATGGGCTGTAATGCTAACAAAAAGAATATGGTCACCTTAAGAATTAGCAAATGGGTTGTAAATTATTAGAAATAATGGCAGATGGGTTGTATGGTGTTTACCACAGATTTGAGGCTTTCCTAAAAAAAGGTTGACGCATAAGCAGTGACTGTTGGATGTCCATCCAACGGCCGTCGTGCTTCTTCAATCTCTGATCTTCCTGCTCCAGCCGCTCAAACAAGCGTCGGCGGGACTGCTTGCTCCCTCCTCGTCGCGGCCGGCTGTGCTGCCGCGCAGGCCTCACCGCCCCACCGTACTCCCATCGCTGGCCTAGCCATCCCTCTACTCACCCACACCTGCTGTTATTCTCCGGCAACGGCAGACGAACCAGTAAACCCTCATACAGTCGTACTCCCCTCCGCGTGGGAAACAACTGCCGAGTCTTTCCTGCCTCCGTGTCGTTCCCTTCCTAGGCCTCGCCGTCGTCCACCGCCCTGGTGCTCTCGGCGTGGTGTGGTCAATGTGGTCAACGACCGACATGCATCTGAAGGGGACTGTACGTGGAGAGGCTGACAGCTGGGTCCACGGCCGCACGCAAGGAAATGCCTCCTTATTACACGCAAAATAATGATTCCTCCACCTGACATCTGGGACCCACTGAAAGGGCCTCTGTATTTCGCAAAAAAAACGTTACCGCCGCTGACAGGTCGGACCCACCAGCGATATCTTCACACGCAAGGAAGTGCCTTCTTATTATGCACAAAAAAATGAACAATCCCCCTGTTAGCTGGGACCCACTATAGTGGCTGGCTGACTTGTGGGCCTACTAAGTTGACAGGGACGGAGGGTTTTGTCAACTTAGTCAATATGCATGATTCTAGCTTCTTCAACCACTGGTCTTCTTGCTCTAGCCGCCCAAACCAGCGCCGGTCATGCCTCCTGCTCCTGCCTCCCGTGGCCGGCTGCGATGCGGCGGAGACCTCACCGCCCCCTACTACTCCCACCGCTGGCCAGGCCATCCGTCTACTCACCCACACCCCCTGTTATTCTACGGCAACGACAGCCTCACACCGCAGCCGAACCAGTGAACTCTCGTACTCTTCTTAGCATGGGCATCCACTAATGCGTCTTCCCCAGCTCCGCATCGTTCCCTTCCTAGGCCTCGCCGTCGTCCACCACCATGGTGCTCACGGCGCGGCGTGGTCAATGTGGTCAACGACCGACTTCCATCGGAAGAGTACTATACGTGGCGAGGCTGACTGCGGGGTCCATGACAGCCGCAAGGAAGTGCCTCCTTATTATGCGCAAAATAATTATTCCTCCAACTAACAGCGAGGACCCACCGGACGGGCCACCGTATTTCATGAAAAAAATGTTTCCCCACTGACTTCTGGGACCCACCAGCTACATCTTTGCACGCAACAAAGTGCGTCCGGGCAAAAAAACCAAAACGATTCGCTCCCCTGACTGCTGGGACCCACCAGCTACATCTTTGAACGCAAGGAAGTGCCTGACAGTCGGGACCCACCTGGTCGAAGCGTACGTAGCGTTGTCATTCTGGTCGCGAACATGTACGTACATATATACTGGTCAATGTAGAGGTGCGCACGTGTCGTAGTTGAGGCGCGCATGTAGCACGTACACGTACGTACAACGGCCAGTGTGCAAGAAAGAAATACGGCCACGTATGTGTACATACGGGCGGGGTCTTGAACGCCTACTCGCGCATACGTACGGCCAGGGCTCGCGTACATGGCTGGGTCGGAACGGAGAAACAGCGTCATCATCGTATTCATGGGGAGCCAACCGACTGGGTCGGAACGGAATGCGTCGTCGTGTTCATCGGGAGGGCTTGGACGGAACAGGCGATGGAAAAGAGGCCAGGCGTACCGCAGAACGGAAGAAACGACCTTGTGTTTGATCGACCACATTCAAAACTAGATCTAGTTCATCGGGAGGGGTCTGGCATACCGCAAAAACGAAGGAAACGGACCTCCTATGGTCGAAACGGGGGTCATGTTGATCGGGAAGGGTGTGGCGTACCGCAAAACGGACGAAACAGACCTCCTACGGTCGAAACGGGGGTCCTGTTGATTGGGAGGTGTGTGGCGTACCGCAAAATGGACGAAACAGACTTGTGTTGGAGCGCTACGGTCGAAACGGGGGTCCTATTCATCGGGAGGGGTGTGGCGTACACGGGCTCCTCTTCATCTCCACCGTCGACCTCCTCCAGCCTCCACGGGACTCCACGGGATACTGTTCATCTCCACCGTCGACCTCCTCCAGCCTCCACGGGCTACCGTCGACCTCCTCCAGCCTCCACGGGCTCCTCTTCATCCAGCCTCCACCGTGTGCTACTCGACCGGCTACTG
>NC_057797.1:405759455-405774377 GCF_018294505.1 Triticum aestivum | reverse complement strand
CACCCATCGGCTTCAGTTAGCAGCAGTAGCGAAGGAATCGCTCGATCGGGTTCAGTTAACAGCCATCGATCGAGCGCTCGGGTTCAGTAACGCATAGCCTGCAGTGCAATCGCTCGGGTTTAGTTAGAGCCCAACGCCTCACTCGGGTTCAGTTAGAGCCAACGCCTCGCACACACGCGCGTACGTGTATGTGAGAAACGCGCATCACTCGGCCCCCGACCTCCCACCATAACCGGGAACTCCCCGAAATTTTCCTCGCCCTCGCTTCTACCACGGTTTTTTCCATCATGGACGGCCCAAAGAATGTCATGCAGCTGCGTCTCCGGCCCGCCCAGGACGAAAAGCCCATTTTCTATCATGATTTTTTGTCATAGAAGTAGGAGCCCACCACATCTATGATGATACCAGGTTTTGTCACAATTATCATCATAGAAGCGTCATATGTATGACAGAAAAAAAATTGTTCAGCCCAAAATCTCACAGATGTGTCTTTTTTTAGTGCTTTAAGGTCACTATATAGTTTTGTGGTGATTATACGATCTCTAGCTCATCGTAGAGCACTGTATTGCACCCTACTGGCCGGCCACATAGTCGACGTGGCACTTTGTTGACTGGTTAAATTGACACTTGGTTTTTGGGTCCCACCTGTCAGTTGGTAGAGCAAAGAAACCGGTTAAACAAAACTTTATGCATGCACGACAGGAGTCCAACCCTTGCGCACGAACCACCCTGGCTGTGTATGCGAGTGCATGCATGTGTACTCCCTCGGTCTTCCAACAAAGAGTATACATCGTCTCAAAAACAAAGAGTGTACATCTATACTTCCAATGCATTTAGCCTTTAATCTAATCGATATTGGTTGACTAATGCACCAACTTGTGCCCTAGCTATAGGCTACATGTCTATCCTAAATTACAGCATGCAACAACCTTCATTCAATCTTCTTCTCTCAATGGACGCATGCACACATAAGTCTGATACTTTTGGGCGTTAATTATGCCATGGTCAGTGTGTAAATCTCTATATGTATAGTCTTTCACAGACGTAGGGAGTAGGTTGAGCACTTGAGCGTGAGCGTGTGTGTTGCTCGTGTGATGTGTGCTGCACGGGTGCGTGAGTGTTGCGCGCGTGCATGTGTACGTGTGAGTGTTGCATGTTGCATGCATGTAGGCATGCATGCATGCATGAGGCTTTTACTCCCTCCCATTGACATGTTCATATTTCAAGCTTCATTAAAACGTTGCATGCAAGAGTTAAGAGATAACTCACCAATGCGTGTAAAAGTTCGGTCATTTGTTCCTCACGCATGCATTCCAATTAATACATTCGTAAACACAATTTTCTTGAGGAAAACAAGCCCATTATTGAGTACTTTCAAAAAAAATCTTCAGGCACTCATCATTTACTACTACATTGGTTGATGATTTTTTTTATTCACCTATATATAAACCTCCGTCCTGGTTTAATGGTCCCCTTCGTACTTAGTGTAAAATTTTCACCATAAATTTTAACTGACAAAGTGTCAATGCATGTCATAAAAACCTATACCATTAATAACTATGCTCCAATACGGATCCACTGATATGATTTTTGGTGAAATGCATTAACATTTTATTAGTTAAATACTACCTCCGTCTAGGTGTATAAGTCACTTTACGAAAACCAAATAATCCCAAAACACTTAGGAGTGGTGCATTAACTCCCACCTTGTTTCTTGTTTCTTGACATATCAACAAATAAGAGATGTGGGCGTGCATGTTTTCAATGACTCAAGACTACCAAACACGACATGCAGTGGTTAGTTCATTGCATGCAATGCTATTAATTAGCAATTAAACATTAAGTTCTCTTGTTTTTCCCTCCTTCTTGGTCACGGTGCATAACCAAAGATGACTTATCACCTGGACGAAGGGAGTAGATGGTCAAAGTTTGACACAAAATTAATGCATTGGTAAACATAATTTTTTGAGGAAAACGAGTGCATTAATTGAGTGCTTTTGCAAACTACAAAAATTATTCCACCACTTACCATCTACCTTGGTTGATGAGATTTTGAATTGAGCCCTATAAACCGGAAAGGAGGTAGTACTAGTACTCCTACATTATTGGCGCCGGGTGCCTTGGCCAATGTTTCATCTTGTTGGACAGGATGAGCGTAGAGGCATAGAGATACTGTAGATAGGAAGTCTTAGCGATCCATTATTCCCCATCTCGGTCAGAGAGAACTATTCAACTAGTCTTCATAGTGAAGTGAAAATACTGGCTGCAGCAGATGGGACACTTAATTAATAAGCTGAACCAGCGTGTTGGTGTTACTAAATCAGCCTTACCAAGTACTGCCATCATGTTTGCCAGTGGAGCATGCTTCCGCAAATATGTCTGCGCACCTCTCTCCTCCATTAACTGACATATGGTCCCTCTTGAGGTAGACCCACATGTCATTGGCGTAACTATTTACACTCCGAAGGACGGTCTATCCTGTTAGTAGTACTAGTAGAATTGAGGTTTAATGCACTTTCTTCCCCATCTTTCACTCTTCTTCCTCCTCTCTTCTTCTTCCTCCTCTCATCCCCATCGCCGGCCACACATCATTCCCCCTGCTCACTGCTCGCTCGCCCCACGCCATCTTCCTTGGTAGCTCGCACGTACCATATCTGTCTGGGTGAAACAACACCTATGGGATCACAACGAATCCCTACTATGGTTGGCGGGGCCCGTGGCTGCAAACAGAGCGGGTTTGGAAGATCAACGCATGGGGTTTATCCAGGTTCGAGACGCAAGTGATGCGTAATACCCTACTCCCGCTGGATTGTGTTCATCTGGTGTTCTTGAACTAGCTACAGAGCGTGCCGAGTCCAAAAAAAAGCTGAATCCCCTCTCAGTATGCCACGGGCCTCCTTTTATAGCAAAAGGGGTTGCCACAGTGGCACACAGGAGGTGTAAAGTGTACAGTAGCTGAGTCTATCCCTGGGCACCGCGGGACAAAACGCATTCAATGCGCTGCTGATGTGCCCTCCTCACTTTATTGGGGATGGCAAGGAAGCTCGTCCCACCTGTCGCCGCTTCACCTCATCTTGACACGCGTCCAAGCTGACGAGGTGCATGGCGCCACGCTGGCTGGCTACTGCCGAGCTGGTGCGGTGGCAGAGTCTTCATGTAGATCTACATGCCACCACGCAGGTGCTTGCTGAGTTGGCCTGAGGCTGCATGCCGCCACGCAGGCGCCTACCTAGTTGGTAGGCTGGCAGCTGCTTTGGGATGGCGGTGGAGCCTTGGAGTGGGGCTGGCTGTGGCCTCGTTGATGTCCTCAATAAGAGTCTTGTCGGGGCACGTTGTCCGTCCCCGGCAAGGGTCTTGCCGGGGCGGCTTCGTCTTCTTATTCCCACTTAGTCTTGTATGCTTCCGGTCTTCACAAAGATCTGCACGCCACCATGGAGGTGCCTCCCGAGCCTTGGTTCTGATGTTGTCGATGGTGTCAGAACTCTCAGGCTCAAGGGCGGTGACTTTGCTGGCGTTTGCGGCAAGTTGCCCCGGCAAGCCTCTTGCAGGGCTATGAAGGCGCCCCGGCAAGGGCCTCACCGGGGTAGTTCACCTCGCCCTACTGTTCTTTGTGCTTCGGGTAATCTTGTGTCTCTGCTTCCTCTGCCTTGCCAAGCATGGTCACAGGCATGGCTGCGACTGCCCGTGCACAAGTAAAGGGGTACCAAAAGGACCCCTACTTTTTTACACCAACAGGAGCCCCCAGGCCTGGGCCACACATAAGCGCGGAGCGTTGTTGGGCCAGGCCCAAAACAGTGCGCGGGCACGTGTGGCAGAGTTTTACTACGGTAACCCACATGCTAGTTTTGCTTCCTCACGACCTGCGTTGAATGCGTAACGTGGGGGTCGTGCGTGGTGAATAGTAAAGAGGTGGCTTGCGTCTTCCCAAAAAAAGAGGAAAAAACTGCGGGGGGTGCTGCTCATTTACTCCTTTGGCCTCAGAACCGTTGTTCCACGTATCCCATCACGCTCGCCCTTTTTGCCACGTATGCCACATGCACGGCATGGGGTAGGTGATGGACGCACGGGATACGAGAGGCTGCGCGATGGCTGGTAACCATGCTCGCTTGATTGGGCGGGGAGGGTGGTCGACGACCCTGTTCAATCCTAACTTAATGAGCCAGTTGAACGGGCCTTTCAGGAGAACAGCGCCGGTTCTTGGCCTTCCCCGTTCGGCTATAAAAAGGGACTTGGGAGGAGGAGGAGAGACATCTCCTGTGTCTTCCCTTTGCCTCCATCCTCCATGCTCTGCCATGGCGAGGGGACGTGGCCGCGGTCGTTCTTCTATTGAGGCGACCGGGTCTTCCTCCCGCCAGAGAAATGCGGTGGTCAAGGAACAACCGTACGCCCAAGGTGAAGGCCATGCTCGCGGTTGAGGCGCCGAATGGGGCCGCGGTGGGCGAGGCGGTCGAGGTAGAGGCGGGCGTGGAAGGGGGAAACCTGCGCCGCCACCATCTTGGTTGCCATCTCCTCCTGCCTCGTCGAGCGTTCATGCTGGGGACACGGTGCTGGAGTTTATGTTGTAGCTTCGTGATCGACTGCACAGCCGCCTTCGTCTTCCTGGGGCATTTGCGAGGGTACTGGAGATCGACCGGCCACCGAGGCTGAGGCTTCACATGAAGGGGTGTTGCCACGGCGACATGTGGGTGAACACAAGGTTTCCCTCCCCTCATGTGATGTTCCTCTGTCGGGGCTGGAAAACCTTCGCACGTGCCATTTGCTTGCTGGATGGGCACATTCTTATCTTCAAGCTAACAGAGAGCGACCTGCTCTCCGTCAAGGTCTTCGGGCGCACGGGACTCAGGCTACGGTGCTGCGCGGAGAGCTCGACCGATGATGAGAGCTCCTCCTCGAGCGGCGACAAGGAGGGATCCAGCGACGGGGACGGGTCCGACTAGGCGTCGGGCCTCCCATCCCTAGGCGGAGCCGGCAGTAGCACCATATGCACCTGGCCCCTTCCCCGGCAGAGCGATTTGCCAGGGGGGCAGTTCTTGGTGGTGGCTCCTTGAGCCAGCTCCTTGAACTTCTCGGGGCCGCCGCGTTTGGTGGCTGGTGCTGGAGGACCTGAGAAGACGAAGAAGGCGGGTGGCGTGCCATCAAGTTGGAGTACGATGGCATCGATGCCTTCGTCTCCTACTGTCGGCCTGCTGCCTCATCTTTCGGCTTCCTCCCTGGCACCGTCATCACACTACAAAAAAAAGACACATCCATGACATTTTGGGCCGAATGAATTTTTTTTCTGTCATACTTATGACACTTCTATGACGATAATTGTGACAAAACCCGGTATCATCATAGATGTGGTGGGCTCCTACTTCTATGACAAAAAATCATGACGGAAAATGGGCTTTTCATCCTGGGCGGGCCGAAGACGCAGCTGCATGACATTATTTGGGCCGTCCATGACAGAAAAAACCGTGGTAGAAGCGAGGGCGAGGAAAATTTTGGCGAGTTCCCGATTACAGTGGGAGGTCGGGGGCCGAGCAATGCGCATTTGTCTCGTACACGTACGCGTGTGTGTGCGAGGTGTTGGCTCCAACTGAACCCGAGCGAGGCGTTGGGCTCTAACTGAACCGGAGCGATTGCCCTGCAGGCTACACGTTACTGAACCCGAGCAATCGATCGATGGCTATTAACTGAACCCGATCGAGCGATTCCTTTGCTATTGCTGCTAACTGAAGCCGATCGATGCTGCCTCTGGATGAACAGTGAGCGTTGGGGGGCGGGTTGGATGAACAGTGAGCGGTGGGGGTGGATGAACAGGACCCTGTGGCGTTGCCTCTGGATGAACAGGACCCCGATCGATCGAGTCGGTTGGGGCTGGATGAACAGGACCCTGTGGAGGGCTGGATGAACAGGACGACCCCGTGGAGGGCTGGACGAACAGTAGACGGTGGAGGGGTGCACGTGGAGGGGTGGTTGAACAGTAGCCGGTGGAGTAGCACGCGGTGGAGGCTGGATGAACAGGAGCCTGTGGTAGCTGTAGGAGGTCGACGGTAGCCCGTGGAGGCTGGAGGAGGTCGACGGTGGAGATGAACAATATCCCGTGGAGTCCCGTTTTGTGGTACGCCACACCCCTCCTGATGAACAGGACCCCCGTTTCGACCGTAACGCTCCAACATAAGTCGGTTTCGTCCGTTTTGCGGTACGCCACACCCCTCCCGATCAATAGGACCCCCGTTTCGACCGTAGGAGGTACGTTTCCTCCGTTTTGAGGTACGCCAGACCCCTCCCGATCAACAGGATCCCGTTTCGAACGTGGCCGGTCGAACACAAGGCTGTTTCCTCCGTTCTACGGTACGCCAGGCCTTGTTTCCATTGCCTATTCCGTCCAAGCCCTCCCGATGAACACGACGACGCATTCCGTTCCGACCCAGCCGGTTGACTCCCCATGAACACGATGATGACACTGTTTCTCCGTTCCGACCCAGCCATGTACACGTGCCCTAGCTATACATATGCGCGAGTAGGCGTTCGAGACCCTACCCGTATGTACACATACGTGGCCGTATTTTCTTTCTTGCACACTGGCCGTTGTACATTCGTGTACATGCTACGTGCGAGCCTCTACTACGACATGTGCGTGCCTCTACATCCACCAGTATGTATGTACACGTTCGCGACCAGAATGACAATGCTACGTACGCTTCGACCAAGTGGGTCCCGACTGTCCGGCACCTCCCTGCGTGCGAAGATGTAGATGGTGGATCCCAGCAGTCAGGGGGGCCAATCATTTTTTTATTTTTTTGCCACTTCCTTGTGTGCGAAGATGTAGCTGGTGGGTCCCAGCAGTCAGGGGGGCAAATAAATTTTTTTCGGACGCACTTCCTTGCGTGCAAAGATGTAGCTGGTGGGTCCCAGCTATCAGGGGGCGAATCATTTTTCTTGCGAAATACGGTGGCCCGTCCAGTGGGTCCCCGCTGTCAGGTGGAGGAATAGTTATTTTGCGCGTAATAAGGAGCCACTTCCTTGCGGCTACCATGGACCCAGCTGTCAGCCTCTCCACGTACAGTAGTCTTCCAATGGAAGTCGGTCATTGACCACATTGACCACGCCGCGTCGAGAGCACCACGGCGGTGGACGATGGCGAGGCCTAGGAAGGGGACGATGCGGAGCCGGGGAAGACGCGGTAGTGGATGCCCACGCGAAGAGGAGTACGAGGGTTCACTGGTTCGGCTGCGGTGTGAGGCTGCCGTCGCCGCAGAATAACAGGGGGTGTGGGTGAGTAGAGGGATGGCCTGACCAGCGGTCGGAGTAGTAGGGGGCGGTGAGGCCTCCGTGGCATCACAACCGGCCACGAGAGGCAGGAGCATGCGGCACGACCGACGCTGCTTTGGGCGGCTGGAGCACGAAGACCAGATGTTGAAGAAGCACTACGGCCGTTGGATGGACATCGTACGGTCACTGGAGCTAGAATCGTTCATATTGACTAAGTTGACAAAGCCCTCTGTCCCCGTCAACTTAGTAGGCCCACAAGTCAGCCTCCCACCAAGGTGAGTCCTAGCTAGCAGGGGGAGTATTCATTTTTTTTGTGCGTAATAAGGAGGCATTTCCGGTGGGTTCGAGCTGATAGCGGGGGGAACGTTTTTTTCATGAAATACAGAGGCCCTTCCGGTGGGTCCCAGCTATCAGGTGGAGGAATCATTATTTTGCGCGTAATAAGGAGGCATTTCCATGTGTGGGCCCCTACTGACAGCCTCTTCCGATGGCTATTGTTTGTTGACCATGTTGACCTCGCCGCACCGAGAACACAAATGCGGTGGACGAGGGCGAGGCCTAGGAAGAGAACCACCCGGAGCCGGCGAAGCCACCGCAGCGGATGCCCACACTGAGGGGAGTATGAGCGCTCACTGGTCGGCTGCGGGGTGAGGCTGACGTTGCCGGAAAATAATAGGATGTGTGGGTGGTTATAGGGATGGCCTGGCGGCAGCACAGCCAGCCACAGGAAGAGGGAGCAGGCAGTTCCGCCGGCGCTGGTTTGGGCGGCTGGAGCAGGAAGATCAGAGATTGAAGAAGCACGGCGGCCGTTTGATGGACATCCAACAGTCACTGCTGTGTGTTGACTAAGTTGACAAAGCCTTGCGTACGCGTAAAAAAAATTAGGACAGCGTCATCGTCAACCTAGTAGGCCCAGAAGTCAGCCTCCAAATCTGTGGAAAATAGCATACAACCCATTAGCCATTATTTTCATAATTTACAGCCCATTTGCTAATTCTTAAGGATACTTGAAGCCCATATTATTTTTATTAGCATTACAGACCATATATTCTGGGCATTGCTAAAAAATTCAACGAAATTTTGCGTATTTTGGTGGGGTCCGAACTCTTTTAATCACGAAATTTCAAGTCACATTAAAAATAATTTTCAAAATATTATATCAAAATAAAATTCAAAAAACAATTCTCCGTAAAAAAAATGAATGAAATTTAGAATCTTAACTAGCAAGATGCCCGTTCGTTGCACGGAACATGAAGATGCATTTGTATGAGTAGTTTATCTTGTGGGAGAAAAGATGATATTTTAATGTAATTGCCAGTTGGCTTTGGTTTTTTAAGAGTAGAGAGTAGAGAAATCCTGAAAAAATGATATTTTAATGCAATTGCTGGCTGGCTTTGGTTTAAAAATTTACAGCCCATTTCTTACAACTTATTACCCATTTTCTGGGGAAGCCCATTTCTTACAACTTACATCCCTCCTCGTCTTGAAAGATTGGCAGCCCAGCAGGGCTGAGAAAAGCAAGTAGGCCTCGGTTTTGAAATTCTCCAAAAAAAGAATTGGGTTAGCCAATTTCAGAAAGAAAAAATATATCAACTGGGTTCGTCATGTGCTTAATAAAAGCATAAGTGTGGGCTAGACGGGCCACAGCTCCCGCACATCGCGCAGTTGAGCTCCGTCTCTGAAACTAAAAAACAACTGGGCGAGCTGTTGGGTCCCTGGTGTTATCCGCTCATTGTGTAATTTTCTCGTTTATTGACTACATTGACAATAGTGTGGGACCTAGTTGTCAAACAAATCGGTGGAAGTATTTTTTTGGCTTGTAATAACGAGACACCTGCTTGCGAAATGCAATGACCCTGGTGGGTCCCTACTGTCAGCCTCTCCACGTAAAGTCATCTCCTGATTCCTCTTGGTTGTTGACCATGTTGACAATGCCAGACGGTGGTGGGCACAGCGAGCGAACCAAGGCGGAGAACGACGGCAAGGCCTCGGACAGGAACGAACAGCAGCCATGGAAGATACGACAAAGTAGTGGCAGGTGGAGGGGAGTACGAGGGCAACAACATGCAACTCAAGCATACAAATGGTACAAAAAGCCCAAGGATTAATTGTTCATCAAATTTGTAGACAAAACCCAGATTGAACATGACTGTAACATCTAACCCAACCACTCTTTTTTCCAGTCACAAACAAATGGATCGGTCTGATCCATAAAATCAACATCCTATGAAAAAAATTATTCCAGGATGACTACAACTTGTTGTAAATAGAACCCGAGCACGTTTAGAAGCCCATTTGTCCACCAGAAACTTCTTTTTTTACTGTTCAGCATGTCCGTCCGTGAGAAATCTCTTGCTATAAAAATTAAGCCTCATGGACAATAGTAACCTCGCATTCAACAGGAAGAATGTGACAAAGCTTATGTTTGCCTGGTTGGATGCATATCGTCCCATCGTTATTGTCCTCAAACGAATGTCATGAGAACTGAGAAAATGCTTGTGCTTATTACGCCACCGATTGGTTATATGTTTTTCTCGATGTGGTTCTGCCTAAGTAGACATGAAGATTGAAAACAGTTAAGGTCTGAAAAAAGAGTATGTCAAAAGAACGACAGCTGAACAGTTAATTCTAGTACAAAATATATGGGCTTTCAATGTGCATGAAATCATCACCTCTATGTACAAATTCTCCAGCGATTTAAAGCATCGCAACAAGCCAATAATTATGTCCAGATCAAAACTATACATTCTTATATATATGATCATGACAGAATCCAGCAGCATTGATAGGCTATCAATGGACGAACTCTTCATTGAGCATATAACATAATATGAGTACCCAAAGTGTACTCCAAGATGATATAAAACTTATGCGCACAAATGAAAAATGCAGCATATGATTACAAATGTTTAGATGATAATATACGGTACCTGAAAAAGTGAGGAGACAAACACCAACTCCTTGTGATTATTAAACGGGTCATGAATTACACCCAAGATCTCCAGTTTGGGCGCAGAGACGACAGTTATTTCTGAAGGTGTATAACAATTATGAAGGAGCAACCTTTCAAGTGAAGGGGCATCTTCGATGATGAGATGTTGTCCTTTAAAACAAATTCCAATGCTTTTAAGGTGAGGCGACTTTATTTGGAGACAACTGATACTGATTTCTATTCCCAAAACAATCAGCAAGCGCTCTAGGGTAGGGCAACTGGAGTGGATGATGTTGTGCAGTGAGGCCTCCGATAGATAAACCACCACAAGCGAAAGTTTTTTTAGAAGTGGGAGCCGAAGCATTTGTACCGGATCGTCTGGTAGATGGCACCGGGCAAAGGTGGCAGTGTGGAGAGAGGAGGAAAACCGCGAGATGGATAATGGTGGTGTGGACATGAATTCTTGGTGTGTTCGTGGTATGAAACTTTTGTGGTAATGGTACAACTCAAACTGCTAGAGTTTTCCGAATTCAGGGGATGTCAGCCAAGCGTCCACCTTGCCGGATATGGACAGCAGGTAGCATGTCGGGATGCAGAGGCATTGAACGAGGCCTTGCTGGTGAGAAGAGACGTTGGCTCTGAGGAGATCAAATTCAGGAAGGGCAGATATCTGACGACAGTCGAGATTGAGGGGCGCAGTGCGCCATAGAGGGCGCCACCGAGTTGAGAGGACTTGTGTGTGGCAGCAATCCTTGGTGGGGAGAAGCGAGATGATCTCCTCAAGGATGACGTTCGGGAGATTGCTGATGCGGTCCACCGGAGATTCTACCGGTTCCTCAGATCCGGGTGGGGGGTGGGGGGGCTCACTGCTTCTCCCCACGCTACTGGGTGCAGGATCTACAACCGGCGTCGCCATTGGCGGGAGCCTCATCTTCTTGGCGTTGGGGCCAGCCGACTCCATTTTCCTTGTGGGCGTCGCGCCGAGCTCACGGGTTTGAGCAGAATAGCCAGAGACGAGCCTAGTGGCAGTGCAAGTGGGGAAGAAGGAGGGCTGGGGATTTCTGTAGGAGTGGAAGAAGAGGAGCACGCGTTTTCTCTACGAGTGAGGAAGAAGGTGAGCGGGGTTTTCTGCACTAACTACCCACTTTTTCCCAAGAACCGCTCTCTTCTTTAGCGTTGCTGCATTGGAGCTGGCGCCATGCATGCAGGATGCATGTCCCCACCGGCCACTGCATGCGCCTGGTTTGTTGCTAGGCCTATTTAATAGGGTGGGTATGGAGTAAATTAAGGAGATCTATTTTCTCTGTGTGCATCCACCAAATTAGAGGATGCGGTACTAGATGCAGACACTCACATTAGACTAAGCTTCAGAAGAAACGGTATGCATACTAACATTCAGAAGAACAAAAATTCAGCATGTCTATGCATCTTAATGATTCACCATACTATAACCAATACAAAGCTGTGAGAAGGTGTGGAAATAAAGAAAATCAGTCGATGCTTCTCTGAGCAAAGGGCCTCCCTACGCATGCATTAATTTCCTGGGCATGCTTGTTTGTTCTCAATGTTGTGAGCACTTTGAGCATGTTGGCAACTCCACAGCTAGCTAGCTGCCTCATCTTGCAATTGATGCTGACACATTTGCAGCAAACACATGAGACAATAGAGATGACTCAACATGAGTCCATATTATGCAGTTCCCCTGAAATCATATTCGTTGTCCTGAATCTGAAAAGATAGGAAAACATTAGCTATACATAAACGGTGTTGCAAAACAGTAGCACATATCAATAGCTCGACATGAAAAAACAAGATCATCTGGACGAAGGGGATACTGACCTGCCTGAGGAAGATTATATATAATTTCATAAGTCCTTGGTTGATTTCCACCTTTGGCTGCACTCCTTGTTTGCTCCTCCACGCATGACAGGATCGTTCCGCACTGCATTCAGCAAGTCAACGTCTGAATAACCTAATTTCATCTTGCGGTGGTCATTCTACCTAGTTACGAATGTAGGAATACCTGGAGCACCATGAGGTTAGCTGACAGCAGGTAGATGCAGCCATATAAATTTTGTGCGGTGCTACCAAAATTGAGGTTTGTATCCCTTCCCGTTATGAGAATTCTTCTTGAAGTTGGTAGAATGTGACGGCTTGTTCTTTGCATCAAACTTGCCTTTCCCCTGAGATTTGTTCTTGTTGTTTTGGGGCTAGTTGGGCTGGAAGTTCTTCTCGTGTACCATGTGGGCACTAGAAGCTCCCTCAGCGACCCGAGCATGTGTGTCTTTTGCTCCCGCCTTCTCCTCAAAATCAAGAGTGCTAATGAGATCCAAAACAGAAAACTCATGTCTCTTGTTTTTCAGAGAAGTAGCAAAATCGTTCCACGAAGGTGGAAGCTTGGTAATGATGGTCCCAGCAACAAATTTTTCCGGCAACACACACTTAAAGTACTCAAGTTCCTTAGAGAGTGATTGTATCTCATGAGTCTGCTGAACAACAGAGCGCTCATCAGTCATCTTGTAGTCACAGAATTGCTCCATGACGTACAACTCGTTGCCAGTGCCCAAGGGCCCACACGTGGCCTTGAGCGCAGCCCACATGTCTTTGCCGCTGTCAAACGACATATATGAATCCACAATGGAATCATCAAGAACACTCAGCAGGGCGGCTTTGAAGAGGGTATCCATGTTCTGAAAAGCTTCCTACTGTGTAGGATTAAGATCGCCCTCAGGCTTACCCTTAGTGGCATCATAGCAGTACATGATCTGAAACCAATATACTGCCCTTGTGCGCCACCTTTTATATTGCACCCCCTTAAAAGTAGGCGGCTTCAAAAGCACAGCAAAACCACTTGGAGTAAATTGCCTATAATCAGGTTTTTGGATTGGATTGTTGCATGTATGAGCAATTTAGTATGAGATTCAATCCGAATCAGCAGTAAATATATCATGACGACAATTGCAAACATCAAAGTAATGATGCGGACTAAACCAGGAGGATAGAATCACATAATGTACAGTGGGAGAACAACCGATGTGGTTGATGTTCTCACACATGTCGTTGATGAAGAGGTTACCGAGGTCGGGGAAGAAGGCTGCCATTGAGGAAGTCGTCGCTGGCAGCAGTCACAGGAGTGTGCTCCCCAAAAACCTGATCGCCCTTCTCCTATACAGGATCACGAAAGGCGGTGTTCGGAGGACTGCTGTCCCTTCTCACGGTGCACGCCGGAAGGAGGGTTGGAGAAGAACTGCGTAGCGGCGCTACGATCTGGAATAGTGCGAAACCATATGATACAGCGGCGGCTAGGGTAGACCATGTCAAGTCGGTCGTGCGAGTATAATAGTAGGCCTTTGGCCGCCAAACCCCACGTCCAAGTCAATAATAGCCCCACCAAGGTTTGTCTCAAAAAAACGGAGTAATTAAGGTGTCCGTTAGTCTCTTTAGTATAAACTAGCGGGGTTACCCGCGCATTTGCGCGGATAGACCTCCTAGCTTGCTAGGTGCTTTCTACTTGGTCTTTCCCCTGCATGAGTATTT
Source organism: Triticum aestivum (assembly GCF_018294505.1). NCBI lineage: Eukaryota > Viridiplantae > Streptophyta > Magnoliopsida > Poales > Poaceae > Triticum > Triticum aestivum. Next base: position 405,760,651 of record NC_057797.1, on the reverse strand, counting down.
ATATAAAATAATTTGTTGTTGAAAATTTGGTGATCTACAACAAAAGCTTATAAGAGACAGGACCTATATATGTCCAGCAATGCCAAGCGATAGGCTTTGGTACTAATCTATAGTTTTTAGTGTTCAGCCTTTTTTCATCCATTTTCATTTATATTTCCACCTAATATATTTTGGGGATTCTCACCAAGAAAAATCTGAAGATTCAAGATTTGTAACCATATCTCAACACCGTCCATGTAGTGTTTGTATGTCTCGTTAGCAGATTGTCGTATATCCAGTTATCAATATATGTTCTTCCACGTGTTCTCATCATAGAGTGAATATCTATACGACTTCTCTCTATAAACGGATGTAGTCAGTGAATGCGGAAAAAATTCTAAAACATTCTCTCACTTGGGCTCGCTGGAGCTTCTCACCTTGGATGGTGCCATTCATTTCAAATGTAAGTGTTTAAGGAAATTGAAATTATGCATGAGTGTTGTAATATAACATTCTCTATGATTCAATCAATAATATATATATTTGGCATTGTTTTCTCTAATGATATTTATTGTTGTTAAAGTCACTGGTGTGTGTTCGCAGATGACTAATGGCACTAAAGTTTGTGTCGTACAACATGTCTCCATTTCATCAGTAATTAAATGCCTAAATTTCATGTCCTATTCTGCTATCTGTCTCACCACTATCTATCTTGCAATTACGATTCTAGATAGCACAGTATCATGTACGTCCATCTTCTATGCATGCTTCTAGATGCTTGTGACAATGTCCTCTCACCCTAACTATTTATGTTGCAGTCCAAGTGACTGTTGGTGTATATTCATTAAAAAAGGTATTAAATTATGTCCTATCAAAATTTGTCATAGATTCCTTTCTTCGTTCTTGTTATTCTGCGCAAACTTATATTATTCTAGACTATATTCGGACTATAATTTATTTGAGTTTTTAATTTCATGTTCATATGTACGTCTTAATTTAAGAACTATGGTTCAATTTTATATAACGGAACTATACTTAATAATTAGATAACTATTTATTTAATTTCATGTTCAACTTTGTGGGCTAAATTTTATATTTAAGCCCTATAGCTGAATTTTTCTATTTATTATAAATATATTTGATATTTTAGTTACTATTTATTATATGCAATTCACATATAAATCAAGTTGTTCTCTTTGTGACTTTGTGTATCAAAG
>NC_057797.1:405756112-405759178 GCF_018294505.1 Triticum aestivum | reverse complement strand
TCTTTTTAGTGGTAACTATTTTTCTTTATTGGATGGCTGTTTGCATGGGAACATACTGGGCAAATTCTGCTTGTGCATGTAAGTGTGCTATGTGTATGGGGGCTAGGCTTTGTAGTACATATTTTCTTGTAGGTAAGAAGATTTACATGTTGTTTTTTCCATCCAGAAACCTTCTTGCAACTTTTTTTTCTAATGTGCATGGTCTAGTTTTGTAACGTGTCCAAACTGAACTCTGCTTGTATGTGTCATTTGTGCTTGATTATTTACTAGCAAAAGAGCCCGTGCGTTGCAACGGGAGAAAAAACATAACACACACTCTTAACCCAATTAACAACCATCACTCAATAGGTCCATCTCCTTTATATTTGGGAGGCATCATATTTGTGTTGCCCCTTATCCTCCTTCTCACCCTCGCCAGCGATGGCCTCGGTGTTCACACAAAACAACAAAAAGGTGTTTGAATATGGTTAATCCTAAGGCGTCTCTCTCTCTCTCTCCTCCCTCGCCCCCCTCCCCCCTCTTTCTCTCTCTCATTCTCACGATGAGAAATCTGTTGTTTTCCCCTATGATATTTTTCAAAGGTATGCATGTGTAGTTATTGATGTTTTCTTTTGCCTATATGGTTATACTAGGGTGTTTATTTGCAATCCGGATCGCCGCCGATATGAAAGAAAAATGGATCTTGCGCTAGAAATTATAAGTTTGCTTTCAAAACAATATTTTAAAAATATTTAACAGGTAAAATTAACATCATATTTAGATTGCACACATTTTTCTAATAAAATTTCATATATAATATGTTAAAATCGAAGTTACGGTTTAAAAGATACGGATAATTTAGAAAATCATTTGTTTGATTTAAATATATTCCAAAATAATATTAAAAATACTTAATAGGTAAAAATAATCTCATATTCATAATCTACATATTTTCTAATCAAAATTCATATATAACATGTTCAAATCGGAGTTACGGTTTAAAAGATATGGATGATTTAAAAAAGTATTTGTTTGACTTACATATGATCCGTGGATGAATTACCTAAAACGTTAGGGGGGGTTTCGAAAAACATAAAATAATGGTTCGGGTGTGACTTAAATCCGGACGGCGGGTTGATTTCAAGAAAACACAGGGACTTTTGTGTAAAATACAAAAAAACGATTCGTTTTGACTTAAAACAGGACTGCGAGTTGACTTCTCTGAAATAGAAGGACTTTTCTGAAAAATGCCATGATGGACGAAAGAAACCCAATTTACTTTATTATTACTAGCAAAAGAGCATGTGCGTTGCAACGGGGGAGAAAACATAACACACACTCTTAACTCAACAACCATCATTCAAGACCACAATAGGTCCATCTCTTTTATTTTTGCGAGGCATCACATTTGTGTTGCCGCTTATCCTTCTTCTCACCCTCGCCGGCGATTGCCTCGGTGTTCACACAAAACAACAAAAAACGTGTGTTGAATATGATTAATCCTAAGGCGTCTCTCTCTCCCTCTCTCCTCCCTCTCCCTCTCTCTCTCCCCTCTCTCTCTCTCTCTCGCTCGCTTTCTCTCACTCTCGCGATGAGAAATCTGTTGTTTTCCCTTGCGACATTTTTCAGAGGTATGCACGTGTACTTATCGGTGTTTTCTTTTTCGTATATTATTATAGTGGGGTGTTTATTTGCAATCCGGGTCGCCGCCGGTACGAAAGGAAAATGGATCTTGCGCTATAAATTATAAGTTTGCTCCCAAAACGATATTTTATAAATATATAACAGGTAAAATTAACATCATATTTAGATTCCACATATTTTTCTAATAAAATTTCATATATAATATGTTAAAATCGAAGTTACGGTTCAAAAGATACGGATAATTTAGGAAATCATTTGTTTGACTTAAATATATTCCAAAATAATATTTAAAAATACTTAACATAATAATCTCATATCCATATTCTACATATTTTTCTAATCAAATTTCATATATAACATATTCAAATCGGAGTTACGGTTTAAAAGATATGGATGATGTAAAAAAGTATTTGTTTGACTTAAATATGATCCGCGGATGAATTACCTAAAACGTCAGGGGGGTTTTCGAAAACGTAAAATAACGGTTCGGGTGTGTCTTAAATCCGGACGGCGGGTTAATTTGAAGAAAACACAGGGACTTTTGTGTAGAATACGAAAAAACGATTCATTTTGACTTAAAACAGGACTGCGGGTTGAATTCTCTGAAATAGAGGGACTTTTCTGAAAAATGACATGACGGATGAAAGAAACCCAATTATTATTAGGTAAAGATTCCGTATAGGCCTTTCCATAGTTTTTTCATGAAGGCTTTTTTAATATGTATGTATCCATGCATGTCAGACGTATCAATGATGGCCGTGTACATCGTTTTATTTTTTGAACGCTACATGCTCTTTATTCTCTTTTTTCTGCTGCCCGTGCGTTTTACTCTTCTCTTATCCAATCTGATGCAGCGTGACAAAGTGGGCTGATTGATTCAAGTGAGTATGTGCCGGCTGGCATATGTAGCCTGACGTATGGGAATTGGACTGCTACCCATCGTTTTGTTTATTTTTAAATCAACTCATCGCTTTGCTTGGCAGTCAGGAAACGTACGGGATATGGAGATGTGGATACGTGATTACTTATTTCTAGCAAATCACAACCGTTCTTTTAAGCCTTTTTTCTATTGTTATATCTAAACCGTTCATTTTCTATCATTTTAATAATATAATAGATACTATATCATTAATAATGGTCCCACCTTTTGTCTCACAAAGTATGTTGGAGTACAACCGGCTACACGTTTATTATAATCCTCTTCTCTTCTCTCTCCTCTTCTCTCTCCTTCAACTAAGCACAAATACTATATTTAAATCCTTATAGCCTGCTTATGTCATCTAATTGTAGTACTTGTTTCAAAGTTACTCTCCACTGTGTAGTCTGAAATGCCGGGCGTGCAGCGGGTGGTGCCCTCGGTCGGCGCGCTACTTCAATGGTGGAAGCAGTTAGAGGTCGCGTCGCCCTGACTTGTCATCAATGTGGAGCGGCGGGCTCAGCTGG
>NC_057797.1:405738788-405755858 GCF_018294505.1 Triticum aestivum | reverse complement strand
TTTTGTTGGGCCAAGAAGGTGAGAAGCCAAGTTGGGATCGGTCCGGACAGGGAAATATCATGTGCTCCCATACTCTGCATATGACACTAGTCTATGTTACTACTCCCTCCTTTCCGGTTTATAGAGATGTTTAGAGTAACATAGTAATATGTTACAGTATAATTTACTCCCCACTATGACCAGTCTTGGCCTCTCCCAGTGCTCCACCATGTATAGCTGCTAAGCCTGCCACGTAGGCATAAAATATGATGTGACACCAATAAACTAAGCACCTATGCATTGAAGACTTGAGTTACTAAGCCATTTAATGCACTTAGCACCTCATCTAAGCACATCTAAGCACTTACTAGCACCCCCTTGACCGTGTACCTTGACGGTGTATGTCACCTTGTGTCTCATAATTTTCCTCGTCATCATCTGAGTCCTAGAAGATCTCACCCACATCATCATTAGCATGTAGCCGCCTTGATAGACAACGTGCACAAAAGGAGTAGAGGCGACTGGGGACGCACCACCACCACGTCGTGGGCACTCCGTATGTGCTCATGTGCATGCAGCGTGCGTGTTTTTCCATTGGTGCTAGCTCTAAGGCTGAGGCTGAGGTCGTCTTCGTCTCCGACTAGTAGTTGAGCAATGACGGCAAAGAGGTGCTACAAGAGATGCGTATGCGCCATTGCGTGTGAGCTTCGCCGTAGCACGACGAACCGAGCGTCGCCGCAGATGGTGCACGCCTCCATGAAGCCGAGTGTGTCTGCATGCATGTGTTATTCAAGTGCATTCTGCGGCCGTGCGTGTGTGCTTGCACGTGTTGTGTACGTGCGTTGTGTGCTCCATGCTGTGCGCGTATGTGCATGAGTTGGATCGGATGGAGTTACTGCGTTGGCTTATGTACATGCGTGGCTGCATGCGTCCTGTACATGCGTGACTTGTTGCATGGTTATCAATAATTCAATATAAACTACTCTCTCCGTTCTTAAATATAAGTCTTTCTAGCCATTTCAAATTGACTACAACATACGGATGTATGTAGACATATTTTAGAGTGTAGATTCACTCATTTTGTTTCGTATGTAGTCCCTTATTGAAATCTCTAAAAAGACTTATATTTGGGAATGGAGGGAGTATAAAACATTTCAACTTAGCATCCTGATGTACCGTTTCTTGTGGTTAGCGAAAAGTTCACGTTCTTTTATTTGTTTATAGGTGGGCACGCGGCAAAAAACAGGGGAAACGCGCAAGGTTCCTTGCAGACGCTCCACCGCGAGGTTCCTTGCCCCTTCTCGGTCGTCGGGAATCTATGCTCTTCAAATCTTTTCTTTTACCTGAGCTTTGTTCATCCTTTTCCCAACACACGAAACATCTAAGCATCAAGGTGCACATGTCATGCCAGAAAATGGAGATAATCAGATAAGTAGTGCATAAGTGAGTTGTGCACTTCGATGGCACCTACGCAATATTTTTTGTCCTCGATGGCACGTGAATAGTGCATGTACTCAACGACGGAGCACGGGATGGTAGCAATGACATGGCAGCCCTTTTTTGGAGAGAGTATGTACTAAATAACTTTGATGTGTCCTGTCAACTTGCAGAACGACGAGAAGCTTGATTACGCCTTCTCGCTCCCAATGCGTGCGCGGTGGCTCGCAGCACGAGGAGAAACTTTTGCTTACAAGCAGTGGATGTGCAGCAGTTCATTTGGTGTAAGATTGCCAGAAGTACTACTGTAGAACCATTGACTTCCGGAAGAGACGAAGAGCCAAGCGCAAGGTCACCTACTAACCTTAGGCTAGGCGTAGTGGGAGTAACATAAGTAGGGGTACCTCCTTTTTTTATTCTAGGAACAACCACACGCGAATATCGGGGTGCTGGTTACGTAGAACAAATTTCCTGGAGACCGTGCACAGCCCCCCTCTATCTCTCTTCTCGGCCAGCCAGCGGCGCGCGGAGCCCATCGTCTGGTTGCTCACATGCGGTCCCACATGTTAGTGAAAACGCAAGAGGACCCACTGAACCTGCAGATCTTTCACCTCGACGTGCTGGTGATGAAAAACAAATCCAATGAAGATCTTCGGTGGCCGCTTTTGGAGTTACTCAAGAGTATTAAGATTCTATTTACAGTTTAACCCAAGATGCACATCACGTGGCTTCAACTACCACTCTATTTTCTTGCATGAGACGACCAGGATGCTGAGGATGTCCCACGTGTCGTCAAAAGGAGGAAGAACCCGACCAAATCTTTGGTTGTGCTCTCGGATTAGACTAGGTGTGCTAACTTAAAAATTTTATTGCATAGTAGAATGGATGCGAGTTTTGGTATTGGGAAGAAGAGTACATCGATATATTGATAGAGCACAATTTAGTAGTAGATGTTCTAGCACTTTTAGCTAGCATAGAGGCTAGAGATGAGACTAGTGCACTTGTTGATACTCCTACTAGAATAGAGGCTAGACATGAGACTAGATGCGAGGAAGCAACGTCTACTTATTTACACTCGAAGAAGAAAGAAGCACACAAGATCGAGCCTCCGCAGATAAACAATGAATGCATCGAGAAGGCAGTAATTCAATTTACAGGAGCAGTTATGGAAGTTGCATATCTTCTAAAATGTGTTCTTGTGGTTCTTGTTTTCTTTGGTCTTGCTTTTCTAGTCAAAATTATCGTGGGAGTTCGTGCAAAATAGAGGTCTGTTTGGAGTCGTGCGTTGGAGTTGGCCTTACAAGTGGGACCGCAGTTGAGGAAATCAACTATCGGCAAACCCCCACCTCGCCCGCAGCGTGATGGCTGAAGTTAGAGAAACGACGAGGTTGAAGAGATTGCTCTAGCACGGACTCTAAGAAATATGGTGTCAGATGGATGTCGTGGTGGTGGCGTGTGCCATACTCCTGGACATGAATGCTTGTTCTGGCCCATGCCACCCTACTACTCCTACTACTACTTATACAGTACTAGTATCGAGGATTCGAGGTGCTGGTTACGTACAGCAAACACATTAACATATGGCTACAGTAAAAACACCCGCCCAACGCGCGAAGCATGTGAAGCTAGTACAAATAGTGTACTACTATTGTTGATTGGCCTCATCCGATAACCTGTTGCAATGCACGTACAATTATGTATTTGAAAAATATTTTTTTGCCTCGTCGCACCACTCACTCAGAGAAGCGACTCGAAAGCCATTCATAAATTTAGTAAGTTTATCACAGGCATATCATTTTATTACACAACAGGTCATCAACCCACATCGACAACGAGGATACATTACAAATACTAAAGTTTTCATCACACAAGAAATAACCAGCAATGAAATGAACTTCAACTCAACCAGTCCTCTCGGCGTTGGAAACGCTTGCTTTGAACCACAAGTGATTCTTTGGGACGGGCCATCTATTGTCGATCTCGAAACCAACGCAGGACTGATCATCCAGGCTGAAGCGGCCTACTATATTAGTACCAGGGTTGGGAACCACCCAAATATCCGAGGTATAGGCACACTTGCTTCTCATAAATTGTACTAGTAATGTTATGTCCACAGCAGTTGGATCGCCTTTCACCATCATCGGATAGTTTTGTCCAAGGAAGAGCGAGTTTTCTCCAAGACTATCAATTTTGTGCAGGGAGAAGGTGTTGGCGCTAGCACACTAGTATCCATCCCGAATGCCATGCAACGGGTGTTGGCTAGGTCCGGAGAGTGCGACCATGGGAGACAGCACATGCTCCCTTAGTAGTAACAAACTCAGTGCGATGTATACAGTCAAGAAGAGGTGACCCATCAGAATTAGTTGTCAGGCGCCACTGAGTATATACATTCTGCTCGTCCTCATGCTTGTGATCATCACCATCGTCATCTCCCCCTTGGTTATAAAATTTTTCATGTATACGTGGTGGAATGTTCATAGGACCTTGGAAACACAAGAAGAAGGTTAATTAGTAAAGGGAAACTTGCTAACCCGCATGCATGTGGATGAAACAATTATAATTACGGTGGAAGATAAACGTATCGAAACTACGAGGATCCCATGCAAAAACAGTGCCATGAGTGGTGGAAGCAAACACAAGACCCTCGTATTGATTTGCATCACAGTACACATCCGTGTATAGAAACTGATTTTTGAGCAATATCCATCGAGTCGAACCACAAAGGACGACAACAAGCTTGTCGAAAATAGCAACAACTTCATAGTTCATGTAATTCCAAGAGCGCTTGGGAACTCGACAAATTGCTATCTTCCATAGAAGACAGTCACCATGATCATATTTGAACGTGCATAGAATACCGGTGTGCTCAACCTCTGGGCAGTCTACTGAGATTTTTGGAAGTGGAACCCGGTGACAAGTGTACACATTCACAAGTTCCCACTCACAGTTGTACCCAATATAAACAACCCAATCTCCATTTGCGTCTGCCCAATCCTTGCCCTCAAGCGATGGCATCTTAACAACATACATATCATTATCAAGCGGCATCAACTTGCACAAGGCGAGGCCTTCGTCGTCCCTGCGCCAGTAGTCATCAGGGTCACGGCGAAGAAGATAGGGGAGATCAAACCACTCCTTAACCCTTGGGTTCCTTGTAGTGATGTTATTAGTTGAGTCGAGAATGGTCTTGAATGAACCTTCCATGCTAGCCGAGGTGATGACGCCGCACCGATCAATGAGTTCCTCCACCACGTCATCTTTCAGATCGGGGCACGAATAACGAGGTCATTTCCGGCCTGTTCCCTCCATGGAGAAGACAGTCAAACAATGGCAGAAGGAAGGGTGAAGGGCTGAAGGGAAATGGAGGAGCGAGAGGAAGAGCGTGCGACAACAGTTCAAAATTTTGAGGGAAAGGCGAAGAGTCGGTGGACGGTTGCCAGTTTGCCACGGTACACGAAGAGGCGCCCCGGCCTACACGTCCGTTCGGAAATACTAGTAGAAAAGGACTCATCGTCGTCTCACTGATATGTTGGAACAGGACCACATGTCAACAAAACATGGTGTGTAATTTCTCGTGCAAAATGCGATCTGGCCACGTTGGCCCGAGGTGCCGCATTAGTTATCGACCTTTATCTTTTTTAACATGCAATCTGAATGGATAGCTCTTGTGGTCATCACACATGAGCGGATATAGTGATGGTTGATTCGCCCAAGCAACTTATTACTGTGGGAATATGGGAGTACCAGTGGATTCAAGGAACAGAGAAATGATGGTTGCTTCGTCCGAGCAACTTACTATGGCGAAGGTGGGCTCTGTGATTTGACTGCTCACTAGTCATTACTACTGCGGCGCAACGACCGGGGTGAATCTTTCCTTGAAGTTGTGTTGTGCACTCAATATTTTTTCATGGTAGGTGGAGCCGGATGAAGGATGTCCAACATGTCAGCGAAACGAAGTTGAATTGTTTCTGGCATTGTTATCAATCCTTCAGGATTTGTTTATATGTACGCATAATTTTAATGAAATTGTACTGTGATGCTATGAAGGTTTCAACTTTGGTTCCCGCAGGAAGAAAAGGTTTCAACTTAGGATTCATGTGTCTTGCCTCGAGATTATCTCGTTACAACATTCCATCAAATACAAATGAAACTACCATGGCTAATGCATCTCAATGGTTCGCTGATCAGCGCCAATATTCACATCACAACTAAAGACAAAGTTGTGAGAAGGTGTATAAATAAAGAAATAAATATAATTGATCGATGTTGTTCATAGGCATGGTTCCATTTCCTTGGCACAGTGTTCATTGCTTGGCAGCTAGTTTCACCCAGCTCTGTAGCCAAAAAAGAGGTGTATGAAGGACACCACAATCCGATCATTTTGTGCAGTTATCCCTGTTTGCAAAGATATCCCTGTTTGCAAAGATATCCAGTCAGTGTGATTACAATAATAGTGGAACTAGATGATGAAACATAACACACATAAATACAAGCGATCACCTCTATGTTCTCTCTTGAGGACTAACTTCTTGTTGGAGAAGATTAGGCACAGAGTTGGATGAGGAGGATAGCAAAACCAATCTCCCTTTCCGCTGTCCCACATAAATGTAAAACCGTTGCCCATGTGACATTTTGGCGGAACTGCATAATACACTCTTTAGAAAAAAGTGATTTGTGCATTTCACCAAAAGGTCGAAATAGCAACGAGGTGCAAATGGATAGCCCTGTTTGCAAAAGGAGGTCGAAAGGAAATAATTACTGCCCAATAACACGAGTTGAAGACACATGCGCCAACATAAAAGAAGCGTGTTCCATGTAATAAGGGAAAGATAGCACATGGTGGTTTATCAAAAATGGTTTGAGGATGAGATTGCAAGATGGAAAGTACGCCGGCCGAGATACGATTTAAGAAAACAACTAAAGAAGATCCACATGCAGCAACGTGCGAAGATGGGCAATGGAGCAAGGCTGGAGGAAGCTGTACCTGAGGGTCGTCGGGATGTTACTAGGAGGGCGCCGGCGGCCGGTATCTGCCCATACTGCGGCGGCGAGCAAGTGGCGAAGGCCCTACTGCACCGGAGCTTGGTCAGAGAGAACGGCGGGTACCGTAGATCGGGACATGCTGCCTCAATGCCGTCGAACAGAGAGACGATGCACATCCTCCCTTTCCGCCGGCGGACAGGATGCGGCCGGATCACTAACCAACGCTGAGAGAGAGAGAGGCCACGGCCGCCTTGTGTGAGATGGTGTGACGAGAGACAAACCCATTTTTCCATTTTCCCCACGGCAATCATTTTATATTCTGTACGTGCCATTGAGGAATATATAACTTTATTTAATGCTAACGTGTCAAGTCAAACTTTGTTCCGTCTAGGCATGGTACCCGACCCTCCTTCGAGTAAACAACCGCTACACGCTGCTACCTCATGAGCACTGCGTTGGATTTCGCCGAAGAGGAGAGGATGATGCAGCAAAGTAGCGTAAGTATTTCCCTCAGTTTTTGAGAACCAAGGTATCAATCCAGTAGGAGACCATGCACAAGTCCCTCGTACCTACACAAAACGATAGCAACTCGCGACCAACGCTTAGGGGTTGTAAATCCCTTCACGGTCACTTACGAGAGTGAGATTTGATAGAGATGATAAATAATATTTTTGGTATTTTTGATAGATAGATGCAAAGTAAAAATTAAAAGGCAAAGTAAAACAAAGCAAGTAAATAAAGTGATAGAGATTGATATGATGAGAATAGACCCGGGGGCCACAGGTTTCACTAGTGGCTTCTCTCAAGAGCATAGATATTCTACGGTGGGTGAACCAATTACTGTTGAGCAATTGACAGAATTGAGCATAGTTATGAGTATATCTAGGCAATGATCATGTATATAGGCATCACGTCCGAAACAAGTAGATCAAAATGATTCTGCATCTACTACTATTACTCCACTCATCGACCACTATCTAGCATGCATCTAGAGTATTAAGTTAAAAACAGAGTAACGCCTTAAGCAAGATGACATGATGTAGAGGGATAAATTCATGCAATATGATAAAAACCCATCTTGTTATCCTCGATGGCAACAATACAATACATGTCTTGCAACTCTTTCTGTCACTGAGTAAGGACACCGCAAGATTGAACCCAAAGCTAAGCACTTCTCCCATTGCAAGAACTACCAATCTAGTTGGCCAAACCAAAAAGGATAATTCGAAGAGACTTGCAAAGATAACTCAATCATACATAAAAGAATTCAGAGAAGAATCAAATATTTCCATAGATAATACTGGATCATAAACCCACAATTCATCGGTCTCAACAAACACACCGGAAAAAGAAGATTACATCGAATAGATCTCCACGAGAGAGGGGGAGAACATTGTATTGAGATCCAAAAAGAGAGAAGAAGCCATCTAGCTACTAGCTATGGACCCGAAGGTCTGAAGTAAACTACTCACACTTCATCGGAGGGGCTATGGTGATGATGTAGAAGCCCTCCGTGGTGGATGCCCTCCGGCGGAGCTTCGGAACAGGCCCCAAGATGGGATCTCGTGGATACAGAAGGTTGCGGCGGTGGAATTAGGTTTTTGGCTCCTGTTCTGATCGTTTGGGGATACGTAGGTATATATAGGAGGAAGGAGTACGTCGGTGGAGCGTTAGGGGGCCCACGAGGTAGGGGGCGCGCCCAGGGGGCGCCCTCCACCCTCATGACCACCTCTGGCACTTCTTGGTGTAGGGTCCAAGTCTCCTGGATCACGTTCGGTTGGAAAATCACGATCCCGAAGGTTTCATTCCATTTGGACTCCGTTTGATATTCCGTTTCTTCAAAACACTGAAATAGGCAAAAAACAGCAATTCTGGGCTGGGCCTCCGGTTAATAGGTTAGTCCCAAAAATAATATAAAAGTGGAAAATAAAGCCCAATATAGTCCAAAACAGTAGGTAAAGTAGCATGGAGCAATCAAAAATTATAGATACGTTGGAGACATATCACACGCGTCAAATTATTACACGGGCTGCCTTTTCGTACAGAAACGAAGTCCACCGTGTACCCGCGTGAGTGTGGCTGGTAACGAGATGTGAGTATGTGCGTCCTTCATGCACTTCTTCTTTACGTGCAGGTACGTATGTGGGTGGGTGTGAGAGAGATGGTTTGTGCAAAACAGAGGCAATGTGTTGATGATATCTCAAACAGAAAAATGTAACATATGCAATGTGTGTGAAACGGAGTCATGGACGTGAGATATCGATAGAATTGAAAACAGGGATGAAGTGTGTGGCTGCGCGATCGATAAAGAGTGTCATCGAATTTGTGTTTGCCCACATCAAAGATACATGGCGGCTGGCCTACTGGAATTTGAGAGGGCAGAGGTGCAGTTTTTCTCCGTGGCATGGATACCTACCTACAACGTTCGACTATCGGTGTGTGTGTGGTGGGGGGAGGGGGCAGAGACCGATCGACTAGTATATGTGTGGGGAAGGAGAGAGACCTAGCTATGTATTGAGGAAGATTGATCGACATCCATGGATATGTGTAGCAGAGGAATAAGGTTGGGAAAAAGACAAAGGTAGAGCATCGGAGGGTTGGTGGTGGAGTGGCGTCTCACAAATGGTGGGAGAGGCCTGCTAGACAAATGGAGGGTATGAGTGCAATATCAATAAGAAAGGGCGGGGGATGTCTGTCTGTCTATGCACGTGCATGTGAGAGACGGGTCGGGAGGTATTCAAGGATGACGAGGGGAGAAGATATGGATGTGGTAAGCATACGTAACTACATAGGAAGATCAACCGTCATGTGTTCGAGAAAGGGAGAAACATAACTAGCGAGGTAAGTGTATCGGTGCTTGGTGAAAACGAATTATAGTCGACCTGGCTATATGAAGGGAGATCAGTTCATATACATGTCTGCATGTGTTAGAGGCAAATAAGGTCCAGAGAGACAGACAGGGGGAGAGGGTGCGGCTAGGAGGTGGTGCGAGAGGCCTACCATGTCGAGGGGGGAGGAGTGTGCGAGTATGTGATCAATGAAAAGAGGAGCGGGAGTGTGCACCTGCGTGGAATCGTATTGGACATAGGGGGCATGGACGGTGAGAAGAGAAGAGAGGAAGTATAGCAACTGAGGTCTGAATACTTGTCATAATGTAGGGGGCGGGGCACTATACTTTGTGCGATAAACACGGTGTACGTATGGAACATGGTTTAGATTATGAATATATAGTTACTACATCAAATGTATTATTATTTGGAATCAACATCAAGTGTATTCAAAAAATAGAATTTGAGTTCATGTAGTACACATAGTTCATATCTATCTCTAGACTAATCATGTGGTTTGTTATTAAGTTAATACATGAATGATGGTTGAAGTTGGCAACAATCATGATTGTAGATTCTTATTGAAATAGAGAAACGAATTCGAATTTAGTTCGAATTGCAGCGGTACTATAGGCATTTGGAATGCACTAAAATGTTGGTATGAGTAGGTTACATGCATTATACAGCAAGCAAAAAAATTTAATCGGACATAACATGGATTCATACTCCCTCCTTCCATCTATATAGGGCGTAATGAGATTTTTAAGACCGCCTTTGACTGTTGACAAGATTAATAGTACATGACATGCACAATGTGAAAATTATATCATTGAAAGAACCTTTCACAGACGAATTTAACGGTGTGCTTTGTGTAAGTTGCATGTCATATATTATTGCTCTAATATACATGGAAGGAGGGAGTAGCTTTGAATAGCATTTGGATAGTAAAACGAGGAAAGACCCTCTCTTTGTGTGGTGTAAATAGTTTTATTTTATTTTTTGTTTTCTTTTTGGTTGAGGGAAGTGCGAATTGATTTGGTACGTACAAGTACAATATTACTACACGTTACTTGTCCCTAAAATTCAACCTGCGTCTTGTTATATCCCGAAAATTCAGATATCGTGCTCCCAAAACTAGCGCCTTCACAACCCGCGCCTTGCTATCCCAAAATTACAACGCGCGCGAAAACTCCCTCCAGCTGCCAAATCCCGACACGCGAAATCCCCCTTCTAACCCTGAGCCGAAAGGGCCGCTAGTTCAAATCGGTTGGGGGTACTTTTGTAACACACTCTACATTTTGGACAAGCGCATCCCTAAGTCATGCTTCACCCCCTCCTGTCGCCCCCTTTTCGCCATTCGAAATCCCAGGCCGCCATAACCTCTCCGCTCCAGCCGCGAAACCCCACCCTCCTCCGTCCGCCACCTCACCGCTGCCCAACCGGAGCCTCTTCCCTGATGACGTCGTCCACCGCCAAAGCCTGACGTCCCTCGTCCACCTCCCCGGAAGAGGATCCGTCGTCCATCTCATCGTCCCACCGATTCAGCTGCCCCGTCCTCCACCTCCAAGGAGCTGCTCCGACGATCGCCTTGTCTACCACGGCTGCTCCATCCCCACAGCGCCGCTTTAACTTGCTCCACCGGAACCGCAGCATCCTCACCGACTCCTCGGACGAAGCCGAGGCCTACTCGGTGCCACCAAAGAGGTTGTACACTCATCGCAATGCACCTTCTCCTTAACTCGACCTCCCGGCGCCGACGGTGCTCCATCCCGCACCCCCATTGAGCGGCCACCTTGAAGCCGGCGCCGCAGGCGACATCTCCATGGTGGCTCTCCCCCAGTGCAAGGCCCCTTTGGCGGCGGCGTCCATACCAGCCAGATCTGCTGCTGCTGCTCCGGCGCTCGCTCGCTCGCTCGCACTGCTGCTGCTGCTCCGGCTCTTGCTCGATCACTCGCTCGCCTAGCTGCTGCTGCTGCTCTCCCCCTTGCTCGTGCTGCTAGTCTGCTCTGATTTAGCCACACTTTAGTCGACTGAATCGACTTTTGGGTCAGTCAATTTTCAGGGGTTGGGGGGGCTCGCCAGAGTTAAGGAAGAACCACCCGCAGCGGGGACAGGGAACGCCGAAGAGGTACCCCACTATCTATCTTAGGGTTCAGGGTGGGGTGTGGGGGCCTAGAGGGCTGGCCGGGGCGGCAGTGGGGAGTTGTTCAGGGCGGCGAGGCGGCGCTAGGGCCGGCGGTTCGGCCCGTGGTGGCTGGCGGCTCAGGGGTGCAGGTTGAAGATGAACTGCAGGCCCTCCCTAAACTACATGTCAAGTGCCTCTCTGCTACCGTTGCGTTCAATTTTGACAGTAGCATTCCAATTCCATAGTAAATTTCAGTTTCGACAGTTAAGTTCAGAGTCAACAGTTTTTACCTCATCTGTTGTAGTCAGGTGGTTTTCAGTGATGTAAATTTTACATCTATTTTACATCATCTATTGGAGATGCTATTAGAATCCCACTTGAGATTGACGATGTCTGTCTTGTGTTGCTTCAGCCTTGACGTCTTACGGCTCACCGAAGCTGCTCCAACGATAGAACGATCCATCACAACAGAGCAGTGCCCTGGACACCGTCTACAGATTCCTCAGATCTTCCTCCACACCTCCGACAGCCACCTCTGCCTCAACTGCTTTAGCGACCAACCCAACGATGTTGTGGTCGACACGGCTACGGCAAAGAGGTTGTACACTTGTTGCATCACTTATTACTATACATTCATGTCGATCCATTAGGGCTATTTTGGTTCAACGGAAAAACATAGCAATAGGGAATTTTCCAATGTCACTCTACTATTCAATTATTCATGCATTTTGTTGAAAGGAATGAAGCAAAACATCCAGTTGGACCTACTTTTCAAAATCCTATGCATGAAAACAGGACCAACTGCATTAGTGGCAGAATAACATTCTAACTGTACACGCTTTCATATGGTTTCACTTTATTTTGGCCATGTTTATTTGCATTCCTCTACTCTTCCAATTCCTGTAAACCAAACACTCAAGTTGGTAGAAATCTTGTGTTTACAAATGCTCTGTTTACCATGTGCATTCCTATCCTATTCCGGTGTTCTTCCTATGCCTAAATTTCTACATGCTCTCCTTACATAATCTCACCATATTTTTTTCGTATGCATGTCAGATATTGTACACAGTCATGCTGAACATGTAGAGAAAAAGAGAAGAGTTTTGCACGGCAATACAATGTCATGCAGACATCGCTCCATGGTGGGTTCAATGGCAAACCCTCCCCACCCCTCTCCAGATTGTAATCCAGAGGAAGATATCTGTTCTAAGGCCGATTTAGACGCCGCTGACCACTCCTATTTACCCCCAAGGTGTTTGCTCTACCTTGGCATGTTAGTCATATCATGCATATGTTGCCTTGCAGTGCCTACTTTTGACATCATATATGTCATCTGCTTAGTTTAGACATATTTTGTAATGCCACCTGTTTAGTTTCTATATCATATATGGCAATTATGCAGCCTCATGTCTTTTAACCAGCCATAATATATGTGAAATGTGCAATGCCTTCCTGTTTAACCAGGCATCATATATTTGAATGATATCTTGCCCATCGTTTTCTTCATTACATTTCCATTTGTCGACAATGTTTGTACATTAAACTACTCTTCCTCTGAATCAGCCATTTGGGTGGGAGATGGAAAAATCTGGAGTGAAAACAAGGCCTTCAGAGCAGACAGTGCTACCTGTCGAAGCAGATCTCTTGTTGGATCCCGATAGCTCCTCAGAGATGGATTCAGAGACAGATGACCAGTCCTATTCCCCCACTGAGGTGTATACTCTAACTTGGCACGGTTATACTGTTCATATCATGGATATGGTGTCTTGCATTGCATAGTTTAGACACCATATACACAATATTCAACACCATGTTCTTAGTTCAGACATCATATCGAATGCCCTCTGTTTAGCATATAAATCACATATGTGATTAAATGATGTGATCCCGATTACTTAGATAACATATATGTGAATTATGTCATGCGATCCTGTTTAGTAATTCATCATATCTTTGAATTATGTTATGCTATGCTATCCAGCTTAGATAGACATCATATATGTGAAATTATGTCATGCTATCCGTTTTAGTTAAACAATATACATGTTAACTATTTCATGCCCTCTTTTTTCCACACTATCTATTGCATCTGTCTCTCATACAATGTCTGTACATTCAAGTATGTTTCCTGTTTATCAGCCATTTGAATTGGAGCGGGTGATGCCAGTATCTAGCGGACTAAAAACACGGTCTTTAAATAAAATAGTGCTACCTCTTGGTGGAGATAGCGCCCCGGTTGTACATGCACAAGAACCAGCCCTACCACACATAACCCAAACTCTCGCAGATTGTACCCCTACTGCGATGAACAGAGAACCAGCTTCACCCAATCTAACCCCAACCCCAGCCGATAGTAACCCAGTTCCTGTTGACACAACACCATCTCCACCACAGAGCTCCCAAACAAGAGAAGTTGGTAAGGCAGCTGCAGTGCCCAAAGGGCCAGTACTATCACAGCGAACACCAACTCCACCAGTTAGTATGCCTATTCCTGTGGAGGAAGCACACCCAGCTAGTCGTAGTTTAGCATCTATCGCATTTGATGTTGTTAAATATTATGTGTGTCAGGACCCCGACTCAATGCCACATCGATCTAGCATGTAACACCTCATATCACTTTGCGGCCTCACGCACGGTATTCCCACGGGTGTCGCCTTACCTTTGCCCGGGACCGTTTGCGCCTTTTGGCACACGTATATGACAGTGTCGCTAGCATCCATATGATAAGGAGCCCGGGCTGACATGGCTAGTCGTAAACCCAAAGCGGCACAGACTTACAGGGACAGGCATCCATGACCCAGCATCGAACGTGTCGGTCATCAGCGAGTGAATCCAGGCTGTAGCACTGGGCTAGCAGGACTCCGGTATTCACCGCGTGACATTTCCCCGAAGGGACAGACACAGGAACGAAGAAGGACACATGCCGGCCAGCCTAAGTGTTCCGGAGCAGTAGCAAGCTACGATGGCTCAGTGGAAACACTAGGAGACATTTCCCGGTAAGAGAGGCTACTAAAGATAAACAACTAGATGGTCAGATCCCACACATACCAAGCATTTCAATAACATACACACAATATGCTCGATATGTGCAATACAACATGGCATCACAACATGACTCTACGACTCAAGTAGTTTATTCAATAGGCTCCGAGGAGCGAGATATTACAAACATGGGTCTCATGACCCAACACTCAGAGCATACAAGTCAAAGCACAAGTGGAAGCTATCATGTCTGAGTACAGACAACTATAAATGAAAAAGGCTGAGAAGCCTGACTATCTATCAGATCCTGACGAGGACACAAGATCGTAGCTGAGGTATCAAGCTAAACGTCGAAGTCCAAGCGGAACTACTAGTGAGACTGAAGTCTCTCTGCAAAAACATAAAATAGGCAAACGTGAGTACAAATGTACCCAGCAAGACTTACATCAGATCTATCTACACATGCATCATTATCAACAAAGGGGTGGTGGGGTTTAACTGCAGCAAGCCAGCTTTGACTCGGTGGCTAACCTGAACTATGACTGCAAGTAACTCTTTTGAGGTGGCGCACACGAGTCCACATATTCGCCATATCAATACACCACTATGGAACCGCTCCCGTCTCCCTACGAGAACGCCATCCATAGCACTCACGCTTATCTTGCGTATTTTAGAGTATCCACTTTCACTTGTCTATGAACTGATATAAGCAACCCAGAAGTCCTTCCGCGGACACGGCTATTCGAATAGATTAGGTTAACCCTGCAGGGGTGTACTTCTTCACACACGCTCTCACCACTTACCGCCGTTTACACGACATGTACTCGGCAACCTTCAAGCGGAAGCCCAACGTGGGTGTCGGCCACGGCCTACCTAATCACCTAAGCCTCCAGTCCAGGTTTATCGCCTATTCAGGTTCCATCCGCAGGGAGTCCGGCCGAGGTTTCCCATACGGCCCCGAACGATGTGAACAGGGTTCCCGAGATACCTAACGGGTATTCGGTACACCCGGCCACGTACCTACCGCATCACAGCCCACCCCTACGGTCAGCGCTGTCCACGGCCTCCAGTAGGCTACAAACACCAGAAACTAGTTGCAACTCCTGGACGGAGAACTAGGGTGAATAAGAAGCCGAGAGGGTCCATTAGTTTCGGGCCCAATGCGTGGTAGTAGCTGAATCATGGATCACAAACACAGAACTCAGTTCCTGAGGACGGCTGCAATGAGACAACCCACCATGTACTCCTACATGGCCTCTCACCGCTACCTTTACCAAATCGTGTTCACACACTTAGCTCACACACAGTAGGACAGGTTCACACGCCTCTGATTCATCCCCGATGAATCAGACATGACTCAACTCTAAGCAATAGCAGGCATGACAAACAAACATGAATGAGTAGGCACATCAGGGCTCAAACAACTCCTACTCATGCTAGTGGGTTTCATCTATTTACTGTGGCAATGACAGGTCATGCAAAGGACAAAGGGGTTCAGCTACCGCAGCAAGTAACAGATGAATCGGTGTTGTCCTAATGCAGTAAAAGAGAGCAGGAGCGAGAGAGTAGGATTGTATCGGAATGAACAACGGGGTTTTGCTTGCCTGGCACTTTTGAAGATAACATTGAGTCTTCATCAGTGTCAACGATCACATCATCGGTATCACGTCTATCGATAGGGGACAAATACCGGCAACACAGAAGGGAACACAATCAATGCAATGCACAATATGATGCATGATCATGACATGGCAAAATGAATGTGTTTTGAGCCAATGCAACTAGCAACAGATTAAATGAAGTTGGTTTGAATACAAGATTCAAATTCAAACTCCATATGTGATTATTTAAATGCCCTTTATTTGATTTGTGCTAAACAGCAGCGATAAGTTGTTCTAACATGCATGAAAATGGTACAGATGGATTCCTTGAATTTTTCTGATAATTTTTCATATATAAATTATTTAATTTGGAGTTATGGTTAATTTTCTATGAATTTTGGAAGTTTTAGGCATTTTCTGAAATTTCCTGAATATTTAGAATTGAAATAATTCCAGAAAATGAATTATGGCGTCAGCATGACCTCATGCTGACCTCAGCAGGTCAACGGGCGGTCCAGGTCAAACCTGACGTGTGGGGTCCACACGTCAGTGACACAGGGGCTAATCCCGCGTTGACCCGGGCTTTGACCCGCTACGGGGCCCACTGTCAGCGTCACGGGGTTAGTTTAACAGGGTCATTAGTGCTAATGACAGCGCCACGTCACTGGCCACCGGAGTTCGGCCAGCGGCGACCCGAAACGCGGCGGAAGTTCACCGGGGTTGCGCTACGGGCGGCGGCTGGACGCGCGAAGGGCACCAGAAGGTAGCCCGTGCCCGTGCGCATCTAGGGGGGCCAACGGAAGGTGCGGGGGTGGCCGGGGTTCGCCGGAATGGAGCCCGAGGCGGCGCCGGAGTTCGGGCCTCGGCGAAAACGGCGTTGTGGAGCACGGGCGAGTGAGGTAAAGCATTGCGCAGCCTCCTGGAGTCACCACGAGCTCGGTGAGATGCACGGGCGCGACCCGTTCGAGCTCAGGCCACGGCGGCGACATGGTCAGCGGCGGCCGGAGTTCAGCCGCGACGGGCTATGGCCTAGAGCTCGCAAACGCGAGGGGAGAGAGAGGGGTTCTGCACGGAGGCTCACCGCGGAGCTGTAGGGAGGGTCAGTGGGCTCGGGGGCGCGCCGGAGTGGCCGAAT